>NC_053518.1:66718664-67037664 GCF_016920715.1 Anopheles arabiensis | reverse complement strand
CTCCCGGCTCAATCATCGTTCACAGACGACTCCAGAGCTGCATCGAAAGCAATTGAACGGACTTCTTCTGCTTCTCTCTGCCACTTGTTCCCCTCTTGTGCCCCTCTATATTAGTACTACCAAGTCTACAAAACACACTCTTTTAGGGTGTATGTTAGAGCGCCGTCTGAGCCGTAGTGGTACGTCAGAGGCACAGGCAGACAACAGCACAGCGCAACTCACTCTATTTTGGGCGTTGTCCAAACGAGACGTGATACGCCGCGAGCGAGCCGCGGTCACACACACACATACCCCAAACCCTCTCTAAAACCTCTCGGGAAACAGTCGACGAAGACAGTGGTGTGGTGTTCGGTGGCGTGTTTCTCGAAAATACAATCTGATGTGACAAGTGCCGTGTATGTACGTACCTTGGCAGTAAACATCCAAAAAAAGAGCACAAAAATCACGTCCCAACTCTCTTCGCGTTAGTTAAAAAAAACCCTTTTTGCTGATAACGAAAAACACACACCCATGATAAGGGGACCTGACACTCTGGGGGGACTTACAGGAAGATAGAGAAATTCGAGTAAATTGGGTTTACGACCCTTATTGGAGCAGGGGTATTTTTGCTGGAACTGGCCGTTACTCCAGACATTCTGTGGAAATTCTACATCATCAAATGCACCCAACATTTCGATCAATGCACAACCCCTCCTTTCACTTCGCTGGTACAGAGGACTCACTGTTATCAAAGATATCGTTGGTGTGGACTAAGACTTGATAACAGAAACGTTTCCTTTCATAGCTTCCATGAAAAGTGACTTTATTGGTAGAAATGTAGAATGCATTACGTTAACTCCAGTGCAGAATTTGCCCCCAAGCAATGATGTCATACTGAACAATAGAGAACAATTGTAACGAAAGATCACATCCCCCCACTCGGAATGACTTCATGAATTGAAAGAGTTCGCAAGAACCAGTGAGTGACCGGGTGACATCGCTCGGAAAAGAGGTTAAATGTTAAATTTATTCCATTAGATTTGTCATTCCAGCAGCTCCGGGGGAGGGTCCATCCGTCATCGACTGTTTATTGGATGGAGAAACGGAATGAAACAATGAAACAATCATGTTTCTTTTCACGCTGAAAAACAGTGTGTTACGAGAAGCAAGCTTGTTATGAGTGCAGTTTTTGAGTAACTCTCGAAGGGTGAGAGGTTAAAGGGACATAGAAAAAAAGCTTTTTCTTCTTTTAAAAAAAAACCCATCGTTGAATGATGTCGATGTCATTCGTTCACTATCAAAGACCCCCTAACAGAGAGGGAGAGAGAGTCAAACACAGTGTTGCACAATCGACGCCAAACAACATCATGATCAGTCGCACACATACACGCTTCACCGGCCCTCCTAAGAGGAGTACACCAAACACAGTCAATTATGTACCGCCGTGCCGGGCCGTTGTCAAGTGGTAGAGGCAGACCAACTTCTCCACACCTCACTCTCTCCTCTCCCTCTGTTGACCAGCACGGCACGGTCACGATCACAATGTGATAACAAACGAAGCAATCCAGCCCCGCGTCCAGCGGTACACCATCAACGGCCTTCCCCCGTCCGTGCGATTCGGAAATGATTACCAAATACACAAGACAGATGGGGAGGGATGGGGCAGTGGCAACTGTGGCGGTCATCCGGGGCGAGCAGGAGAACCGCATCGAATCAAACACAATAACCCGGGCCGGGCATGATGTCACCACACAGTCGGGGAGGGTCGAGAACTGGGTGCCTGATATGCTGCTACTACACTCACACAAGCATACTCTATTGCTCTATCTGAGAAGGGGTTGGAAGAATATTCCACATTATACTTGCATTTTAAAACTTTAGTTTGAAAATGAAATAAATTAATTCAAAAGATAGATAAGCAAATAAATGTGAACGAGTGATTTGTTTATTTTCACAACTTGTTGTTGTTGTTTGTGGTCGATTTGGGTGGGTAGTAAAAGGAGGAGAAGGGTTTGAGCATCACCATCATCATCATCTCCGATGGCCTTGCAGCAGCATCATCATCATCGGCGGGCGGTAAAAGGTTAAAAGTGTGCACTGTAAACATGCTTTTGGGTGGGTTCGTTCGAGTGGAGAGTTCGAGGAGGGTTGGATTTGCGTTTGTCAGACCTTTGCAACATGATAAATGTTTAACACATTGGTGTTGTTGTGTGTAAGGCGAGCTGTTAACGAACGTTTCAAATAAATCAAACATCACATGGCATGTGTTTGTGATCAACAATTCAACACACAAACACAAATATAACAGATCAGTTATTTATTGAAAAAAGGAATTTACTAAAACATCAAACTAAAACTTCATACATCGATGACGTAGGCCTGGGAGCTCCTCGTCGTTGCGAGATCACGAGTTGCCTGAACCAACCGAACCAAAATCGAAAAGACTCACATGACACACACACGAGATCTATCGATAGCGATAAAAAAAAACACACAACTCTAAAGCCAGAGATTTAGCTCGCTGCCGGCAGAGCTTTCGCGAAGTGAGATAGAGCTCTGTAAAGCGAGTTACTACTGCTGCCCAAAAGCGGATCCCCTCACAACAACACTTTGGTTCCATATTAGGCAAAGCCGGCCTGCATTTCCACGCAGGGGACCACCACGTCTGCTCCACTAGCCCGGTTTAGTGGAGCACGAGAGAACGTGTTTAGCTGCCTTGTTTTTGTTCATTTTGTGTTTGTATGTGAAGAACATTCCCTGCACATTCAGGTGTACTACATATAGTAGACACATTTATACTTAAGCGTATGAATCAGTTCAGACGTTGCGCACTCTCTGCTTGTGATGAGAAGGGAGCTTGTGCAAAATTAGTATATCAAAATAAGTGCATCAATCAGATATTTAAAAATAACGAATGTTCCAAGAACGGTGAGCTCACACCGAACAACAACGCGGTGTGAAACATTGAACTTTGGCTTTTTATGGCGCTTTGGAGGTGGGATAGCACTACATCTCAAGACTTTTTCAGTAGATATCGCAAAATCATCACACAATCTCACAACTGTCAATTATTTCACGCAACTAGCGCATCAGATGTCATTTCAAAAGCCACGCAAATAACAACCTTATCAGTTGATATAAAAAAAACTGGCAGTAAATATCACAAACATTGTTTTGTTCGACTTCAGGAACCTTTCAAACTAAATATGTATATCTGTAATCCTATCCTATATTGAAGTTAGCCACACCTTAATCCAACGATGATCAGATCACAGTCGTAGTAATTTCCCTTTCAAAATACTTCAAATACTTCAACGGCACACACTCCTCTCTCTCTCTCTGATTGAAATGTTTTGTCAGGAGAGCTGCGTTCGGCAGGTTCCTGCTGCTGCTGCTCCTGTCTTTTTGCCCTTTCTGAATCTGATTTTCATGGTCGTTACTCACGTTGGTTGGTGGTGCGGCGGTTTGATCCATACAACACTCTGCCAATCACACCAATAAAGAGAGAGGGAGAGAGAGAGAGAGATGTTTGTACCAAACAGAGCAAGTGGGTCAGAAAACCGCATACACAAAACAAGCAGCGCGACCTATCTCGCCAATGCAGCAACAGCAAACAGAGTCAGCAGCGGCAGCAGCAGCACCAGCAGCAGCACCACCGACCATCGTTGCCTTTTGCTGCGGCACTTGAGCGTACGAGAAGCGCGCGGTTGGGATGTTATTTTTAGGCTATGACTAAATCAGCGTTGAATTTGTTAAAGTCCACAGTGCGGACGTGTGCGCTGCCGCCTCTCACCATCGCTGCGGAAAGAGGGGAGCTAAGAAAGGAAACGGTAGTGGTTTAGTAGTGTTTGGACCAACAACGACGACGATGAACGCGACGACGCAAATTTTGGATTTAAATTCCCATCATCACCACCATCACCACCATGCTATGCTGCTGCTGCTGGTGCTCCTTAGGATGGGAAAAGCCGTTTTTTGCACGGCTGTATGTGTGAGTGTGTGAGTGAGGAAAATGCAGTAAATTTATCGGAAAACGGATTGAAGGAAAACACTTCTTCTTGAGCGCTTGCTGCTGCTGCAGTCTGTGCAATGCGGTGTTGTGGTGCACACATTTAGCACACTTATGGGTGTGTTGGGCGCTGCTCTGGATGACTTCATCTCACGCTTTTGCGTAGAAATTCAAAAACTTCTAGGCTAATCAAATGAGAATCTTATATATTTTTTGTGCAATCTTATGGTTTTGTTACATTATTTGAAGCAATTTTCCTCAAATTATCAAATTTTGAAAATAAGTAGTCAAGAAAATGTGCCAACATTTTGAGAACAAAATTACACATGTTATAAGTCGGCTGCTGAAAATCGGAACTGATAACATTTAAAATATATCGAACAATGTTTTATTTATTTTTTGTTTTAATTAAACGTAGCATATGTTTATCGATTTTCACTTTTTCTCGAGCAATTTTCACTAATGTTGAATTTTGGGAGATGATTTCCCCATGCGTAGACAACATATTAAAAAAGTGAAATCGTTTCTCAGAAAGTCTAGTAAAGATGACAAACCTTACGAGAACCTTACGACCTTAAGATGATCGTACTATTTTAAAAGAATTTAAACTTCACCCACATTTAAGGTATCGCTTAATCTCGAGCAATTTTCACTTGTTTTTGTGTTTTGTGACATGTTAGTGATTTATATCGCAAAAGATTTAAAAAAAACTCTACGTGATCGATATTTTATAAAATGTGCCAACTGTATGAGAAAAAGTGATAGAATCTTGAAAATCATCTGCTATCTGTCGGATAATATCGAACATCGTGTTACAATAATAATTAATTTGGCACGCCAAAACATGATATCACTAAACAAGGTATGACAGTGTTAAATCATGTCAAAACTAGTCTAGAAAGAGTGCCAATTATATAAGAATAAGTGATAAATATTTAATGTTGGTTTGCCGTTCAAATTTTGTTAATTATAAAACAAAACAAAAATAAATTCATTTTCGTGCAATTTGGAACGACCGACAACTTATGTCATTATTTTGTCATCTCAATTTTCCGTTTCTCGTTTCATATTTAAATCCTTTTGATGGCTGATAGTTGTACGTTTTTTTATATATAGAAAGGAATGTTCCATATATATGCTTAAAAACTCCGTACTTATATAATCGCAAGTTCTAATTACGTTACGGTTTTATGTCTTTCTTCTAAACATGTCTTAACAACCAAATTAACGTTCTTACTCTAGCGCACACACACGCCACTACCCTCTGCAAAGACAATCGGTGTAAACGAGAACGTAATTCTTCGTTGCCGCTGTCCCATTTTTTGGAGTCACACATTTTGGTCGTAATTCAATATCGCCGCATTGTGGAGCAGCGAGCAGAAAGGCACCACCCGACGAGCTGGAACCGTTCTGGGGTTTTGCATCGTAAGTACAGAACAGCACACACTATAGAGAGTGAGTGAGCTGAAAAGGTGCTCTCATATTTCACAATTACAATTCCGAAATAATCCAACACCGCTCATCCTCAGGGGGACGGGTCGGTGCATCATCTGAGCTGCTCACTGAACGCAAGTGTCTTGTCGCGTGGGGCCCCGTGGGCGCAAGACCGTCAAGATCGGATGAATAATCAAAACCATCAGAGAGTACGCTCACATGCGCACACAACACAAATGGTCAAACGGAAACTACTGAACAGCAGCAGCACAGCAGAAGGGGTAAGGGTAAAAAAGTTGAAGGAAGACCCGCACAGTGTGACACCAAAAACGAGCGCGCGCGGGCAGGAAATGACCCATCCAATACAGCAGCGACGAACGAGAGCGACGCGCGACTCCTCCAGCAGCAGTAGTAGTAGCTCGTCTATGAGGTGATTGAATATTCTAATGAGGCACAGGTTCGAGTCGACAAACAGAGAGAGAGAGAGAGAGAGAGACAGAGCGTGCAACGGAACGGTGGAACATTTGTTTTATGTTAGACATTATTTGCTTATTACCGCCACCCTCCGGGGAGGCGTTTGTTTCTATTTTGTGCCACACGTTCACACACGGGCAGCAGCACCTCTCCAACACACCCCAACCAAACCCAACACACTCGACCACTCAACAAGCACACTGCAGCAGGAAAGGGTGTGGTCTCGCGGTGGTTCATCAGGGCCATCAGTGCTTCGAACGATTTCGATGGCGTGGCGTTCGACACTAGGTCATAATAATTAGTGATACCACTCGGCCGGCCTGCAGTACCTTCTGCACCATCCCAACCCAAAGAGTAGATGATGTCCCACAGGTCTCAGGGAATGGTTGGAAACAATATTACTATACTTCCGAGACGCTAGAAGGAAGGCAATGGGGAGCTAATTACCACACATTTATTGACAGCGTAATGGTGGTGTCATCGGAGTGTAGTAAGGCGTTAAAAAGTAAACAAATCATCGCAACAGCAGTCGAAGAAGACGTTCGAAGGATGATGGTTCTGATGGTGTCACACAAACATTGCTTGGGGTTTTTTATAACGTCTTATAAGCTCTCTTCCTGTTTTGCAAGAGTTTGTTGTTTTTTTATGTGCTAAATTAATGAAGATTAACTGTCGCATGACAGTTACGGTTCGCCACACACCACCACAACACTCCCTCTCAGTATCTCACCCATCCCTTCACATCTTGTTTAAATATTAAACCAACTTTCGGGACGAAAATGGGAAGCGACGGCCAGTCTCTCTCTATAGTTTCTTATCTTGGCATGTCGGCGCTATAGCTTGCAGGTATTGAGGGATAGTCTTCTTCCCTTTCCCTTCTGTCCGTTTTCTTCTGCTATGGAAAGAAACCTTACCAATACCGGCACGATTATCTGCACCGGGTTTCTTTTTATTATTTCTACCGAAAACGGGAACACATGAGGAGGGCGTAACAGAAGTGTAGAACAGATTAGATTTCGTTGCAGAGCGGCCCCATCGCAAACCCGAAACAAGTAACTTAACTTCTTTAGGTCGGTCTGTTGTGGAGGAGGCCCGTGTGGAAGCAGAAATCACAGAAATCGATGGTGGTGATGATGATTGGAGGATATGGAGCGAACCATTTATACCAATGGTTCTCCGACCTGACCTCTGCTTTGCGTGGTTGAACAAGTTACGCAAGATGGTTCGAAGGGCAACCAAGGGAAAAAAGGAAACAGGAGGGAAGATGGGTGCTTTGCGAAAGTTGATTAGCAGCAGCAGCAACCAGGGCACGGGGGAGCTCGGTTGCAAGCAAAAAAGACAGGCAAAGCTATTAATTTAATGAATGATGCGTGGCACAGGTAGACGAAACCATAAAACCTGGTTTCTTCAAACACAGCCGTTTATAAATCGCTAGAGCCTTGAGCCACATTTTTCGTATTATAACTTTATCTAGACTTCGGTTAAAAGCCAAACAAAATCGGAAAACATCATTTAACCAGCAGTTGAAGTTAGATTCGAACTCACGATCCTGCGTGTGAGAGTCCGCTCACTTACCTACGGCTCTATTCAGCTACTTCCAATGTTCACTCTTAAGAGTCAATATATATCTCTGATTTGGAAGTAGTTTAACCTGACTAAATCTGATTAGCAAGCCGAATTACTTGCGAGGTTATTGTAAATAGATATCTTATCATTAAATAAACATTATAAAATTTATTTTTTCCATATTTCTCTTTTAGCAAAACAATTTAGACATGAGGCCGTGCATACAATCAACACCTAACAGTACCTCAAACATTGTATTATTAAATACACACAAACACAGTTTGTTTAGCTATTTTTTATGACCCTTCTTACGTCCTCACTGTTGCCAATAGCAGGGAAGTGTCATTTGAATGACAAATCTCGTACGCTTACAGATTATTGTATAACAACAGATACATTTATATAAAAAAAAAACTATATTTAATAGGAAAAAAGACACTTAGAGAGTCCTCTTCCTGCTCATACTAAACCCAAGATAGGTTACAAAGGCTGGAAACAATTTCTGAGGATGCAAAAAATAATTCCAAAATCAAAATGTTCTATCCCGCGTGTCTCTACTGCGCATGTGATGGAAATGGCGCCAGTGTGTGACACATCATGTTTGTGTGTATATCTCTCCCTCTAGTCCTGTATTTCCTGTGGCACAAACACACACACACAGGCACATATGCTCTTCCGGGATATCCTTACTGTCTGTTTCTGGTGCACGATAAAAGCACAATGAACTCGCAGCAGGTTGAAAGGTTACGTCAGTCCAGTGTCAGATTCATATATAATTTACACCAAAAACCTTAACAAACGTACGGTGAGACATAAAAGACTAGAGCTGGGGCACACAGCACGGTGGGAGAGAAAGAACATTTAATGGGTCAAACGATGCGATGACCTCAGGGTTTGGGTTTCTGATTACATCAGTGCGTCCGGGAAATGTCTGCGTTCTAGAATGTCATCATTTTTATTGATGTTTTCTTGTTTTTTACGCTCAAATTAAACGATTATAATTAGAGTGATCACCCGATGTGTGGTCACGATTTTTTGTACACCAAAACAGGCTTACTAGAGCGCAACCAAGCTCCAATAAAATGTTATTACTTCCAACAAATGAATGCCTACGCGGAGCGCTGCAAAAAAAAGCGTCTTTTCGCTGTAGCATAAAGAACACAGCGTTTTTCCTTCGCCCAGCCCAACAAGTGCGTTTCGAAATCGATGTTTTATTTTTATTTCCCGTTTCTCGGGCTGAAACGGGGAGAATACGAAGACATCACTGTGCCCAAAGGAGACATCATCGGCACATCAACATCATCATCGACAACAGCACACAACGATAGAGCTCACATGTGCTACACTGCTCTTGATGGTGGGATTCTCAGCACCCGACAGAGCTTTGCAGCTAATGTGCTCTTCCTTCGCTTGGCGTTTATATTTGGTATCAATCCAGAAGTACCACACAAAACCGTACGTCACCGCATTTCGCCACTAGCAGCAGCAGGCGGCAGCTTCTCCACGCTTTGCCAATCTTTACACATCGCTTTCTTGCTTGCACCTCCGGCGGTCAATAGTGGCATCCCCCGCGCGTAGGGTCAAGTGGCGACGGCGTCAGTTACGAAAATAAAACACTACTAGATACCATCGATACCGCACCGCGATGATATGGAATTGAGTTTTATGGTTGTAGTGGCATACCATTCATGTAAGGTTTGCAATACACTTCAAGAAAAAAGGTCGTCTTTGCAGGTTTTAGAGCCGCCTAGAAGTAACTTTGTTAGTGGTATCCGGATGTCTTATTCCGTTTTTTTTCCGGTCAATTTACTTCTACACCTGCCATAATAAATTTTATTTTCATAATCCATCTGGATGGTCCCTTCTTGAACGATTCCAACCAAAATTCCGCCGGATGAAGCGTTCCTTATTTGGTTCAGCATATCTAGTAGGAAAAATTTCGAAGCAAACATCTATTGAATTAAATCGTCAAGTTTTGAAATTTCCATATGGTTGCATTTATAATCACAAATTATTCCACAAATTCTCACAAACACGCCACTGGAAAATATCAATTCCGTTGACATATTGAGCCGAAATTGTAGATTCAAACTTCAGTTTATTGTTTGTATTATCATGTGCCAAAGATGTGAATTCAACTGACCAATAATAGCACACCGATACTGATTATAAATGATTGCTGCTTATTGTCTATTTTGTGATTTTGTACTCACTCTTTTTGATTTTGATCACATTTTTTGTCAAATCAACTGAACATTGGTGTATATGTCACAAACATTTGATCAAAACTCATTCATTTTAAAAAAGTTTTCCAATTGTTTAGAAATTAAATTCAATTCCTCCATTCTTTTGTTTCCATCTTCAATGCAAATGCTCAAATGCTTTGTGTCATGGATCTGCCCCTTTGGCATTCATGTGTTCCTTTGTAGCATAAAATCAAATAAAGCTACCACACATGTCCGCATAGACACACAGACACACGACGTTCGCATAAATACACCGCTAAACCCCATTACGTTTCCCTCCGACCGTGTTCTTCACTTCCTGTCATAGTTTGACACCTTGACCAACTATACCTTTCTTCTCCTAGCCCATCATCATACCCTAGCCCTTCCATGAAACATCACACACAAAAGGCACACAAAATGCGGATGCGGCGGAGGGCTTTGCACGCTTCAAGAACCATATGGCCAGTTAGATTCGGTGTTGGTGGTTGTGGTGGTGCTGTATGTGTGCCTTCCCATTCCCGATAGTGTTTAGAAACGAAAGTTCATTTGCCCTTTCGGTGCCCTTTTGGGCTAGCGCGTACCGTTGGTGTGGGGGGTTTTGTTTTATTTTTCACCCGCGTTTGTTTGATTGGTTTATGTTTGAATGGAATAAAAAACTCAACACTATCTGCAACATGCGTTCGTTATGATGATATTGCTGTTGCAGGCGAATCAGACACGTTGACATGAACGCCTCAATCTAACAACTAGTTTTTTGTTCTGTTATTGATTTCCTTGGCAATATTTGTGGAAGAAAGTTAGCTACATAAATCATTTTTAATGTCGCAATGAACATCTGAAGCGTCGCTAATGGTGCGATTCTAAACAATAAATGGTTTTGATTAATATTTTTTGTGAAAAACGAGTCCAAAAATAAGACTTTTTTCAATATTAATATACAACATGCTCATTAGAACAAATGGTGGTTACTCTCTCTCGAATCAAAATGGTGTTAATGCACCGTGTCACATGTGCAGACACACACACACACAGGCCAAACATAACCGATGAGAAGCTACGCATGTCAGCGTGAGTGATTATTATGGCGTGTCGGAATTTTCCCCTGGCCAGAACCGCAGCCAACCCCTCATATACTTCCGCCGGTCCATTTTCTCCATGATATTTTCATTCTTTCGCGTCATTTACGGTGTACCGCGACATACGCAGAGTAGAACAGGGGGTGCGCTGCTTTTGAAAAATATTACAACCCGCAGCATAATGCAAAAACACTATTGTTTTCTCTATACCAGCGCGAGTAGCTGGTTGGCCGTTCCGGCTGGTATTGTCCGTAATACGTGGCACCAACAAGAGCTGCTAGGATGTATTCTAACATTTAACGATGATGGAAATGAACGTGTGGCGAATATACAGGGTTTCCCAGGAGTTTTCGTAGCTGTGGGACACTTTATTGAATCTTTCTTACGCAAAATGTACTTAATGTAATGGTAACTGGACTCATTAGCACCCTTATTGGACATATCCAATAGGAATTTTCAAATAGGTTGCCATAGAATCCGTTGCCATTTCCGTCAAATGCAGTTCTCTTCTTATAAGAAAGAGTTAAGGGAGAGTCCCACAACTATGAGAACCCCTGGAAAACCCTTTAATGCATTTGTTGATTAAAAAATGAAGTAATTAGAGGAATAGAACAGAAAACAGGACAAGTTAAAAAAGTTTAAAAAAAACACACATTTTCTGTTCACAAATACGCAAGAATTACGATCTGTACAGTGGCACAATATGCTATTATACCTGGCTGGCAAATACCAAACCCACAAAAAAGCTTCATTCTCTGCTTGATTGTCGACCTTGTCGAAAGGTTGTTGTTGGTATTGGTTCCCTGCCAGCCCGACACACGAAAGCAATTTAACTTTTATATCGCCACCCATAGGCCGGTTTCTGTGTCGGTTCAAGCAAAGTATGTATGTGTAAGGGTGTAGTGTGCAGGTTGCAAAGTGTTTCCTCCTCCTCCTGGCGGGCAGGACCGATTATTGGCCAGTTTCGTGACAGGAAGGAAGTTGCAGATAAAAAGCAGTAGGAAGAAAATAAAGGGAATACAAAATCCGGAACCTTTCCGCTCTCATAACATCCACACACACATACACACATTTGGGCCCGCTCCAAAAGGGCAGAGGACAGATCGTTGTCGACAACAGCAAAAATTGTGTTTTTTTGCTAAGGAGTAGTTCCAGAGTACGTAATCAGTTGGCAACGGTTTAAGGGTGTACTAATTTGAAATTAGTTTCAGCTTGTGTAATGGAGCTAATTTATGGACCTACTTCTCTGCAAGAAGAAGAATGTTTTTGAGAAGGTTCTAAAATGTTTTCTTTATGGTTATTAGCACAGTACAATATGGTTTTTGAAGTTCCGATCTCAGCTACTGATATGGAGCACCATTGAGTTCGGAGTGAGAGAGGTCATCATTATTTAAACTGGCTGCTTGGTCCACATTTTGGTATATTGGTAAAGGCATTACAATAAAATCGGGCGGTCCAAATCGATTTTTTTCCAACAGAATAAAGAGTTAAAAGATGTTTATCCAGTCCTAAATGCCGAATTGAAACAAGTTTCATTATTGAACTGTGCAACATAGTTCTATCAAAAGACTCACTTATTCTTCACCGTGGCGTAACGTCCTACGCGGACTCATCGGCCTATACAGGCTTTTTTGACTTACTAAAAGAGCAATGATTTTGGTGAGGAACAGGCTCATAACATCCTGTTTTCTAGCTCAGTTTTCAATGTGAACAGCATTAACCAAAACTTTCAAGATGTTTTTCAACAGCTGTCATTATTTTTGACAGCTGGGCTGTTGAAAAAACCTCTTGCGATTGTTGAATAATGCCGTTCACATTAGAAAATGACCCGGAAAACAGTGTACGCTATTTTGAGCTTGTAAATTGGTGCCTCGTGTATGGTGTATTAAAGGGTTTCCCAAGTAGCTTTCGAATGTGCACATCATTATTCATCACATCCAAGATATTTTTGAACAGCTGTCAAATACTGTATTTTCGTTAAAAATGTCAGTTCTTATGCATGATTTTCAACACATGACAAAGAACTGTCAAAACTCAATCCAGCTTGAGACGTGTTAAAAATCATATGGAAGAACTGCAACATTATTGTGATGCAAATACAGGCGTCCCCCGAGTTACGACCCCCTCGAGTTACGACGATTCGCAGATACAACGATTTCGATTTTGACAGTTGAAAGATGTCATTGAGACGAAATTGATATATTTTTTTGAATTTCTGTGCAGATAACCGTTACAAACATATTTCCTCAGATTCCACAACACCCCGATCTTGAATACCTATGTCGTGTAAACGGCTTTTGGAGGGAAATTAATACATTATCGTACATTATTTTTAATAAAATATACGATTTCATAGATTCCGACTCTTCAATTTCGGTTATAAACTGTATATTCACAGATATTCGACATACGACTATTTCAACTTACGCCTTGCTTTAGGACATTTTTCCGGTCCCAAATACAGTCGTATCTCGGGGGACACCTGTATAATATTTGATAGATGTCGAAAAACATCTCGCAATCAATGAAAAATGTAGTCAATGTCATTTCATGGAAAGTAGCGCTTGTTTCTCTACTTCCTTTGCATTTTTTGTTGTTCTCAAAATAGTTTACCAGTAATACGATTTAAAGTACAGAAAGATTTAAAAAGTCCAATCTGTGGTTTAAAAATATTCAATTAGCAGTAAACCCGTTAAGCATAATGCTTTCCATAGCTTTAATCTGACGAAAAGCTGTTGGACAAATAAATGGTCTCCGTGTGAGCCTGTTAATGCAAATGTCCTTCCTGTCCAGTTAGATATGTCATACAAGAGACAAATTGAGATATCTAAAGCGGATCAGAATAGAAAATCAGAAATTTTGACACATTTGTTCTCGAACACTCGAGTCGCTTAATTGACCCTAAAGTATCTATACGCAAAAAAACAATCAACCAACCAACCTCTAATTTGCCTTCTGAAAAAAAAAATATTTTTATCAAATATAAAGTTGCATAAACAAACTTGAAAAACTCAATCGATGATTCTGAAAGGAATTCCAATAAAGTTTCCAATTCCGTTCGGAAGTTGCTCATCTCGGCTACGAAAAAAACTGATTTACTGTTAAATGTCACAAGGGCACAACGTTCCTGTTCCTTCCTTCCTCCTACAAGGATAAGATATAAAACCTTCCTTAGAGATTCCCCATAGTTCCGGAGAGTTTAGTCATATCGTAGAAAAAAAAGATAGGGCTAAAAATGTAGCAAAAGTCAACCACCCTCCCACCAAAACACGGAACGGCAAATCCACGGCGATATTTGCGTGCTTACGTGCCGTTATCTATTTTTCAACTTGCAAAACAAAGAAGTGGAAAAAAACAAATCACTAACACACATACATACGCAAACATATTTATCTTTGTTGTGCCCAAAGTCATCCGAATAAACAGAGGACACACGAAACCGCAGAGCCACCGACACGACACGACCGGATCGAAGCGCTCACCTGACCGACCCACCAACCTCAGGAGCTAGTTGGATGGGTTCTCGTGCGAACTTTGGAACGAACTAGGGGGGGGTTCATCGATTTTCAGCGATTTTGTAAGCGCTACATCCACTTACTTCCTGTTGCATATCCTCGCACCACAATGGGAGGATATACGCAAAACTTTTGCTTACGCGAAACCACGTGTAAGCAACATTAAGCAGATTTCCTTAATGTTTCCTTAACTTTACGATCTTATTTTTGCAATCAAGAAAAGCGAAAAAGTCCATTTGTCTGGGTGTGAAAATCATTTTCCAAAAACAAACGAACGAAAAAAAAAACAACAATTTCCCCCGCGCGCAAGCAGGGCTGCGGATACAGAAAGGAAATGAAAATAACAACACCAAGCACGAAAAGAACTCCTTCTGGGTGACACGAGAGAGTGAGAGAGAGAGAAGAGAGGAATGTGAATAGAAGAAAAAACGCACACACACTCACTCACTCACACATCCCAAGCGGAACGAAACTGCGGCTGACGGCAGCAGCACGTCGCGATTGCGCAATCTACCGGCAAAAGCGCTCTCTCGCTTGCGCTCGCACTCACTCACGGCGCTTCAAGTGCAAAAGAGCGATAGAGAGAGAGAGAGCGCGCGCTCCATCCCTAGCAGCAGAGGTGGACACGCACGCACTTTACGGTGGAGAAATTGGAAGCAGAACCACGATGTTAGAGTGTGTGCATGTGAGCCGTTCCCTACCAAACACCAGCACGTGTGGCTGTGTGTGTTGGGCTCTGTTCGGTACAGTCTGCGCGTTTTCTTCTTCACTTTCCGTGTGCGGTGTTTTATTACACCTCTCGCCCGTTCTATATTGCTTCTTTCACTTCTTCATTGCACCATCATTCACCTCACCTCCACCCCGTTTTTGCTTCCCCTTTTTCTTCGTCTCGTTCGCTTTTACCCTCTCACAGTCACAGACCAAACACAGTATCACTTGTTCACCATTTACCAGCAAGGGGGGAGAGCCCAAAAAGTACAGCACTGTGGTGTGTCTGTCAGGGTTCTGTTTCCTGTCCTCTGTGTGTGTCACTCACAGTTGCGCGCGTTTGCTTATCTTTTTCTTCGTTTTGTTCCGTATAAATTTCACACACCACATGATGAGTCCCCTTTTTCACTGCATCAGGAGACAACTTCACTAATACTCATTGACCAGGACAACTTACACTAAGCACTAAAACTCAACTGAAGGAGTTGCTCCAGAATATTCTAACTCATTGGACACTAATTCGAAAAGAAAATACTTCTCACCCGAGAAAATAACGAGTCTCGCTTCACACACACACACGGGCACGACACACTAATTCGATGTGGCGCTGCTGCTGTATGCGTTCCTTACCGGATCAAAAACTGCTCTGCACACGCATTTTAATGCATCCCGACTGAGCGCGATGTGTGCGATGGAGAAGCAGCCCGCAGCTTTCTCTTGTCGCTAATGGCGACCCCTTTCGGCCGTTCTTGCTCTCGCTCTTGCTCACACACAAATGAGAAACGCTCCCGCTCTAGCACGCTCTCCACTCTCGCTCGCCCCAAAACAGTTGTATGTTTATCTCTCTCTCTTTCTTTGCTGCTGCCGCTTTGAGGTCAAATTCATAAAAACAGAACCCCAAATCTCGTCGTTCGTCCCCACACAAAGTGTAAACGGCGCTGTTTCGCCCATCGCTCGCTCTCATTCGCTCCGGCACAGTCACAGCGAGAGCAAGAGAGCGCGAGCGAACGGGTGAAAGATCCACGCAGAGCACCGCAAGGGAGCATTTTTTTCTGTTCGTGTTCCCTTCTCGCGTTCCAAATCGTACGTATAGATGTGTACGTGTGTGTGTGTGAGATTGATTGGTCAAATGAACCGGTAAATTGCAAACAGCAAAACGAAAGCAAAATGTAATTAATTTTGTATTTCATTGCAAATGCAGTTAAAATGAATTACAATTTGAATCAACTTCTATTACGCTCTTTCTTCTCGCTCTCCTCTTCGCTCACACACATACATAGCGCGTCGAAGTAATAAAAGAGAGAAAGAGAGATAGAGAGCGCAGCAGTAAAAGATGAGCGATGATGTCATCAAGTAAAATAAAAATATCCCATCATTTCTCGCTTGCTCGCTCTCACTTGCGCTGCCTGCTCACGCGAACGGGCTTTTCCGCAATCGGGCGCGCGTGAGGGAGTGAGCAGGCAAGCAAATTGGAATGAAGATGGCGTTGGAGTGTTCGCGTTTGGCTTTTTGATAGACGACGACCGAATTTCTCTTCCCTGTTTCCTCATTTTCACGCAATAACACACACACACACACAACCACTCCCTCGGTCGACCCATTTGATGCGTGTTGTTTTCCTACTTTGCTTTCGGTCTTTTCCCGCGGGGCTAGAAAACCCCTCTGCTAACGGTACAACGTGTAAGGGAAGTGGATGAAAGAGCAGTTCATCTTCATTTTCCACCTTCTCCCGTATACTCTACACAGCCATGCACACACACACACACACACACACACACACACACACACACACACACACACACACACACACACACACACACACACACACACACACACACACACACACACACACACACACACACACACACACACACACACACACACACACACACACACACACACACACACACACACACACACACACACAAAGGGGGGAATAAAAACCTGCCTAAATAGATCGTATGGGCGTTGCCGCACGCCGCACAGCATTAGACGTCAACAAAAACCGTTTGCGTTGGGTTTTTTCTTGTTCTTTCCTCACTATTTCACCAAATTTTCTCTACTTTTCTCCACAATTCACACAACTACACACCAGCGTTTTGGCTGCTCTTCCGTGCGAGCGTGTGTCGCGCGCTGGCTGCCCTTTTATAACTTCACTTCAAGGCTTTTCGCCACAGAGTCGTCGACTTCCACACACTCGCAAAGCGCATCCGGCAGCACGCAGTGAATTAAACGCACGCGCACGCAGCAGCAGCACCCCAAAAATCTTCGATGGCGTTTTGACCAAAGAAAATTCATCTCCCCCCCCCCCCTTCGTCGCAACCTCGCTCACACACCCCAACAAATCCACCAGTTTCGCCACCTTGTGGCGGAAGAGAGATGCGTCGTTGCCGAGTTTTCCTCCGTGTTGTTCCTGGGAAGGTTTTCTTTTCCCCCGGTTTTTCTTTTCCACCGTTCTTTAGAGCAGTCACAGACAACACACACACACACACACACACACACACACACACACACACACACACACACACACGCACACACCCTACCGGAAAAACTCATTTAAGGTTGCAGCGGTCCTGCTCAGCCTGAACACGTCCTGTTCCGTCTCTTTCGTTCGCAATTCAGCGAGAAAAGTCTTTCTCATTCTCTCTCTCTCTCTCTCTCTTTCACGCTCTATCCTCACTTCTCACTCGCAAACCAGTTACCGTCTCACTCGCACCCGGGGTGTTGAAAATGGTGTAACGACAAGCGCGGCTGCTCTCGCCGCTCCCTAAAGGGAATGGAAATCGCGTTTTCTTGCCTTCCCCCATTCGAGGCGAGAAAAATCGATAATTTGACGAAGAACTAGGGAATGCTCTGCGTTTTTTTTTCTTCTCTTTTTCGAGATGCGCTAGGAGGAGGCTCGTTCCATTTTTTCATATTTCCAATTCGATCTCCCATTAAATGAACACACAGACACACACACAGATACACACACAAATGTAAGCTTCTTCTCACGCATTTTTCTCACTAAAGCGAAGACGGCAACGGCGACCCAAGGGCTACTTGGTCGGGAGCCAAGCGTCAGTATATTTTTTTATACCTTTCTCAGGTCATTCGAAAAGAAAAGCACAGCCACAACAACAACAAAGACGAAGACGAGGGGAAGAAAGAAGCAAGGGGAACCCAAATTTAGGGGCCACCGTCTGGCGCCTTCAGCACACACACACTCACACACACATACACACATGCACACACTTGCACAAAACGAGCAAACGATTTTAGCTGAATATGGGAAAAACGAGCGACGGTTGGAAGTTAACTTTTTTTTTTCTTTTTTTTTAATTTACCTTTTTCGTTATCTCTTCCTGCCGGGAAATTGAAGAAGTGCTAAAATATCTGCTCTGCTTGTATAGAGTACACCGCTACAGATTTTTTTTCTCTTAGGGCGCCACGCCACACCACTACACTTTGAACCGCCCCGCCGCACACACTCGCAGAACGACGGCAAATTTTCTTTCGCTTCCCTTTTGGCCGCCTGCAGTATGTATGTTTTCCTGATTTTGCTGTACAATTGGAACACTTTCTTAGCTACACTTTGAACCACACACAGACACACGGTTGTTGCACTACTTTTGGGTTTTCTTTCACTTGATTTTTCACTTTTTTCTCTCACTCACTGATATCTGTGCGCGACGAACAACGCCACCGTTCTGCGAAATTGGCTGCTACACACTCCGAAAGCCCACACCGAAATGAGGCAGAGCGCCGTTTGACAATTACATCGGAGAGCACTTGCTGCAGTGAGAGCGAGACGTGCTGTGCCGCAGAGCGGTGCATTTGCGAGTGTGTGTGCGTGTGATGGACGGACCCAGCTAACATTGGCTGACAGTTGGCGACAGTCAGCGGAGCGTTAGCAATACCCAACGAACGAAACGAGATTCAGCAAAATTCAAAAACTCAGAGTCAAAGTGGATACAGGCGGTCTCCGAGATACACGGTACCTCTTATTCGCGGATTCGGAGATACGCGGTTTACTAAATTTGACAGTCCTTTGAGCAAATTGTACTGATTTCACACATCGATTGTCAAATGCCAAATAATTTCCCGATTGATCGAATGTCAAAAACCATTTGAAATGGTGTAAAATTGTTAAATTCAGTCAGAATCACATCAAATAATTAATGTCCCAAGTGCCACAAATCCACTAAACGACCACTAAACGGCTTCAAAACGACTCAAGTTCTCAACCTAAACGGAATATAGAAAGACTTCGTTTAGCAGACGGCAAACGACTCATGCATTCTAAAAATAGCAAAAAAGCTGGTGACGCCATCTGGTGATGGGATACCCACCCAACCAGTTGAGCTTCATCGCTTGGAGGAGAGCTTTCTCATTTCCTCTGTACTGTTGAATGGTTTCGCATTATGCATCGCTAGAACTAGAACGGCGATACGATTGTTTACATACTAAACTCCAATAGAAACCACCAGCACTGAAGCAAGTGAGATTTGAGTAATGGTCGTTGGTGTTGATACCCACGTATCTGACCACACGACCATTCATATAGATTTTTGCTCAGAAAGTTAGAAGGCTATATAGGTCATGATAAGATGAAACTTGTCGAAACACATTGGAAGAAAAGGATAGCAATATAATAATCAGTTTTAATACGCCATCTATTGATCAAACCAATGAAGCTGTGGAGCTTTCATTTTTTTTCTATGGATTTTCAATTTTCCAGTCGTTTAAGCTTAATCTGTGGCGCTTGGGTCGTGCTGGATATATCTGGGGAACTGTTATGTGTTTGGACGCGCCCGCGGAAATGCGGGTCGTGTATTTGCGGCCTTACAGTGCGGCTGCTGACTGAGCCCCACATCAGCGTCGTCAAAGACGCCCGCCACAGCCTCGTATTCAGCGACCCCAAGGTCGCCTGCTGCAGTTTCCTATCCGGCAGAATCGTATTCTGCCCTGCTTCAGACCCGTGTACAGCAACATCACGGTCGCCGACTGCAGCTCCCCCTCGGCACGGACGCAATTAGTTCGCCGCTGCAGTTCTTCTATTCAGGGAAGTCTGCAATCTGCATTCCGCCAACGCTGCAGCTTACATTTGGACAGCTTCGTTTCGCCATCGCTGCAGATCCCATCAAGCGAATCATATGCCGCCTAGAGTACCAGTATCAAGCACCGTCGCCACCCACACATCTCTGGACACCCCGCAACGCACGTAAATTTGGCCGGAGGGTGTCGCCACGCCAATATTCCCCAATGGAATATCCCGCGTTGGCAGGACCCCTCCGTATAAATTAAAAAGGGGAGATGTTGTGGATGATACGCGACCCCTGTTCTCACCCCGACAGTCGTCCTGTCGATGGTGGAGCCCCAGGGAGGATGCCAGTGTGCGCACGCACACTCCGGCGCATCCATAAGCACCGCACGATCAGAGTGTGTGGAACAGCCGATAGAGCAGGAGCTCTCGGCAGGGCACGCGGCCCGTTTTACTGTGATTGTATATTGTTTTATCTGTAAATATAAAACGTTCTGTTTGTGCCGTGTAATACTTCAATATTGTGTAACACATCATTTGCTCGGACACAACACTAATTAATCGCACATACATCGTGAAAATTGATAAGCACATGTCCAAAGAAATAGTCAGCAGCTCGGGTGTGCTACAAGGAAGCAATATTGGCCCGCTTCTCTTCATATTGTTTATCAACGATGTTACCCTCGCTTTACCTCCCGACAGTGTCAGTCTGTTTGCCGACGATGCAAAAATTTTTGCGCCTATTCACAACACAGGTGATTGTACATTCCTGCAAGACTGCATCGAAATTTTCTGTTCGTGGTGCAAGCGTAATGGACTGACTATCTGCATCGAGAAATGCTACTGTGTGTCTTTTAGTCGATGCAGGAGCCCAGTGACTGGGACCTACTTCATGGACGGCACTGCAGTTAATCGACAGAATCATGCCAAAGACCTGGGCGTTCTGCTTGACTCTAGTTTGAACTTTAAACAGCATATCGATGACGTTGTAGCCAGAGGAAATCAATTACTTGGCGTGGTTATCCGGACAACTAATGAATTCCGCAACCCCATTTGCATCAAAGCTGTCTACAACTGTATCGTTCGTTCGGGGATCGCAATAATCTTCCTCCGTATGCTGCTCGGTGCCGTCTTCTAGGCCTTGAACCTCTTTCGGTTAGAAGACGTAATGCACAGTGTTGTTTCATCGCTGGTTTGCTAAATGGCTCTATCGACTCATCACCTTTGTTGCATCGAGTCGATATCTATGCACCATCTCGAACACTTAGGTCTAGAGAAACTCTACGGCTCGCTCAACCCCGTTCCAGTGCTGGTCGGTCAGACCCTATGTTCCGCATGTCGGCTGTCTTCAACACTGTCTCGGATTGCTTCGACTTCGACATCTCAACTCAGTGCTTCAAGGAACGTCTCCGGCTTTTGCCGTGGCCGCAGTGAATTGCGATGCAAATCTTGTTTCTGTTATGTTTTTTTAAATGAACTGTTACATCTTATTTAGGCCATACGGCCCGTTGAAGATTAAATAAATAATAATAACAATTACACTTCCTCAAGAACTACCAATTTCATGCATCCAAAACTATACAAATCCACCATGTAAGGCACACGTTCTTAACAAACTATTAAATTCATTCGTGAGCCATACTCAAGCGCCACAAATCCACTAAAAGACCACTAAACGAGTTCTAAACGACTCAAGCTCTCTACCTAAACGGAATACAGAAAGACTTCGTTTAGCAGACGGTGAACGACTCATGCATTCAAAAACTAGCAAAAAGCTGGTGGCGCCATCTGTTTGTGGGATACCCAACATGTGGTGCTTCCTCGCTTGGAGGAAAGCTTTCTCAAATAATGATGAGTTGTAATATGCCATCTATTGAGCAAACCAATGAAGCTATGGAGCTTTCGTTTTTTTTTTTTCTATGGATATTAGATTTTCCAGTCATATGCCAAAAAGTGCATATAGTAGATTGCTCTGCTGCGGTATCTGTAAACAGCTCTTCTTCTTCTATTTGGCGTAACGTCCTATGCGAACATGCCAGCCTATACAGACTTTCGAGACTTAATTCATTACCACGCAGCTGGATAGTCAATCCTTACTACGGGGGGACGGTCCATTCTAGGATTTAACCCATGACGGGCATGTTATTGAGTCGTTCGAGTTGACGACTGTACCACGGGACCGTGCAAACCGGTTAACAGTTCTTAAGCACAAAAAACTCATGAACTGGTCCATTAACAATATTTGACACCTACTTATCATAATTCCAACCGAAAGCTTTCAAATTCAACACCACTGAAAATGTTTCATGGGTACAGCAACATTCAGCTAGGAAAAGGTAGCCGTACCCGCGGCTGACACCAGCCATGTTTACACACCAGCGCAAATTGACAGCGCCCCACACTGACAGTACGTGACAACGCAATCGGTTTCAAAACAATGTTATCGCCAACACAGCAAACTTTGGACTGGAAACGCTGTGAATATTAGCTGAGAAAAGGGTCGTGTTTTTTCTTTCCCAGCAGGTCCAGCAAAAAAAAGCCCACAGTGCAAAAGTATTCGTACGCACGAGACCGCACGCCATTGTTGCCATTTGTTGTTTGTTTTCCGTTTTGCATTTGTTATTAGGTAGGGTTTTACGTTGTTTTGTTTTGCCCAGACCCAGACCGAGGCGTTTGTTATTTAGTTGCGTAGTACCAGTATAGTGCGTGTTCACGTGAGGCAGCAGGATGTTGGACCTGTTCACGATCTTCACCAAGGGTGGCATCGTGCTGTGGTGCTTCCGCAGCACCAACCAGCTCTTTGCACCGTCAGTAAATGCGCTAATTAAGAGCGTCATCCTACAGGTAATGTGCGATTCCTTTGCCCGCAATTCTCGTGGTCAAGCAGCCAAATAATTGACAGCTTCTCTGCCCCCTTTCAGGAACGTTCCGGCGTGTACGATCACGATGGCCTGTCGCTCCAGTACAAGCTGGACAACGAGTTCGAGCTGGTGTTTGTGGTCGCGTTCCAGAAGATACTGCAGCTCTCCTACATCGACAAGTTTCTGAGCGATGTGCATCTGGAGTTTCGCGACCGATACAAGAACGATCTGCGCGTTGACAATCGCAACTACGGGGCGGACTTTGAGTTCGGGGCCGACTTCCGGCGCATCCTCGAGCGGGCGGAAAAGTGGGGCCGGCAGCAGGCCACCATGCCGAAGCAGATGCGCAGCTACGAGGATTCGGCCAAATCGAAGAAAACGGTCGCCTCGATGATAGAGCGCAAGGGCGAGGAGAAGCCACCGGCCGGGGCGGGCAGTGGCAGCAAGAAGTCGGTCAAGATAGCGGAGAAGAAGAAGGCGGCGAGTGAGCTGCTGGCGGACAGTGACGGGATGGAGGCGCCCCGTTCACCCCGCTCCAACGGGAGCCCGCCCGAGCTGGGCGAGGATCTAATTATGGAGAGCCGCAAAAAGTTTGCGGAAAAGATGAAGGGCGGTAGCGGCGGCGGCGGCAAGGGCAGCAAGCTGGAGAAGCAAAAGTCGCCGAAATCGCCGCAGCAGCCGCAGAAGGGCAAGCAGATGCGCGTGTGGGATCTGGGCGGCAACACGAAGGATCTGCCCAACCTGGACCGCAGCAAGGACCGGCCGGAGGACGTGAAGAGCGACTTCACGCCGAACGATCAAATCATTGGCAGCATGCGCGGTGGCATCCGCGATCTGGACGTTGAGTCGGACAGCGAGGAGGACGACGAGGACGAGGACGAGGAGGAGGAAGAGTACGAGGAGCAGCAGCAGCAGCGTGGTGGCAAAAAGCCGTCCTCCTCCTCCCGCGGGGGCATGTTTTCCATGTTCAAGGGGCTGGTCGGGTCGAAGAATTTGACCCGCGACGACATGCAGCCGGCGCTGGACAAGCTGCGCGACCATCTGATCGGCAAGAACGTCGCGTCGGACATTGCGCAGAAGCTGTGCGACTCGGTGGCGGGCAAGCTGGAGGGGCGCGTGATCGGCACGTTCGACACGATCGCCACCACGGTGCGGAACACGCTGACCGAGGCCCTGGTGCAGATACTGTCGCCCAAGCGGCGCGTCGACATACTGCGCGACTGTCTGGAGGCGAAGCGGGCCGGCCGCCCGTTCGTGATGAGCTTCTGCGGCGTGAACGGGGTGGGCAAGTCGACCAATCTGGCCAAGATTTGCTTCTGGCTGATCGAGAACAATCTGAGCGTGCTGATTGCGGCGTGCGACACGTTCCGGGCCGGCGCGGTCGAGCAGCTGCGCACGCACATGCGCCACCTGAACGCGCTACACCCGGCGAAAAGGCATGGCGGTCGCAGTATGGTGCAGCTGTACGAGAAGGGGTACGGGAAGGATGCGGCCGGCATTGCGATGGAAGCGATCCGGTACGCGAACGATAGCAAGATCGATGTGGTGCTGATCGACACGGCCGGCCGGATGCAGGACAATGAGCCGCTGATGCGTGCGCTCGCGAAGCTGATCAAGGTGAACGAACCGGACCTGGTGCTGTTTGTGGGCGAGGCGCTGGTGGGGAATGAGGCGGTCGATCAGCTGGTCAAGTTCAACCAGGCGCTGGCCGACTACTCGTCGAGCGAGCGGCCCCACATCATCGACGGCATTGTGCTGACGAAGTTTGACACGATCGACGACAAGGTCGGTGCGGCCATCTCCATGACGTACATTACCGGGCAGCCGATCGTGTTCGTCGGCACCGGGCAAACGTACACCGATCTGAAGGCGCTGAACGCGAAGGCCGTTGTGCATGCGCTGATGAAGTAGGGGGGCTACTTGAAGGGGGGAGCGGTCAAAGGGTTCATATCTCCCAGGGGGTTCATCCAATCCTTACACATGCAGCTAGTCACACAAACACACACACACACATACCCATTCATTTCACACAAACAACTGGATAGAAACCCTTTAATGGCAATGGTTACCATTAATTCCAATTTGAATTCCACCCACAATCCAAT
The DNA here is from genome assembly GCF_016920715.1 of Anopheles arabiensis. Lineage (NCBI taxonomy): Eukaryota > Metazoa > Arthropoda > Insecta > Diptera > Culicidae > Anopheles > Anopheles arabiensis. The sequence continues at coordinate 67,012,686 of NC_053518.1, read as the reverse complement.
TTCGTGCAATCGTTTAACCGGAAATCACACAGCAAACACCCACACAACTAGCCGAATCTAGATAATTAATAGTTGGGAGAGGAAGGGAGAAAGGAAGGTGTATTAGGGCGAGGGGGGTGGGTCGGTGATGCCCCCATCCCCACAAACCAATTAGGAGAAGGGGAGTGATTTTTTTTTTCTTCTAGGGGGTACATTCGGGAAAAAAGGAAAGGATGTCACGACAAAATCAAGGATCTTTTATGAGAAAGCGATAAGAAACAAAAAAGAAGGCGTGAAAAATATATACAAAAAATATTCCTTACAAGCAGCTTCGATTTTTTTCTACTTACCTTTCCCCGAATGTATGAGAAAATCCAATTACGCAAAACAGTGCGCGGAGTTTGGTTATGTTTGGACGATGTTTGTACCGCACACCGCACCCTCCCTGTCGTCCTGGGTTTCTTTTATTACCACAAAATTGAATAGCAGCTTCATAAGCGTAACAAACGAATTTTCTTGGACATTGTTCTTCCATTTTCTCGCCCACTGTTCCATCCCAATTTCCTTCTTCCTGCGGGGAAATGGAGAATATTCGGCAAACATTTAGCTAATGCCGGCGTTATGCTTATGCCAAAAAAGGAGGACCCATTCCATAGCCTACTATTATTTCGAACGTTTCTGTAGAGAATTACCTATTTAATTACCTTCTCTTTTTTCTCCTCTCTCTCTCTGTCCCTCTCGATCATGTCTTCTCTTGTGTTTTTGGGGGTTGGCGCATTTTTTTCCTTTTTTTTTTTTTTTGGTTTTGCTCTAAATTTTGCATTGTAAGAAATTGTTTTAATAACCGTTTTGTTTTTGCTAGCCATTTTTTAAAACATTTGCCATTTTTGGAACCAACACGATTAGCTTTGTTTTGTTTTGTTTTTGTTTTTGTAATATTTATTTGTAGACGGGCCCAGTAGTGGTAGTAGGTAGTAATGGTAGTAGTATTAGTTTTACTTCTGCTTTTTTGCTTTGCTTTGTAATGAACTTTCTAATAGGTGTGTGTGTGCACATTTTTAAATGGTTGTGTAGGTTTTCCTTTTGTTGTTATGTTGGTTTCAATAACACATCGAGCGCGCCACATCGGGAAAAGCTATTACAATACACACGAACACAAGAAGAAAGTTGTTTAATGTTTTTGTTGTTGTTGTTGTTGCTAGAAAATGCTTTTCAACGGGAGCGCTTTTAAGCTCAACGCAAACACGGGCGAAACGATCGCGCACTACTGTTGCGAATATTTCGATTAAGAACAGTTTTGAGAGTAAGTCATTCGTTGTCTGAATATTTTAACAAGTTCCAAGTGTGTTTTGCACCTATTTTTCATCCCTGCCGCCGTCTACACACCATTACGATTATTTCACCAATAAAGTGGTTGAGCGAATAAAAAAAAGAAGTAAAAACTTACAGAAAGTATATAAATTACACCTAAAAGTCGAATAAAAGACACGCAGAAAAGGAGTAAAAGAAAAAAATGGAGAAAAAGTAGAGAAAAAGTAAAAGAAAAAAAACAAAACATCGTAACAACTCACTAACACCGTAGTGTGGTACAACTATCATATATTCAAGAGAACGAAACAAACACAGTAATATAGCAACACTCTCACAACGGGCTTCTTTTTTTTTCTTCTTCTTCTGAGAGACTAATTGCTAATTTATAATATTTAATCAATATTTTACCCTCTGTTTTTGTTTTGGGAAGGAAGGAGGGAAGTTTGTTAGTTATCGCTTCTTCTTCTACTTCTACTACTTCTTCCTTTCTCTCCTTTTATCTCTCTGTACAACACAGTATAAGGACTATTTTGTTTGGTTTTGCTTACATGAGAATCGTTTTCTTCCTTTTTCCACGTTTTTCTTTTCGTATCAGTTTAGAAAGTTTCAACTACTGCAGCTTTTCTGTTGGTTGCTTTTCGCCACTTTGGACAAACCATCCTGCTCGTCCTCCTGCTATCATCCTGTAACATTTGAAAAAGCTCGGTCCATTTCTAATCCGACGCGCCCGAGCCTTACACACATATGCACCCTTGCACCCCTTAGCTTAGCCCTCTTCCCCTGTCCCAGTGTACTTGTCCTATTACCTTTTTTTGTGTTTTTCTTGCACAATCCCATTCGCCCTGGTGCCGATTCGTGTTCTGGTAGGTGGTATACAAAAAATGCGCTCCGCTTCGTTTCCCAATTTATTCTTTTCCTCTACTTTTCTTCACGCTAAACCAATACAGAGGGGCATTGGATAATCATGGCAATACATATTTGCTAATCAAAGCGGCGACAAAGGTGCGCACACTTTATTTTTTCCTCCTTTATCCACCTGGACTTACTGCCCCTGTTGCTGCTGCTGCGGTTAAGGAGTTGCGTGTTATTCGAACATGTAAAGAATCCTGTATTTGATGATTTAACTTTGCCTTTAAATAGATACACAATTTACCACGACATGCTTACCACACAATATCCCCTTCTCTCTCTCTCCCTCCTTCTATCTCTCTCGCTTTATCACCGACACGTTTAGGTCATTAGGAAAAGAAGCATTGGTTTTGCTTGGAGTATAAATGGGAGGTGACGGACGTTCACGTTGCACACCATTTAGCCCTTTTGGAGGCGCCACCGGAAGGGCGCGCTTAGAAAATGGTTGAACATTTCGACCAGTCCCCTTTAGCTTTCGCGTCCCAGTAGGTGCCATTGTACACGTGCACTAGATTATCCGTACCCTCTTCCTTCTCCTTGCCGAACCAGATCGGTTCGTACGGTGGATAGGGGCGACCTTCCGCTGCGGCCGTTTCCGCCTCGGCCTCACGCTGCCGGCGACGCGCGCGCTGACCTTCCTCTAACCTGTAAGAGCAAGCGGGATGTGTGATGATTTAATTACACAAATGCCAAATCCAAATTTAACCGACCGCTTCAGCCCGCATCATCCTTCCACTTACCGTAGCTTCTCCTGATTGCTTTCATTCCACTTGCCGTCCTCCATCAGGCGTTGGTCGGGCCGGAGCCGCGAGTCCGTCGGCGCCACGCCCGGCTCCGGCTCGTTCAGCTGGCAGGCCAGCAGGGTGAAGTTGTAGTACCGATCGCTGTCCGGCGGCGGCATGCGGCGCGTCCAGGCCGTCTTGTAGTTGCCCGTCTTGTACACCGGGTTCTCCGTCGAGCCGCTCGTCGACGTCACGGGCGCTATCTCGATCTTGCTGTCCCACGTACCGTTCACCACCCACTTCACCTGGTTGGAGCTGTCCATCACGACGCCCTTGACGCGCCGCTGCGTGTCGCGCGTAAAGTACGAGTAGGGCAGATACTTCAGGTGGCACTTGACGCCCTTCGCGTTCCGCTCGCCGAAGATTTCCATGTCGCCGTGGTTGTCCACCCACAGCTTGCCGACGATGATGTTGTGCACGGTCGTCGTCACCTTGCGCCAGGTGTACCGGTTGCCGGTGGCGGGAAACTCGACGTGCGCGTAGCCGAGCGGCACGATCTGGATGTACTTGCCGCGGAACTTGGACGTCATCGTGAACTCCTGCCAGCAGCGCCAGCCCCGCCCCTCGCAGTACTGGGCGGCCATCGGTGGATGGTGGGACACCTTGGAATGAAAAACGGGGAAGATGAGTGTGCTGTGCTTGAATCGATTCAGTCAGAGTCAGAGTCAATTGAATCACGAACTGAATCATGATTATTAAACAAAAAATAGATTAATCTTCCAAAATTCAAGATTCGAAACTAATGTTCTTTTTTTCAATATTCATTCATATGAATCGTTAACTGAGTGATTAGTATCAAGAATATCTCAATTTGAATATCTCGTGATTTTATAAAAGGGTTTAAATGTAATCATATTTAAAGAGTTTAGAAAGTGTCTCTACAGTTTATTATACTAAACTACTACATAACTGAAGCTAGCTGCTCCTTTTATACCCGTCGTATATGCTATGGTCTACTTTGTTTTCCCAACAATATTCACAAAACTAAGTTGCCAGATTAATCATGATTCATGATTACTAATGATTCTTCAGAGTTTTGTGAGTATGTTTACATTTAAACCCCTTTATAGAATCACGCGATATTCATATTGAGATATTCAATTCGTAATTTGAATGAATCACTCAGTATGCGATTCATATGAATGAATATAAAAAAAATCGTAAAAGAATCGTAAACCATTAAAGAATCGTAATTCATAATAGAATCACAAAACATAAAAGAATCATAGATCATAAAACAATCACAAAACATAAACAATCATGAATCACAAAAGAATCATTAATCATAAAAAAACGGTTCAATGTTAAAAGAATCACAAAACATAAAAAAGATTCATGAATCATAAAGGAATCATTACTCATAAAAGACTCTTCAATGATGAAAGAATCACAATACATAAAAAAGATTCATGAAACATAAAACAATCATTAATCATAAAAGACTCTTAATTGATAAAAGAATCACAAAACATTAAAAAGATTCATGATTCATAAAAGAATCATGATTTACTAAAGATTCATGAAGCTTTAAAAAAACTATGTTTGCACACTTCATTAATTCTAAAATCATTAAAGCATCCCAAGAATCTACACATGACTCGATTAAAAGATTCACGAGTTTGAATCAGCATTTTCCATTATTATTCTCAAAGCAGAAGAATTATCCCTATTTTATTTAACATTCATTCAAATCGTGATTCTTTAACAGTTTTTTCTTACGAATCTGATTCTGAGAATCACCATCATTGATGATTCTGATTTGTGAATCGCTTAAATTGCGAGCTATAAGTTTGAATTACTTTAAGTATCCATTCTGATCAATAATGCTGAATCAAAATTCGAACGATTGAAGGAACTTTAACACTCTCGCTCTCTCTCTCGCTCACTCGCTTACCTGCTCATTAATGCACCTCCAGCCGAGATCATCGGTGCGATCACATTCGTACGTTTCACCCAGCAGCGGGTTGAACGGTTTGCCGGTACGGTTGCTGGTGGTCGAGTAGCTGGACACGGTAAATGCTGTCACGTACGCGAGCTGCTCGCAGGTATCCTTCGCCTGTGCCGCCTTGTCCAGTATTTCCGAATACTCGAAATCTTCCGTCAATCTGCGCCCCAACAAACAAACAAATACAAATAAATGACCATTATGTAAAACACTACCTTAATAGCAATTCACAGCTGTCCCTCCATACCTTTGTAGCATCGATAGTGGCTCGTTAAAGTTGACCGGCATCGGTATCTTCGACAGGTCCTTGCCGATACAGTTCTTGATGATCGACCACAGGTTGAGCGGATAGTTGGGCTTGTCGGGGACGCGGGTCCGCCGCTTGCGCACCACCTTCGATTGGTTCGCTAGCGTTGGTGTTAGTGCTTGGCTACTATGTACAGATATCCTATCGGTCACATCCATATTGTCTAGATTCTCGGCGACCACTAATACCTGTACGGGGCGAGAATGACAGCGACAAGTGGCCGGCCGTTAATGATCTGCACTGATTGGGGAGTGGAAATTATAACGAAAGGTGCGGCCGTTCTTACTTGCTGCGTTTCACTATTGCCGTCCTCCCCTTCCGATGAGCTTCCGGTGGCGTCGTTCGAGTTCCGCCGATGGTTGTGATGCGTCGTGACCGGTATGTTTAGTATGAATGAGCTATCTTCCTGCGTGACAGAGCCGCCTTCCTCCTGTGCATCGTAGAACTCGTTATCTTCGTCATCCGATGCGGATGTGGCTGCGTCTGCAAATGGGGGAAGAACACACGAAACAAAGGAAAGAATTTAGTCAAAGCAAAATCGTCCGGATCAATCTGTGAGGATAGGGGAGAGTCGTTTTTTGCAAAGCAAACACAATCAGGCCCCTTATCGGTCAAATCGTCAAGTAAGTGAGCAGCTGCAAGAACTTGACTGCTACACCGCCTGACGATCACAAATTCCTCGCTAATCTTAATACCGATGGTAGCAGGTGTTGTTTGGTTTGTTTGATTACTTCTTCTACATTTAGCTTTTTCTATGTATGTTCTGTTTTATTGAATTTAAAACTTTTTTTCCTTTCTGTAATGTTTGTTGATCAATTGTATTCAATCATTCGAATGATCAATTGTACAGTCGCTTAGGCAGATCATGGTGATCTTAGCTAAATAGATAAAGAACTAAGCTAAATAAAGCCACAAGATCATGTGCGTCATAGGCGACATTACAACGCAATGAATCATTTCCATCGTGAATGAAATGCTTATTAAACATGGCAACTACTAATACCAAGCAATATTATAACTGCACACATTGTGTGACGCTGAAAGTACATGAATTCTTCTTTCTAAATAAAGCATATCATTCCTACGCTTCTTCCAAATATGAATAATTAGTTAAACCTCAGTCCCTTCCCGTCATTGCTTTGCTGCGATTGTACCAAAAAAACAAACAAGGTCAACGATGCCATTATGCAATTTGCGCCACATTAGTAATGGCACGTTGCAACAAATTGGCGCTGGTTCTCGTCCTTAATACAGCAAATTGCGCTGTTAGTAGGATAGTAGGGAAAGCATTTAAACCTCTCTATCTCTCTTGCTATTCCTGCAGACCATTTCAAGCTGTCGACAAGTGTAACTAGAGTGTCCAACTTTTGCCATTTCGGTTTGGTGTACTTATACCGGCGTTTTCCGTTTGTTAGACTGTCCAGTAGTAAAATCTAAAAAAAAAACCCAAAACGGAAGGATAAAATAAAACACACATACACACGAACAAACAACTTCCCAGGAAATAATAATATTGGCCAGACATGGTGGAGCCAGGCGGTGGTCGCCGGCGGGATTCTAGGCCGCGTAGTTCGTTCGACCGTTAGACGACGGTGCGTAAATAATTAAGTTAGACCGTAATCTGACCCAAAGTGTGTGTGGTTTTTTGTTGTTTTTGTGTTTTCTTTTTGCAAAACATACACACACACTAAATAAGCAATTACGGTACGCGGGTTTTAATTGTACCGCACCAAAGTGTATGAATTCGTAACAAAGCTTTAGCTTTTTATGATTAAATTTTGCGCAAAAAAAAAACAAATAATATAAAAAAAAATGAACCATATTATTGGCCAGAACGGAGAGCTATCGACCGCCTCTCGCTCGTCGCTGTTTGCATTAAATTGTTGCATTATATTTATATCCCTTTAGATTGCAAAATTGGAACGCACAGCGACGGTTGGCGAGCGTTATTTAGTGTTGTCAATTTATGCGCGCCCCGTGTTTCAAGGTCCCTTCCCCCTCTTTGCCGTCACTGTGTCCCCGTCGTGACCGACGCGACTTCACCTTGATGACGGTGATTGTCTTATTTCCCAATAAGAATAGAATCGGAAAAGGGAAGGCAAAGCGTAAGCGGAAGACGCAGACCTTGGAGGTTGATTCCACAAGATCAAGTGACTGGGCAATGACTTCTCCACCTCCAAAAAAAAAGTTCTTCCACGCAATCAGACACCTTGTGGTTTCTTACACAGCTTTCCCTTTCGGTGTTGTTTCGGTATGCAAATTTGTGCTTCCTCCGTTTCCCCCTTTTCTTTTCGTTGCATACGTAAACAAGCACGGCGTTGAGCGTATTAGGGCCGGAAATAATGCCAGACACTGTTGAGTCGAGCGGGTGTACCGGACCACCCAACATTGGTTAGGTGCGTTTGGTTAGGATGTTGCTATATTTAACGTCCGTATATCCGTGCTGCCAAACTGACACGTTGCTTCCTACAAATTCCCTGTGTCGTCACACCTTTTTTGCGCGAACGAACACAGATGTGGCGCACAATCTAGTACACAGTTCTAAGCGCAAACGGCCCTGGACTTGCGCTACCGTTGGAAGCGCACGCACGCACACACTGCCATTGCCGCGCGATTCTGCTGCAAACGTAGCACGCTGAAACCTTCGCAAAGTACACGCGTACAAGGTTAGCAGCTGCTGCCGCTGCTGCTGCTCCTGCTGCTGCCGCTGCTTTGCAGTATGCCGTATGTATGCGTGACCGATGGTGATGTCACGATTGGCATTTGATGTGTGGAACAGTAGGCCGTATTTTCTTAACGGGGGCCGCCGTTCTGGGGAAGGTTTCTGGTTGTTTATAAAGAGCACAATATTATCAAATCGTACTTTACTCCTATCAGTCAGCCGACAACGATGATGATTAACGCACGCGTCATGTCACAATCAGCTGATTTGTTCGTGGAAAAGCATAAGTCAAGCGTCATGCAAACCACCGACCGCTCAACACTGATAACGGACCGGTGGTGGTGAGAGGAGGCACAAAAAACGGGGTCAGCAAGAGGGAAGGACACAGGAACCCGAAATTCGAATGATGTGTGTGTTTTGTATAGTCAGTGTGAGGGCCCTATTACTTCACCGACCGACCGGATGGTACACACATCTGTGTGTCGGTACTACCACGTCACGAATCATACGATAATAGCCGTATCTGTCTGTTGGTGGTGTTGGTGGTGCCGAAATATCTGTTTTGTCCCATTCGTGTGCTTTTTCTTTTCTTCCTGTGGCCAATTGTTACGCTCTACCTCTCTCTCTACCTCTCGCTCTTGCCATTCTTTCTCTCTTTCTCCAACGTTACACGATTACACACAACTACACAAACCGTTTAGAGAGGTAATGGCAGACGACTAGTGTCTTCTTCTAAGCGGGCGGTGATAACTTTGGCACAACTTCTGAGATAAAAAAAAACAACCACGGACCGCAACACAGAGCGCAACAGATTCACACCGATTTACCATTCACCCACCCACACACACTGCCAAAATAAACACACACACACACACCTACACGCACACGTACGCAAAAAAGGGCTTATCAGCGGGGCTGGAACGTGGACCGCGCTTTGCTGACTGTGTGGCCACTGTCGCCGCCGCCGCCGGGGACTCGCGATAGAACCGAACTGTCAACTGCTGCGGCCCCGCCGCGCCGTATGGTGGTTGTGCGAATTATTGTGGCGAAAAAAGAAGAAAAGAAAAGACGGGGCCACACCGGGGTTGCGCTCTCGTTCTCTCTCTCTGGCGTACACACTCTCTCGCTCGCATGCAGTTGCGATGGTTGCAACACCACTACAAACACACGCTTTACGCGAACGTACAGTGCGGTGTGCCGGAGTAGGTGCAGTTAATTGTGTTCAGTTCAACATTTTCCGATAAGTAGCAATTTGACACTCATCGTCAAGAAATACACAAACACCTTTTTTTTCAAAATGTTTGCTTTTAAAGCAGGTGTTCGTTTTAAGCTCTACAGTTGTTGCCACGTATTGCAGGGGTGTTTGCATTTCATGATGTCACCATGTTGAAGTCTTTTGATTGCAGTAGGCTGTTGTTGGCTCTGTAAATCGGTCCTAAGTCTGTATAGAAGTAAACAAACAACACCGTTGACCGTGCCATCGCAACCGAGTTGCAGTAGGGAAGAGTGTAAACATTGTGATGATATATCTCACATGCAAAAAATATAGTGGAGAACGATACATTTCGTAACATACACCTACATACTTAGGAGATCTCACACAATTCTATCATGCAAGTAACGAGAATTTTCCTTTTTGTTTGGCATTATGACTTACTAACACCGTGTTACAGGTTCTGTGGTACTGTTGTCAACTTGCACGACCTAGCTAAATGCGTGTCAAAGGTTAAAGCTCTCATATGAACCGAGCCACAATACGCAGGACTTGGTGTGCTTAATAGTATGTAGTTAGCTTAAGCACACCGAGTCACAAAGCTGGCAAAACCCTTTAGTGTTTTAGGCGAACACCTTGATTGAGTATGGTTGTTGTGTCCAATTATAAGATGCCTTTACTCTCACTCGCTTATACACCCTACTACTTCTTCTTCTATTTGGCATAACATCCTACGCGGGCATGCCGGCCTACACAGGCTTTCGAGACTGATGCAGTATCACGCAGCCAGATAAATCAAATCCTAGCTAAAGAGCGAGGTACATTCTAGGCTTGATCCCATGTCGGACATGTTATTGAATCGTTCGAGTTGACAACTGTACCACAGGATCACCGATACACCCAACAAGTGTTGGGTATATGACATTCCGATTCATGAATCTGAAAGAGTCTTTGATATGATTCAATAAATCTGAAGCTCAGTTAGAAAGATTCATGAATTTCGAAAGCTTGAATTATTTCGAAAGATTCATGGATCTGGAAAGATTAACGAATCTCAAAAGATTAATACACCTAGAAAAATTCATGAATCTCTAGGAATTTATGAATTTCAAAGGATTCATAAGTCTTCAAAAATTTATACAGCTTGAGCTTCTTATTATTATTATTCTTGGCGTAACAACCTGTGTGGTAATGGCTGCCTATACAGGCTTTCGAGACTTCTTGGCAAGTACCACGAAACCTGATTGTTTGTCTTGCTACGGGAAGACGGTCCGTGCGAGGCTTGACCCCATGACGGGCATGTTATTACAGGTGTGTAAGTTAACCACTGTGGGATCTCGCAAATTCAATATTTTGAAGATTATAACCCAGGTGACAACTGTTCTACATTTTTAGCTTAAATTCCTTGTGAACAGCTCGATTTAACCCATTGCCTTGCCAAACGCTTGAAAACATGGATGTGTGAGTGAACAACGATGTGTTGAAGCGTTGATGTTTATGTCAGAACTTCGGTAGAAGCCGGATAAACAAGAAGCTTGCAGTTTCGTCCTCGGTGTTCGACAACCAAAACACTGAGTAAGAAGAAATAAACGATCTTTTCAGGAGTATCAGAATAGCGAGGAAACGCACGGACCAAAAAAACAACGTAAAAGAGTGTTTTATAATAAACTTTTTGTTTGATACGGATTGAAGAGTACGAATGTTTTGTTTTGGGCTGGTAGCTTGTGCACAACGTGATGACAATTCTCAAAATGGCACCAGAAAAAACGCTTCAGTCAGACGTTTCAACTGTATTATAAGCTTAAAGTCGTTGATATCGCCAGCTCTTTAAGCTAACTTTAAGCCTGCTCTTTAAGCTTCCAGCAGCTCGAAAAACGAAAAAATCTACTCGAAAATATCACTTGGGACATCTCTTAAGATTCAAGATTCCCTGGAGATTTATGTATCTTATCTTAATTAATTCATTAATCTTATAGATACATGAATCTTCCGAGATGCATGAATCTTTTGATATGCGATTTGGGATTCGAATCACTCATCGCTGAAGATTCATATGAATGAATCTCATCGAAAGATTCATGGAACCCAACACTACACCCTACCATTACGCCATCGTCTATTTTGCACTTTGATGTGCCCAAAAACCACCTGAACTAAAACTTATTGTTCCACTACTAACAGGGCTTCTGCTCCATAAATCGAATCTAAGTATTAAAGCAAGATGTTAAGAATATTCTATTCGAAATAGTACATTTTTCTATCGCACACTTATCCCGATCATCCTAAGAATGATACCTGACATTCACCGCTTTAAGGCAAAAGGCGTTTTCTACAGTGATGTGATTTTGTTTCAGCGTCGTTGCCGTAGTTGTCGAACAGTGCTAGCTGAGATCGAAAAAAGCTCGCTGTGCTATATCTTGTGTACATTTTTAATTGACATCAATATGTGAGTGTATTCCGTAAAAATTACGCAGAGTTGATGCCCCAATCCATGTTTATAGTTGGAAGTAGTTGATATATTTGTGTAAAATTTCACAATCCGATCCAACAAATACGAAGAAGTTCAATTAGAAAATACCGTCACTAGTCCCTAGACTAGAAAATAATGTCAATCAATGACAGAGGATGGTAGAGGATCATAAAGGATAGCATCTTCCGAAGATCTCTTTAAGTTCTAGCCCAAAAATATAAATGGAGCAAATCAAAACAAATCAGAACAGAAACAAGAGCATTGATAGCAAGGGAAGAAGCTGCATTAAAAAGTGCAACATCACAGAGCTTTATCTTCTTCACAACACAATTTGCGTACCAGCGAAACCAGAGAAATCTGACGTATGCTACCGTATCTGCTCTTATCACCATGGATTCATTGAATTGACACTCGAACAGCAGAACTCGAGCAGCCGGTCGGCAATCACAATCAACAATTACAATGGATGGCATTTCAAATACTTCACTTAACTGTGACGGATAGGGAGAGCAGCATTAGATTTTAATCGTACCGGCAAAAGAGTACAACTGCTGCTGCTGCTGAACTGTTGATGAAATTGTCCCACCAGGTGCGCGTGTTTCGGGATCATAAAAATCGGAATTGTTACTATGCGATTATCCTACCCAATGGTAGCGTTTCCCCTCTCCCGTTCCCTTCAACCTTAGCCGCAACATTGGGGCACGTGTCCGCGTGCAAAGTGCTTTTGCTTCTTTGTCTTGTTGGTGGATAATTTTTGGCGGTTAATTTCAACAGTGGCGGAGAGATACTTCCGCAAAATGGTACCACGCACACGACATTGCCTATGATTAATCACCAATTGTAATCGTTGGTTGGCTTTGGTAGGAGAGCGGGGGGTTCGTGATGAAAATCCAGTTCACTGTGAACTGGCAAGGGCAGCACCAATTTGAGACTTGTGTAACGATGACGAGGAAAGCACGAACAAACGCATCATAATCGTCAACGAGCAGCGCACACAATGCGCCAGTATGAGGTTTAGTGCAGGTGTACTCTATTTCAATCCAGTGTGGCGTGATTTACTCGCTAACTACGGGCGGAAAGGGTGCGCACAGGGCACCGACGGATTGATGACCTTCAATCGGTTAGGCGGCGGCCGCTGGACGCCACGCCATTGCATGTGGGTCGAAACCCTAGCAGCCCACCTTTTGTGCATGAATATGGAAAATAGTTGCGGGATCGGGTTGCGCGCACGAAACACACATTTTATGTGACACAACTTGCTGCTCATTACTATTTACTGCCCACTGGCCAGCAAGTTTCCGAAATGGTTGTAGTTTAACACCTGCCAGTAGACATTTAGGAACCTCCAAAGCATTCGTGTTAACATTCATTGAGGCTAAAAACTCCAAACGGTCCATTATATCACTGTTGAAGCTACGGTTTGACGTCACATACGGGGAATGATTCGCAAAAAGTCTTCTCTAAAAGCACCAGCATCGAACACATCGGCGTCTCGGCGTGTCTGTGTGGATTTTCCAATTCCAATCAATGCTGTTGCTCTCTCACCCCCAGCGGTTCGCATCAAATCCCGTGCCCGTGCTTTGGCAAAACGGATGGCCTTCCTGGCATCGTCCAGTCTCGGGCTGGTTAATTGATGGTAATTCAATTTGCCGTCCCAAAATTGGGAAGGTCAATAAAGGCTCGGAGAGGGACAACAGCCGCGTCACAGCGTAAATCGCCTTCTCGGTGGGTTCACAACGAGACTCGAGCAGTTTCTCACCTCACCGGCAAATCTTCGCAACAGCTTCCTGTTGGTTGGTAGTCCGAACCACCGTGCCAACACGACAAGTGTTCGATTCTTTTTTTTCCTTCCCCATGAGTAGTGTGACAGTTGTTGTTTTTTTTTTGCTTCCACCCGAGAGATAGAAAGAGCAGGAGAACCTTGTTCCATGTACAAAAAACGGGGTAACAACAACGTCATGGTCTGCGCAATCCCCGTTGCCGTTCGTTGTTGTCGTCGTCGTTTCGCGCAAATACTCACTTGGCCTATGACGGGTGGCGGCCTGCTCCAGGTGCGAATGTTGCCGTGCTAGCTGCTCGACCATCTCCTCCAGGTGCAGCTTCTGGTCACGTTCGTGCTGCAACATCTTGGACCATTTGTGGCCCTGTGTCTGCGCCGTTTGTAAGTAGTCGGAACAGGCCTGGAAAAAGAGGGATGAAGGGGGGATGGTATAGTGGTAATATACAAGCGTTTTTATTAGTAATCTTGTAATAAAGTGAGACATAACATAGATTTAATGAGTGCTCGTAGCCTTGTCGGTCGGTACTTGAGTAAGGTTTCGTAATATCTGCCAGACTGATTTAGATTAAATTAAGTATAGACATGGGATTTTACGGATAGAATACCATAGTTATACGTCATCCCGAAACTCATTTGTTATCAACAATCGCATGTTAAATTAAAAAAAAGCAGATTATAATAAAAAGAATAAACGAAGTACATTGTACGTGAGTGTGTTTTTTTAAAAGAATATTTGAAGAAAATTTACAGTGATTGCCGTCAAATTTTGGCTCTAAGGCATCTATTTTTGACTGTTGCAGGAATCGTGATAATTTTACAAGATATTTGAGTATATTAATGACAATTGTAATTTTACATCATATGAACAATAAACCGTATAATTTGATTGTTTTAGTGAAAAAAATAATTAAACTTCAGAAATGCTAATCATTGTTCAGCCACCTGAAAATGCAACTTTTTTCACATCATTAAATTAACTTCGAAATTTGATATAAGAATTATTATATTTTAAATTTCATCAATTACGAACTTCATATTAATCATACATATTACTCATTAATATTATTCAATTCATAATTACGAACTTCTGAACTTAATTTCAATAATTTAGGAACAAACTGTTTCAGAAATTACGTTAAATTTTGTAAATAAAGTGAAATTGACGCCTTACAGGCAAAACGTTTTGTGTGCTATGGCTATCATATATGATAGCCAGGAATAATTGACTTTAAACCTTATTATCTTGTAACAGATAGGGTCTATTATCATGAAATTTTGCAAAAAGATCAACAAAATGTGAAATAACTTTGTAGTGTAAGCGGTTTTAACAAATTTTGTTTTTTTTTCCTTTTTTATATAATAATCATTGATATCACCCATAAATGGTCAAAAATCGAGAATATAAATGCAAATAACAATAATTCCTTGGATGAATATAGTGCAGCCACATATATGTAAGTTATAATGTGAGTTTTAAAACCGTCTTTTTTATAGCAGATATTAGTTAAAATATTCTCGAAATGTCAGTTGTTTACATAATCGCTTTTGAACGAAGCATCCTGTTGAAAACAAAGCTACTTAACTTAATAACTTTAAACTGTTGTTTTCCTATATACAATGATCAAAACAAAGCAAAACAATGAAAATACAGCAAGAAATCAACCAAAATTGTATTAAAAATTATTATTTTCATCCTCTTTTAGTTTGTTTATATTCATAAATACTTCCCTGGAGGTCATGGCTATCATATATGATAGCCATAAAAAATGTAAACAAAAAGTGCTTGGCACTCATGAGAACATTAACAAAAATAGGCTGGCACTCAAAGTGTTAAAACCATTTCTAATCGGATTATATCTTAACCAATCCTGTCTAAATTTAAAAATCAACTCCATGTTCTCAAAATACTGAAAAAGGAGTGCAAGTCGTTCCTTAATAAGCACAGGAATGATTTAAACTAAACCGAATGAAGAAATTAGATTTTTGAGTACATTTCCTTAACATACTTTCACCTAAACCCTTCATTTACTGTATTATTTATTAACAGTTCGTTTTTAAATTAACTAAAAAAAAACGAATAGAAAAATAAACTGAAAGTACACAACATATTGAAAAAACAATTTCTGCCTAAGTGATATTTGGCCTAACTGAGTAACTAAGGCCTAACACAAATATTTTTGGGTAGAATGTTTCAAGACATTTCCCTGAAAAACAAAAAAAAATCCAATAATTTCTAATCGGATTATTTCCTAACATTTCATTTCTAAATGTAAAAGCGAATAAGAAAAACACAAGCTCAAAATATTCAAAATATGTAAAAAGAAATGAAAATCTTTGAGAAAGACATTCCACGACATAATATAAATCAAACAAATGCTAAGATTATCTAACAGACATAAACTTTAGCAGGTACAGCTCATCCCTGTATACTCGCATCAACAATAATGAGTAGGGGAAATGGTGATTCGCTTCCTTCCTCTGCGTGACAAAGAAATTGTGTTCATAGCAAATCGGTCTAGGTCTTAGAATGTGTTTTCCTTCCTGCATTGTCACCCACATCCGCGATAAGTGTGCCGACTCATTCACGTGCCCGGATGGTAAGCACCGGCGTACACACACACACACACACACACACATGACTGGTGTAACCGATACGAGGGCCGGCTAAGGGTTGTGTCGAAGGCTTTTGTTTTGTGTTATCTTTGCGATTCTTTATTTAGCCACAATGTGTGTTCCGTGGAGAGACACACATTCCTTGCGGGCATGCTTACATGCCGCCCGAAACACGAAAAATCAAATTGCAATACACAATACACGCGGTTGGCGGCGGCCAAAGCGAACCTGATACTGTGCACTGGTGCGCTGATTGCGCGGAGGTTTCAAATTTAATCGCTTTTGTGAACGATTTATGATAATGGGAAGTGTGTGTGTCGATGTCGTCACCGTCAGCTGAACCTCTTTTTGTCCGCATTTTTCCACTTTATGTTGTAACCGTCGTCGTCGTGATTGCTTCTTCTTCAAGCGTATACTCACATTGATCATAGCGTTGGAGGATATTCTGAACAGTGTCGCCCGCTCGCTGACGATTTTCGTCTTGTTCGCCAGATCGTCGCCCGTCTCCAGCTCGGACAGGGCGCGCTGCAGGGCGGCCCCATGCTTGGTGATCAGGTCGTAGCAGGTTTTCAGATTTTCTAACCGCACCGTCAGCTCGCGCACGACCAAATTCAGCTCCTCGCTCGGTATCGTGTTGGCCGTATTGTCCTCCTCCTCTTCGTCGCTTTCCATGGCGCGGCTAAAACGAAAAGGGAAATAGAGCGGTGGCGGCGCGACCACACAAAATCAAGATTAATACCCAAACACATCCTTAACACGTCCGCAAGGACAGCTGTTATACGTTACATTGCCTTCGCTTTGGCCAGCTCGAGCGCCGTCACCCAGGACTGCCGCTCGACCTCGTTCGCGGCCTTGATGTGGAATGTCTGCGTGCCGCCGTTCGAGATGACGAAGGTGCAGGAGTCGACCGTGTGGATGAGGGCCCCGTGCAGCGATATCGTCCCGCGGCATGTGTGCGCCATTTCGGCCTGATTTCTGTCGGTGGAAAATAGAGACAAAATAGACAGAAAAAGAAAGAGAAAGAGAGAGAGAGAGAAAGGGAGAAAGAAATGGAAGTGGCCAGTCAGTCATCATGGGGACAGAGCGCAAACGATGAGGAGCATTCAAGACGCACGTGTTGTGTGTTTGTGTTCGTGTGTATGTGTGTGGGTTTTTTTTTGCAGCAAACGTTAAACACAAGCACAGAAAGGCAAAAAGGAAAAACGGAAAAACCAGTAGTAAATTCGTATATGGTAAGGAACAATCGAGATAGGATGTACCAGTATACAAGTAAGCATGTGTGTATGTGATGTGAAGGGAAAAGAAAGAAAGAAAAGAAACACAAAAAAACAGAGAAAAGAAGAAAAGGGAAGCATTAAAAAGGACCATAAAGGGGTTCGTGTGATGCTTTTATTATCAATAACCCAACGGCAGACAGAAAGGTTTCCTTTTTTCCGATAGACTTTGCAAAAAGGAAGGATTCTCTTTTTTTATGCCGTTTGACAAGATAATGGGTAAATCTGATAAGAAATTTAAGAAAAAAAAAAAAAGGATTCCTTTTATACAGAGTTATCGAAAATGAAAAGCACACATAAACGAAACAAGAGAAGAAAACAGACACAACAAAGCAAAGCAAAATGAGATCAAAAGATAATAAGATAAGCACAAATGACCACCGAAATGAGAACAAACACCAAAAAAAGTGTAAAACAACAGAGAACGCAAGCAATGGGAAGAGAAAAGAATGGGAGACGAATGTGGATGTTTATTTGTAGTAAAAAAACAAAAGCATTTCTTTGGAGGGAACTTTGAAGACTTTGGAAGTAAATTGGAAAGGGGCAAAGTTGGAAGGTGCGGCGCTAAGGACATTAGAAGATGAATGCGATAACAGCGATTATTGTTCACCAGCACCAGCACCAGCACCACCACCACCGACTGTTTTTTTCTTCTATTTTATTAACTGAATCTTCTCTCTATACCAAAGGCAAGGAAAACACGCCCCACAAAGGGAACACAACACCTTTCTCTACTCTATATACCGTGCTTGCTGCTGCTGTATTTACTTTCCATTAACACAACGCAATGGAGGACCGGGGTTAGTGTTAATGGTTAAGAGCCTTTCTGGTTAGTGACCATTTATGTTACACCACATGTACAGTTGTATGGAAGAAGCATTATGATTTGCTTATGATTTTTATTTTTTATTTTTTTGCTACGAGAAAGTCGCCACCCAGTAAGAAAGAAACACACAGTAATGTACAAACGAAGAACGAGAGAATTTTAAACCTTAAACCAAAACACCTGAACTACACTAACAACTACCACACTACAACCCACCACTACCACCACACGCCACCTGTGTCAACGCTTCCCTCTACTACCGGTGGGGCTAAAAAAACATTAAAGAAATACACTCTACACACACACACACGCACGTTGCACGTTCTTAGTGGTTTGAGTTGAGAGCGCATATGTGTGTGTGCGCGCATATGTGATTCGTGTGTTGTTTTTTTTGTTTTTGTTTTTTTTTTAGTTTTAATTACTTTTTCAGCTTTTTGCTATGCTTCTTCATCAGCGCATTATTGCTGCTAAGGCTATTCGAGTCGGGCAGGGAGGAGGTGGGTACCACCAATCTAGTTGGCGAACGTGGGGCTCTTAAGCATTGCATCATGGTTCCTTTGCTCCTGCGGGGTAAATTATACGGGGCGGGGAGGGGGGAAAGTGGGGAAAAAGGGGAAGAAAAAGGAGTGTAAAAAAGGTCAGTGTGTGTGTTTTTTTGTTTTTGTTTCAATAGCTGCATTATACTGTATATAAGAGAGAGAGAGGGAGAGAGTGAGAGTAAGAGAAAGAGAGATAAACAATAAAAGGTGCAGTTGGCGAAAGAGAAGGGTGTTCGGTGAAAGGAGAAGAAGGAAAGGTAGTGGAGGCGCCCAGTTGCCCGGGTTTGGTGAGTGTGTGTGGGTTTTTTTTTCTAGTATCGAATTTGGAAAATGCATCGAAAACAAAACAAAAATAGGTAAAAAAGAGAAATAAAGGAAATTGTGTAGGCATTCTTACAAACTTGATTCTGACGCTTTTCAATGCGAAAAAAACATAAAACATTAATAAAACGATGAAAATGTCGATATTAAATGCATTCCAAAGATAAAAACAAATAGAAGAAAACAAAATGAATAAATAAAAAAGAATAGAAAAGTGCTTTTTAGAATAGTTTATCTGTTAAAACTAGTTTAAAAGATGTTTTTGTTTTGGTTCTGGAAGAATCAGATGTAGGTTGAAATGAAACGCTACTCACTCGGGTCGGGGACCTTTCCTGCGGCGTCTTATAGATAATTTGCCCGCGGCACTCCTGCCCCCAGCATACGATCCGGCTCCATGTTCAGCCCTGTTTTAATAGCAAACCCCAGAGTCAAATCAGATTGTTTTTGGATTTTGTTTTTTGTTTTTACTATTTTTTGATATCGATCATATTGCGGTTTAAAATTGATAAAAAGTGTTTATTTTATATTTTATTAAGGTTCTATTTTACGATATCGGCATGAAACGAAACGTTGATATGGCAGGTATGTAAGTGTGTGTGTGTTTGTATCGCTTTTACCGTATTGGAAAGGATTTTTGTTTTGTTTTAATGAATTAATTGTTTTATTATTATCATTTACTTATCAGCTAACCATAGTAGCAAGCGAATGTATTTAGCGTATCTTTCTTTTTAATATCATTGTGTGTTAGCTATTTGATGTTAGTGAAACAATGAAAACCAAATTAATATGAAACCAAGTGACAATTGGAACAAAAAAAGAAATAAAAAGGACAATACTAAAGAAATAAAGTTAAACTACAAATCAAATCATGCTGCTCATGGGCTAAGAGAGTTTGGTAGTAAAACCACTTTTGTACACAAACCAAAAACCGGTTAAATCGATGAGTGATTAGAAACTGTGGTGGATGGCAAAAACAAGAATAGTTAGTGTAACAAGCGAGCGATATAATAAAAAAGCAGGTGATAGTATTAATGTAATAATGAATATAGATACAACACTATCCAAGAGGCTCTTTTCCCCCAAAAATGGCCAAGTGTGATAAGATGTAAATTAAATGATAGTATGATGCATTTCTTCGATCTGAATTCTTAATACACCCGCGACCACCAAAAACCCCCATTTTGGCGACTCATGCATATTCACAGCAGCTCGAAAATGAAAGAAAACAACAAAAAACCATCTACATTTGTGTGTGCACAGTGTATTGTTGTATGAGTGGGATTGGAATAGGGAACGGGGGGTGGTTTGAAAAGCGGGGGAAATAATAAATAACATAAACCAATGCGCGCCCCATTTGCCATTTGCCAAGCACATGAATAAATAAAGTATTGTCCAAGTGGAGCTATGAAGCTGCAGATGTTTTCGTTGCAGTCTTCACTGTGTAGCTCTTTGTACAAGCTTCCTCTAAAATACCCAACATTGGGAGAATAGCTCTTTTTGTTTGGGTCTATTATTCAAATTAATAGACATGTAAACTAATCCACCATACGGATCGAAAGCTTTCGGCATGAAAACGAAGAAAAAAAGGACAATTAAATCATTATTTCATTAACAACAGCGACGAGCCATTTCTAATACCACTCGCCGAAGTCCAATGTACTCGAAAACGTTCGATTTCAATCGCTGATAAGGGAGCTCCGGGAAGAGCCGGTGGGACTGTGTTGGCCGCTGATAGGGAGAGAAGGGACGGTTTTGTCTTTGTGTTGCGGGCAGCACCTCTTGAACACTGGACACACGCGTGTGTTTGTTCCACGGGGCCCAACCCCAAAGTGGGATCATCCCAGATAAGGCTAAGATGTCTCGACCAAATTCCTAATTTTGCCATGCCGCTTCGAAACTAAATCAAAATGATTCAAAGGTTTTACAAACAATTATAAGACTTCTTTAGAACAGGAAGTTCTTTTTGTGCCAAATGGTACTGATGGTGAAGTACCGAACATTATGATTATGCAAGAAGTGGAAGTAGTAGTACGACGTGGGCAAAAAAAAACCCAACCCTCGGTACGTTTTGCATCGTGACGTAACGGCCTTTTCCGTGGCACATTTCTTCCAGAAGTGCATTTTTTCCTGTTCGCAGAGTACCTCCTTCAAAACAATGTCCTTCTAATAGCGTTTCATGCATCATGATGCTATGCACGGCACCTCCCAAAAATAGCTACCATCATCATTACAAATATCAAAAATTTCGAAATGTCCTTTGTCAGTGGTGTGTCGCGTGTGCCTTCGGCGCTTCCAAGAGCAAGGAAGGAAAAGAGGTGGGGAGCATTTCGGGGCAACAGATAAACAACCACACGCCCCACACACCCCCTCGGCCACTTTGCGCACCTTGGCCAAAACCAAACGTCAGCTTCCTCACACTTGCACACACACTAACACAGCTTCAATTCCGCCCGAGAAAAGTGCAGTTCGTTTGGTACAAACAAACAAACTAGGGGCTGCACCAACACACAGCACATTTTCCGAAAGACTAAATGGGAAGAGGGGGGAAAGGTGCCACCTTAAGGCATTTGTCCGCGTGTTTGTTGCATCACAACTGCAGCCAGCCAGGCGTCATTGAAACGAAATTAGAGCTTCCTTTGCTTGCTTTATGACCCTTCCTTTTCCAAAGCGATGATGGAAGGGCCTTGTTCCCCCAACTTGCACTGGGCGAATTGCTCGGTGGGGGCATGGAATATTGCTCTCTTTTCCCCCCGTTTCAATAGATCCCCCAAAAGCGTGCGGCAGGAATGGCAATGGGAGGGTTTGTGCTAAAAAAGATAGAAAAAGAAGCATGACACAGGATGGGTAATGGGTTTGTTGGAGCCCTCCGGGCATGGAAAAAGCAGCTGATTTGGATGCTTGTGTGTTGGATAACCGAACACAGGGCGCCTGCACTACTGTGAAAAGCGGGGAGGTTGGATGAGCATGAGGCGCACATGTGTTGTAATGAAATTAAACCAATCAAACTCAATCTTCTCAAATCCGTGCTGTGTCGCAGACTGTGGCAGAACGGGAGATGGGTCACACACACACACATGGAGGACGACGACGGGCGACTCTCAAAGTATCTGTTTTTCATGTTCATTTCTTGATGAGGTTTGTTTTGAGCTTGTTAGGTACCTTACATGTTTTAATCAATCTAAAAGAAAAAATAAAGCATTTAATACAGTTTCTTTGGGGAAGAAATAAGTTTTTGTATAAAAACAACGAAACAAAATACTCAAGAGTCGCCAGCAGCCAGGGTAAGAGTAAAAAATAAACAACAAATTAGAATAAAACACAACTAATACACCATTCTTTGCCCAACTAAATAACAAAAAACTCTCCAAAGCAAGAAAACAAATAAAAATGATTAGTATTAAAAAGAAAGGAAAATATAACAATTCGAAACAACATAAACTAATCCAACAGAGAGTAAAGAAAAAGAGAACAAGACAGAGAGAAAAAGAGAGAGAGAGAGAGAAAAACAATAAAAAACAGAAAGAAAAACAAAGAGATACACGAGAAGGTCACATTGCTTTCTCGTTCCCGCGTATGCAAGCTCTACACACTAGAAGAGCGTTTTTGGTGTATTTTTTTTGGGAGGTGACAGGTGGGCAGTATGTGTGTGGCTGTATGTGTGTGTTGTGTTTGTAAATTAGTGTCTCCCTTTCCGGAAACACTATCCACTGGCAGTGTCTCCTCGCTACTATGTGGGGGTATGGAAATGAAGGGCCCTGGTGAAAAAAAACAACACAAGCTACCGCTACAAAGAGACACACACGCACGCTCGGGTGATGATGTCGTAACGTCCACGCACCTGTAGTAGGACAGCACACCCTTGGACAGTACGAACCACCGCTTCTGGTAGCCCTTCAGGTAGTTGGTCCACTTGAGCAGCCAGCCCTTCATGTCCGGCTCGGCCTGGGATGCGGCGGCCGCCACGGACGTGCTCGATCCACCGTTCGGATTGCCGCTGGCGAGGCTGGCGGCGGCGGCGGCCGCATTGACGGTCGCTGCCGGGACAGTGGCCGCTGCAACGGCGGCGACGGCAGGGGCCACTACCACACCACCGGGCACGACCACGGACGGGCCGAGCAGTGGTGTCGGGGTGGCAGGTTTCGCCATCCCGGGCATGGGCGTTTCGGACATCTCTCTCTGGTCGCCCTTGTTCCCCTATACACTTACACAAACACAGACACACACAGGGGCAAAAGATTGTACGCTGCGTCACAACACGAACTGAAGGCCACTTTTTCGGAAAACGGAATACAAAACAGAACCCCCGAAATGATCGTCCGTGATGATGATGATGACGATTGATGACGATTGATGTGACCACACACCACGTCGGCGACCAAACGACGACCACCTCTTCCTTCTATGGACGGCAAGCAGCGATTGTGTGCGCCAGCAGTCTCTGTTTCACTTCCGACCGTGTCAAATAGGCTTTGTTTTTGTTGCCAATCACACAACACTCTCACACACACACACACGCACACTGCGATAGTAGCACAAACACACACACACACAGAAAGAGCACGCACTGCACGATGAAGGGTGGTAGTGGTGGTAGCGCTGCTGCTGGTTTTCGTCGTACCGGATTTTATTGATTACGGAAAACACACGAATCACACGCGCACACACACACACACAATCCCAAAGACGGTCAGGCCAAAAGCACGGTTTTTACACGGACACTGCAGTGTCTGGCGGTGTCTGGCAACGGCGACGACGACGGCGACTGCTGGGATGCATCGAAGCTAATCGAATATTCCATCCGAAGACAGACACATAGCCCACCCCCCTGGTCCTAGGTGGAATGAAACGGATGGGTGAAAACACACGCACGCACGCACGCACGCACGCAGGTCTGCTGCAGGGGTTTCGTTTCTTTTTTTTCACCCCCGTTTATCTTATCCTCCCGTCTCCACCGTCCTTCGTCGCGCCCTGTGTGACACAAAACGTTCGACCTTCCTCCACCTTCCTCTTAATCGGTTCGTGAAGCTTGAAGGGAACGATTGGGTTGGAAAGGAAATACAGCAACGAAAAAACCGATTAACACTATCGCGAAGGATGGGTTCACTTTCTATCGCGGGTGGGGAGGCAATAAGAAACGCGAAAACACGCACACACGACCAGCCACGTCCACGAAATTTTGCAAATTCAACAGCACAGCACGACCCAGAGGCTCCAGATAGGAGGAGGTGTGCGCATCGGCTGCAGGCCACCGTCAACAGATGACCGTAGTTTGACAGATGTACGACCATGACTGGTGGCAATGAAAAGAGCTATAAATTGTACGTTTTGAA
Source organism: Anopheles arabiensis (assembly GCF_016920715.1). NCBI lineage: Eukaryota > Metazoa > Arthropoda > Insecta > Diptera > Culicidae > Anopheles > Anopheles arabiensis. The sequence continues at coordinate 66,988,425 of NC_053518.1, read as the reverse complement.
TTTAACCGGGACAAATTTGATTTATTAAAACAGAAAAAAGGATTTAATTTATATACATGTTTAAAGTAATGGGAATTTGCCAAATTAAAACAACAATATCTTCTGTTACTACAGGCTACAACTGTCAAATGAAATATTCAATATGGCGGACTTGTGAGCGGAACATAGAATTTACGCTAATGCCGCTGACGTTTCGGTGTCACGCGCTGGATGTCAGCTTTCGTGCAGGTTGGTATTTGAACCGAATGTTTGGTGCTGGACGTAAACAATACATATTGTGGCTCTTCAGGAAAATAAGGTTTTTGTCATTAATACACTGATTTTGGAAGATTTAAATGATAATTTAGGCGGTAAGTCATACAATTTGCTAAATTTGAGTATTATTTCACAAAAAAAGGAGATTTCAAGCGATAGCAGCATGGGATTGTTTTGGCCCAATGTAAACAAGAACAAACTCGACCAAGATTGTAGACTTTCTCAGGATTACAGCTGGTTCGTTATTCTCTTATTTACGTGGCCCTCGATTAGGCTACTGTATCCTTTGTTATATATACTGGAATTACCATCAACGAGTACTAAAAATCGACGAGGCCTCCGGCGGCTTCTCAGTCCGGTTGCCGTTAAATTCGCCACTGGTTCTAACCACTGAACTACGTCTACACTCAAACAAAATACGTTCGTCGTACTTTATATCTGCCTTTTGCATCATGCATTCGAATCTTTGCATTGCATTCTTGCATTCAATCCTCTCGCAATTGCATTCTTAGTATCGTATCCTTCCGGATCTGGACACCGTCAGGATGTCCAAAAAAGTTTATTTGTATTATTCTTTGCTCAAAAACGCTTGGAGCGTTTGAACGATTTGCGCGAAAAATGCTCACAGAAGAGCAATTTATACTCTTTCCTGGAATTCTGAAATCCCATCCATGTAGACACCCAATCTCCGACAGGTCTTGATTCACCTGATCCAGCTCGGGTGTACGCCTGCTGTTTGCTGTTGTCTTGCCGATGATGTCGATGTCATCCGCGAAGACAAGAAATTGGAGAGACCGTTAGAGGATCGTGCCACAGCTGTCGTTGTCCAGCCCCGCGTTTCGTATGACACCTTCCATGGCGATTTTAAAGAGCAAACAGGAGCGTCCGTCACCTTGCCTCAGACCCCTGTGAGATTGGAACGATTCCGACGTTAAGTACTACACTCTCACCTTGCACTGCACCCCGTTCCTAGTGGCCGCTAACAGCCGGATCAATTTCCCAGGGAAGTGGTACCGCTGCATGATATTCCATAGCTCATTCCGGTCTATGGTGCACGGACACCGCCTTGAAGTCGATGAACATCTGGCGCTCTCGACACTTCTGAAGGATCGACCAAAGAGTGAAAATTTGGTCTAAAGTGGATTTGCCCCCCCCCCAAACCCAGCATTTAGGAGCAAATCCGTTCCGTACCTCCTACAATCTCCTGTAGAATAAGCGGGTGTCCCCTGACTGGGCGAGCTGCTCAAGCAGCTGTAGCCAGTCTTGGGACCAATTACGAACCCATACCGATCCTGGAACCTATCACCAGTCCTGGAGTTTATATTGAATTCATACCAATTCTGGAACCAATCACGGTCTTGGAATTTATTTTTAACCCATATCAGTTCTGGAATAGATGCTGAATCCATATCAGTTCCCGGACCGATTACGAATCCATAACAGTACTGAAATTGATCATACCGGTTTGGAACTAATCACAAACCTATACCGAACCTGGAACCGATACAGTTCCTGTTCCGATCCAGTAGCTGAATACACAATTCGAAGAATCATTCTCGGCTGTATATTTGCAGCATAGAAATTCAGCGCTGGAATATTACCTCTATATTAGCAGAGCTAATAAGTCAGTATTAATACAAGTAGATTTAAAACAAAATTAAATGGGCTAAATTGTGTTGGAACCGCACGGGTTACAGGGCATAGCAATAAAAGAGCAAGAATTTTCCATCGGCAAAGGTGGTCACAAAGGAATTAAGGTTGTATATTCCAAAACAGGTGCATCTTTTGGTACCGGAATGATCTTGGTTCTTGGTATATAATTGACCCCCGTTTCGGTTCACACATCTGTATTTTCCAGTGTGAAACAATTTGTAGCACAAACAAAACGTGTGTGAGAAAATTTAAAAAAAGTGAGAAAACTGCTGCGCCAGAACTGCTCGAAAAATAACGGTTCGAGTACGGACCCCGAATAATCCAAACCAACGGGTTTGCTCGATCATTCAAATTGACGGTTAACCGTTGTGTCAATGACCAAATTTACACCTTCATCTCTACGACCGGCATACCCGGGTATCCCATACATTATGTATGGGGGATTAAACTTTTTTGTGCTAAAACTTTAATAGCTTTTGTTCTAATCGTAGTTTTTGAATGAAATTTGACATCGTGTTATTGGTAGAATTTAAAAAATTCATTTAATAATTTTTATATAACCTTAAATTAATGATTACTCGTTTTGGTATCAATAACAAGTCAATAATACTGCATATATTATGGCATTATTATTATGGCATTAATCATATTTTATTTTCAACTTTTTTAACGTGTAGTTCAAACGCAGGAAATATACTTAAATTAAATTAATTATGAATATATAAGCTTAATTTACATTCAGCAAAAGAAAAAAGAGCAAGAAAATTAATTTTGATTTGATTTCAGTCTCCAAAATGATCACACTTTGTTATAATTTTGGAGTGATGTGCACAAACTGGTTTCTTACATTCATCACAAACTTTTTTAGTAGACTCTTTTTTTAACACAAAGGAAACAAGTCCCGGTGTGCTTAACCCTACCACTAGCGTCCCGTTTAGTTGGAGTCATTGTTTCCACCAGATTAGTAACTGGTGCTTTTATAGGTCCTCCTTTCATAACCACTACGTGGCCCGAAGTGACGCATAATTTGTATATTATCTGATTGAATTTCTATTTCTGGCATTGCCAATTGTTCACACAGTTGTTGAAGGAACATACGTCTCTTGTTTGTGGACGTGTTATCGTTATGGACGTCATGCTGCAAAAGCTGCTTCATCTAACATATTGTAAAAAAAGCCAGTGGCCACCTATTGGTTTTTCTTTTTGTAATATTTTCTGACAAATACTTGTCCATATTGTCGACACCGCCTTTCAATTTGTTGTAGTCGTCGATCATTTTAGGCTTATTCTTAGGTCCTGTTATTTCCATGTCATAGGGAGAAGTAGACATAGGGAGAAGGTCTTGGCCTGCCTCAGAAGTGTCCGAAACCGCTCACGGTCTCGCGCCTTCGTCTGCCAGTCCGTTATCCCGGCCTTAATGGCGGACGCCTCCAGAAGCGACGGCCTAAAAAAAACTTTACGGGCCGGGTCGTCCGTTTCCATGCGTACAACATGGCCAGCCCACCGGAGCCTGGCGACCTTGATACGCTGCACGACAGTGAGGTCGCCGTACATATCGTATAGCTCGTCATTATGACGGTTCCTCGATTGTCCTTCCACTCATACGGGGCCAAGTATCCTTATGAGCATCTTCCTCTCGAACGCGGCTAAGAGGCTTTCGTCAGATTTGGACAGTGTCCATGTCTCAGAGGCCTATGTGAGTACCGGTACTATATAGGTACTATTTAGTCCCAGCTTCGACCGTCGCGACAGGTTCTTTGAGGTGAACTGATTTTTCAGGCTGTAGAAAGACCGGTTGGCAGCCAGGATCCTTGCGCGCAACTCAGCTTCCATGCTGTTGTCGTCGCTGACCTTAGACCCCAGATAGGTGAATTGTGGGACGACTTCAAAAGTGCGCTCACCTATCTGCACGTCACGCTTACGTAGATTCTGACTATTTATTGGTAGGGCCGCTGATGTTGCCATCATCAGTTTGGTCTTTGCCTCGTTTATCTGCAATCCGAGGTTCTCTACCGCCTGAGTGATCATCAGTTGAAGGATAAAAAAATCAAAAGAATTGTTAAAATTATATCAACTAAACAAAGGCAAAGAATTATAATGTATACACTTTCTCTTCAAATTTAATGCAACTCCTACGGCTAGAACAGGAGTTATTAAAGTTTTAGCATAAAAATCTTTCATTCCCCATACAAAATGTATGGGATACCCGGGTATGCCGGTTGTAGAAGTAAGGGATACAAAAAGTATATCGAAGAAAAAAAAAAGATTTCGAGTTTTTTTAAAAAATTATGTTTTTTTGCACGAAAATAAAGAGAATAAAAAAGTCTAAAGATATATGAACAATTTTTGTCGCTGCGACTTCTCTGTAAAAAGTTATTAAAGATTAAAAATCGAAATCATACCCGGGTATTCGGTTGTAGAGTTGACGGTTAAATGGTTCAATTATAGTCACAGAGATTAAATTAATTTTCTGTATTAAGCAAGTAGGTGTAAACAGTAGTGCAAGCTTATCATATATTCCTATTGTTTGATATTTTCATTCAAAACGAGTTATTTTCATTGCAAGGTGTATTTTTTTACGACATTGAAAAATAGACGTCATGAAAGCACTTGAAAGCCTATTTTTGCACCTGATCATCAAAGTATTATAATTCAATAGAAAATAGATTATATGTTAATGAGCGGTCGTTATTTTGTAAGCAAGGAATCGTTCGGGCGACATTTTGTAAGGAAGGAAAGGAATCAACTGGTATGCTCATGGCAAAGAGAAACAATCGTTCCACTGTTCGTTTTATTTTGCAACTATTGGTTAGTCCTTGTGTCTTATCCTTCATATTATTTTGAAAACATCTACACACCATAACATATGGTTCATAAAACGTTTGCAGACCAATTAGGCATTCAATGCTTTCAATTAGGACATAAAGGCGATGGGGACGCCTGGTGTTTCACCGATGAAGCTCCACTTACAATCTCAAAAATTGCAATTAAGTTCTCAATTTCTCCTATAAAACCTCCAGTACAAAGCATAAAAAATATCACTTCTTATCAAACAGCATAAACAAACTCGATTTTTTTGGTTTTGTTTTGCTAAACATTTATTTGGCTACTCTCTCACGTATGCTGGGGCGTTTGCTACGTTCGCGCAGCGCCCACCTATCAGCCCAGCGCATTAGGCAGACCGGTAGGCTTACTATTTTGCTTTTAAGATTAAGTTAAACACTTCCCGCGACAGCTAACAAAACTCACCACTACAATAAATTCTTTCGACCAACATCTAGAGGGAGTGAGGGATTTGGGGGACTATTTGTTTGTTCCCCACCCGCTTGCGCCATTTGCGTCACCAGCGAATGTGTTAGGAAAAGTGGTTATAAATGGCTTCAATTAATTCTCAATCCTTCACGTGTTGGTTTTTTTTGACATTAATTGATGAGAGGGGAATTGACATAATAGGGGGCGAAGGAGAAGATTTTGAGGAATTGGGAGTAGTAAAAAAAACTTCCATCAAAAAGAGCCACATAATTGGCCCCGTTTTGCCATTTTTTGATATGTATAGGTAGCTACGCTCTTCCCTCCCATCTTTCTCTCTCTCTCTCTCTCTCTATCTCTTTCACACAAACAACCTTCTCTCTTTTGGTTGCTGTGGCTAACACTTAAATCTCTTTATCCCCCCTGGTTACCCGTTTGCGTTAGCAAAAAAAAACGATGAAAAACAAAAAAAGTCTACTCTAAAAAACTAAAAAAAAAACAATGATTGAATGGGGCTCGTTGTTGAATGCACCAGCCGACGGCTGTACGCTGGCGTTTTGAGGGGAGATGTGGGAAGCACGGGGGAGCGGTTTCCGGGGCCCACGGTGTCGGTGGTGTGAAGTTGCGCGTTGCGCCGTCCCAGTGCTTAGGACAGGGCGGTTCGCGTCGTGTTCGGCAGGAACAGACACATCAGACCGCCACCGGCCAGCAGGACGGCCACGATGAACGTCGGCGCGGGACAGTACAGGTCGAGCAGCGTGGCAATCACCACGTTGCCGATGATACCGCCCAACCGTGCGGCCACCATCGAGATCGCCACACCGGTTGCACTGCAAAACAAGCAAAATAGAAGCAAGCATTTCCATTAAAAATCCTGGCATCGAAAATATCCTTTCGATCGCCTCACCGTAAATTCGTTGGAAACACTTCCGTAATGAGACAGTCGAGCGACGCGTTGCCCATCGAGATGACGCCACTGAAGATGGCCGACACGGCCAGGTTCTGGTGCTGGTTGGTGACGAAGTACATCGACGCCGAACAAGCGCCCGCCGCCATCGTGCTGAAGACGAGGAAAAACTTACGCCCGAGCCGATCCATCCCCAGCACGGCCACCACGTTCGCGGGTAGAGCCGCCGCCACCGTAATGAGTGACTCCATAAACACGGTGCTCGGTATCGTCGCGGAACAGACGCCCGTCTGTGAGTGTGAGCCCATGCCAACGACATAGTCCGTCACCTGGCACACCGACGCGTCCTCCACGCCCGGATGGGCGCGCGTAAACTCATCGAACCGGTTGAACAGCTCCGGGAACCACATCATCAGCCCGTAGTAGCCGATGTGGAACGTAAAGTTGATCGTGATCGAGATGATGGTAAACTTGAGGATCGGCGACATAAACACCTGCTTGCTGTTGTCCAGTATGTCGTACAGCATGCGCTTGTACTTGTTCTTGATCGGTTTCGTGACCGCTTCCAGCTCCTCGCGCAAGCACTCGTCGATTAGCAGCTCGCGCACCGGGTACTGGTCCTTCGACTTGCCCGTGTTCGTCACGTAGATACCGCGGAAGATGGCCAGCGCCTCGTCGATCTTGCCCTGGGAGAGCAGGAACTTCGGTGACTCCGGCAGGTACAGCAGCAGTGCAGCGACAATGAACGACGGTATGGAGCAGACGAGCAGGAAGATGCGCCACGAGTTGTACGTGAAGGCGGGAGTCGTGATGCCGATACCTTTAAGAGGGACAGAAACAGTTGGAGATGTCAGTTTGAGGTTGTAAATGTGTCTAAAGAGCCGGTACACCTACCGGTTGGGATGATTAGCCAGGCCAGCCCGGCGACGAGCAGATTGCCGATCGTCCAGAACGCCGCCATAAAGCTAAGCATCGAGCCACGCTTCGACTTGGGCTGGAATTCGGCAAAGTACGGCCAGATGACGGGACCACTACCGCCTAACCTGTAGCGCGAAAAGAGAAAGATGGGTAACGACACCGCACAACTCTCCGGGGTTATTCGTTTTGCAACACAACTTACGCCACACCGTTCAGGAAGCGAAACACCATAAACACCTCGTACGTCTGGGAGAAGGAAGACGCGACGATGCAGAACGCGTTCATGATCGAGATCACGATCAGCACCTTCTTGCGGCCGAGCGAGTCGGCCACACTGCCCCAGATGTACGCCCCGAACATCATGCCGATGAAGATGATCGAGTTCAGCCAGCCCTTGCTCTGCGTGTTCAGGTCGAGATCGCACTGGGCGGAGGGCAGGATGAACGACATCGAGATGACGTCCATCTCCTCGCTGGTGCTTACCAGCCCACATATTGCTAGCAGGATGTAGTGGAACCTGCCATAACCAGTCAGCTCTATCGCCTGCTCGAAGTCAGCCTTGATCGGTGCGACCCCTCGCTCGGGGTCCGTACCGACCGTGCCCGAGTTGGCCTCGTGCTGCTTGCTGAGGGCGAGCGGACCGGCCGCCGAGCCGTTCCCAGTGGTGCCGGGTGCCGGTGGTGGCAGTACAGCCTGTGTGTGGTCCAGCGACTTCTCGTGCAGGGAGAGGGCAACGACTCCTCCCGCCAACGGATGATCCTTGCTGTCACCGTTCGCTACTCTGTCGTCCTTTACATCGGTATCTGTTTGGGAATGGTAGAAGCGGATGGGAGGTTAGGTTTTGAGCGGTTGATGGAGAGTGGAGCGGAGACTTGAAGACTTACACTTTGGTTGGTTCTGATCGGTGTCACCTTCTACCATCCTATGTAGGCGAGAAGTGTGGTTGATCGGTTGCGCTGGTAAAATTCAATAAACAAGGAAGAAATTCTCCGAAGAAGTTGAGTTGCGGATAGAGCGAGCACGCGTTTATCCGATTTATAGATTGAGATTTGGTTTTGTTTTTGGGTCGTAAACTGAAATTGAGCGAGAGCAAAAGAGAGGATGTAGACGATTTTATTAGTTTTATTAATCTTCTTTTTTATTAATCTTTTTTATGAATTAAGGATCTCTTCTCCATACTAACGATGCAGAATAAATGCATACTGATCAAACACCTACATGAAAAGGCCTAGAAAAAGATCGACCATTTCAAGGTTTGAACTCAATACCAGCATGCTTGTTCCCCTGTGCGAAGCCGGTCCAAGTAAGCCTCGATCATTAGCGAGTTTTAATCGATTGGAATTCATAATCAGACTACTGTTCCTGTGTTCCATTATTTCCAAACACCATTTCCATTTTACACAACCACAATTGTATTAATAATAAATCATTTTTACTTCACTTTGGAATGATTTCAATTTGGTGCCACTCCATCCCGAATGTAGGGATCGGCATCGTTAGCGTTGGTGGTCGTGGAAACAGCCCGTCCTGGTCGTGTGTAATTTGTTTTCGCTGCGCTGTGCAACGCCACACGCTAATGGTGGCTAATGATAGGAAGACCGGGGACCGAGTACGAGTGTGTACCAGTCAACAGTTGTAAACTAGATTAATGAAATTCGGCCCCAGCCGCAGCAAGGATGATTGAAGTAATTGAGCGTTACTACCGGTCGGAAATGTTTTCTGCCCTGTGCAGCCCCGCAACAAAGCCCAGACACTGGCGACTGTCGTCTACTTGTTGCCTGTTACGTATTATGTGATTTCGTTTGATTGGTATCTTAAATATTAAACAGCTATCGCAAGCTGCCGCAAGTTGTTGACGGTGTGCACTAATCATGTACGTCAGAGTTCGTTCGTTTAGCGGGTTTTTGAGATCCATCTCAAGACAATCTCGGAATTGAAAGTGCAATTAGCTGTAATTGTGTGAGTGTGTGTGTGTGTTGTGTATGTACAGAGCACAAAAGTGAATCGTTTTGAAAATTAACACCTCGCCGCGCTAGTGTCGCCGGGACCAAACCAACAGCACGGCGTCAACCCGGCAACAACCCGGCACGAAATGATCACCGATACACTAATTGGGTGATTCAACCGAGCTGATTACGTTTGTGTGGCCCTTTCGCGAGCGACGATAATAACAGCGATCCCGAGTGATTGATCGAGTGTTTAGATAAGATGTTAAAATATGGGTTATTAATCTATTACAAAATAGCTGTTTGTCATTTCTATTGGGTTGTTAAGTACGTTTTTCATTCCAACGTTCTCACAAATCAATTTATCAATCCATTTGTTTCTTTTATTTGCTATTATTTTTCTCCCGATCATCAAGCAGGTGTCATATTAAAATGCAAAATGTTGAAGAAATATAAGATACTTGACACTGATTCCCATAAGTTCTTAGTTCCGCGATCGCGTTAGGTATTCGCACGTTTCCGGACGGCTAATTGTACAGTGAGAATTATATTTTCCGTCAATCTTCGTTTTTACTGTCCATTGCGCATCCAATGCCGCGTGAGAAAATAAATGGTTAAGCATTCGGTACCTACTACAAAACACAGACCGGCGGACCGGGCGGCTTTATCTTTGCGAGAAACTGGCCAATGAATATTTATGCTACGTGCCAATTATATTCCACGTTTGTGATTTAAATCATTTAACGTGTGGTGATGCAAATTTTAACAATCTGGATCAACGCAAAGTGGAATGAAATGAGTTCTAAAGCTGTCTAGCATTTTAAAAACGAAGCTTTCTGTTAGTTTCAATTCGGCACGCAAGTCTTTGCAGATCAAATGTATGGGAAAACGGATCCTCATTACGATTTGGCCGTGTAAACGAACATCCTTATTATCATTCATACATTTTGTTATATTATTGTATTTGTTCGTTCTCGTAGTTTCACGATCATTATCTTTCTTATGTTATGTTGTGGCTTTTTTTCATATTTACATGCTCGATATATTTGAATGTTTCACATATTTAGACAAAAGTCGGTGATTTTTTAAATAATAATTTGTTATGTCAGACTCTATTTTTAAAGAATTATTAGCAAGTGAATTTGTACTCTCAACTCACATTATGAATAATCAACCTCAAAATTAGCTCAATTCAATTCTGTGAACGATTCACTTGAATGTCCATCAGTTGACGACGTAAAAGCTACAAAAACCAAGCTCATGCAAAACAAAAACAGTAACATTAATAATGAAACAGCGCAAGCTCGATCAGTATGAACCCGTTTTCGCTGATCGGTAACCACACGAATCTAGTTTAAACTGACCCGCCGACTTGCATCAGACTCCGGGGGGAGGATAAAACCTGACCTTCGGCACAGTAAACGAACGGTGGCTTGTTATCTACCTCGCCGGTTTCCCAAACCTTTTGCTTGCGCGTACATTGAGCGCCTAAATCTTCCCGGATATGTTAAACCCGTTTAACTATTCATTAACTCCCTCCCGTGCCGCGATCGCGCGCTTGATCGAGCATATGCAGCAGCCAGAGTGACGTCAGAGAAAGGTGCCTAGACAGACAGAGTGCTCTTGCGCACCGTAACCGTCTAATCGTGGCCAGTTATGCGAATGAGCTACCGCTATTCCGGTTTTTTCATCCCCTGTGCACGGTGCACCGTACAAGCACGCGTAAACTTACATTCTAGGCACACGCTGCGCGTGATCTGTCTCGTGGAGGGGTGGCCACATTAAGCATTGATTAGAAAATTTGTTTTGCTAATTAAATCATCAAATTAAAGCCGCCCTGAAGAGAGAGAGAGAGCTCTCAAGCGACCTTGCTGTGCACGGTACACCGTGCCGTTCTTGAGTGCGCAAGACTCAAGTCTCTTGGCGCAGCTATCGAAATGCTCCAAATCCATCATCCACGACAAATTGCCGGACATCTTAATTTCTGTCCCAAGCTAGGACTCCTCCACTCGACTCGACTCGACTCTAACGTTGCTTATTTGGAACGTTCTTCAATCGAAACTGATTACCGGAATCGTCGGTGGTGGAATTAGACGAACAACTTGCACTGCAACGACACCACAACAACAACAACCACGGGAGAGAGAGAAAGCACACAAGGACGCAGCTGTTTATCAGTGGTTTCGTATGTGTGTGTATTGTTGTGGATGGTGTTGTGTGTGTCTCCATTGCTTCCAATGTTTGTTTACGAGCTCGTTGACACTTGGAGCTGGAAATAGTCATCCCAAGGTACGAACAAATTCGGCATTAATGTTAACGTAACCGCAGTGCAGCAGCTCCAACACTATGATGGTGAACTGTTTTGGCCTTTAAACTATTCTCTGGTTTTCTAACTGAGTTGTTTCGTTAGGAATCATCATTAAAATGGATTTTTTTACGATTAGAGATCGATTAAGGAGGAAATTATTAAATTACATTGCTTTCACTATTCATTCTGAAGTTACATTGGCAGCAAGCATTGTAAATCGACAAAATTAATGCAATATCACTTCTTAAAAGTGATTATTCTTTATTACAAAACGTAACATCAGTAATGATGATTATGATGATGATGATGATGATGGTGGTGGTGATAGGAATTGGATTGAAAGGGATCAACAATGCCAAGTTCAAGTATAAGTACAATCATAACAGTTACATAAAACTTATAATATTCAGTTATAGACTAAAAACGGGAGAACTAGGATAGAGGGATAACTCCATGACTACATCATTTAAAAAAACTAACCATTTTATTTAAGTTAAAGCATTTCTTTTTTACGAAAAGATTCTTCAGGCATAGAGAAACGTGTTGAATTGAGCTATTTCGGAGTGAATTAATTGACCCGATTACATTTATTATTGTCAAATATTGCCTAAAAGTCATCCATGTTTGTCCCTAAGGCTTCAGGTTCTGACAGTGCTTCTCAATGTTTGTTCCAAAGATACCAAGCTATGCCTCGTTATCAGCAATGATAGACTCTTGTGTATTACGTATTTTACTACAAATTTAATATATATTTTAGTGTCTTTTACTTAACTACGTTTTATCCATACATCAATGATTATTGTTATATCGACTATACTGGCTCAAAAAGGCAAAAATGGTACATAGAAAATGCAGAAAATTAAAAGGTCTGTAAAAATTTCGTGTTTTAATTTTAATTCTTCTTCTATTTGGCGTAACGTCGTCGACATGCCGGTCTATATAGACTTTCGAGACTTTATTCAGTACCACGCAGCCGAATAGTCAGTCCTTGTTACGGGAGGGGACGGTCCATTGTAGGCTTGAACCCGTCGTTTCAATAGAACGGACATGATATTGAGTCTGTGTGGTTTTATTGAATTTTTCTCACTTCAGCTAACACATGTTTGTCTGTTTAATCAAATTTTTGCTAAGCCTTTGTATAAGTTCTTATAGGCTTTTGTTTATAAATAGCAATATATGCTCTTGGTTCAGGGAAGCCCATGGTCCATACAAGATTTGAACCTGTGACGGGCATTATGTTTAGGTCGTACAACTTAACGACTGCACTTATGACACCAGAATCTTTGAAAAGCTATTCTCAATCAACAATAGTACAACGTAGAATGTAACCAGCCTACTCAAACAAGCGTGCCAAAGGCTTCAAAGTGTAGCGATAGGCTATATTGAAGCTTTATTGGCGGAATCTTATAAATCTTCTTGTTCTGAACCATGATCCATCATATTCTACATACAACAGGCTTAGCACTCCATATAAGATTAATGAAGCAAAAGATTAAAAAGTAAAAAAGTTGGAGGACCACCAAGGTACTTAAACTAAAACAAACATAAACTGGTTTAAGATCACCTTTTGAGATAGTTCTTGAAATCCATTTTGTAGCCCGCTGTACCACTGATGGCACCCTCGCGTGAATGGTTCACGTTAACTTTGCCACTCGCAAACCTTTGAAGGGTCATTCGCTTTCATTTTCTCGCATCTTCCATTATGCATTAAAACACACACAAGATCACTCTCCCCCAGCCTGTGCCCTGATCTGTGATTATCTTCTTGTCGGAATGAAAACAAGCCCCCCCCCATCCCACTCTTATCCGTCGATCGATCATCAACACCTATTACCAGTGCAAACTTCAAACACACCGTCAGCCGTCAATCAGAATTTAAATACACCCTCCAGCAGTCGCTATCGAAATTCGGTGCATCCGAATGCATTCGTGCGGTAGTTCCGCGTAGCAAATAATTGCTACTATTGCTACAATATATCGTGCCAGCGTGTGAATTCTTCCACATTGCCGGCGGCACATACCAGGCGCTGAAACAACCATGGCCAAGGGCGTGGGAGATCCGTGGTTCCGATCGAGGTTCCGATCGGGGGAAGGTATGCATTTTATGCTGCCCCGAAGCCCAACGCCTCGGTGGACATCGAAATGGGTGGTGAGTTCACCAACGAATGCGTGGTGATGTAAGCGAAACGAACGGCAATTTAAACTCACTTAGTGCAGGTGCTACAAAAGTAGTGCCTTGTTTTGCGTATAATGGGGAAGGCGGATCTATTCATCCAAAAAAAAAAGTGCCACGCAATGTACAAAACAAGTATTTTCAACCGTAGCCCCGTCATTAAACGAACAAGAACCAGCTCCTTGTTTTCGATTAGAAGAAATCGATTTCATCCACAAGAGAAAACAAAACGTACCTTTTCGTCACAAGCAACAGTTGGCGGGCTTGGATCTTCGCTCGAACAAACGGGTCGTTTTACTGCTACCTTTGTCACTGGAAATGGTCGATTTTATGCACGATACTGCCAATAAGCGTACCAGCTCGTGAAACATTAACACTTCTGCTGTTTGAGGGGCGAACGCGCAAAGGTGGGCAAAACGCAAACAAACATTCACAACCATGCAGGCACAGGATTTGGTCACGATTTTCCTTTGGTTTGAAGAAGAGCTTGGAATGGAATGGAATTACACACGCTGTTTCGTTTACTTCACACAGAAACACACCGGAGAGAGTGCCTAAATCCCCTAAAAGAATGGGGCTAATTCAATGGTATTTGCCGTTAAGTCCGCCAAACATACTCGCTAGCACCGCTAGTAAAGGAAGAACTGACGCGGAAGGAGCACATTTACACGATCGCGAAGCACGAGATCATCCACTGTGTACGGGAAGAGCGGCAGCAGAGCTGTTGATCTGTTCGATCCTTTGATGGCTACGGCTGCCTGCGTCCTAGACGACCGATATCTGGCGAGTGAATGTGGCTCACGATCGGCTGGACAACGCAGATGGCAAAACACAGCCACACACACACACACACACGCTTGATCGAGAGTGACACACTGCTAGATGTATAGATGATCGCAAAGGAGAACCTTGCAGAACTGGTGCCTCTACTCGACTGGTGCGCAACGATCGACGGACGCTTTACAACTGAACGTGTCCGGCGGATCGATCACCAAAGTCTAGCCGTTTTGCGAGCGCAACGATCCCAACGAGGGGGATGAATCAATACAGCGTGCGCGCTCGGGGTGGTAGCTACAACACAGTGATAAAACCACCCCCTCTTTCCCCTTCCCTTTTATTAGAATGACTCTCTGGTGAGTTGTTGATACTGCGGTATTGTTGGCTCATCTGACACGCATACACACAGACAATAGACAAACACTTCGATTCGGGTTTCTACTCTTTTTCGGCTTATCGGGAGTTATCGCACTGCAAACTTTGTTGTTGCTGTTGTTGTTGTTGCACGGTACGAAGGTTGCGGGAAATGGTGCATAGCACGCTAGAACCGATGGAACCCCTTTTTGCGGACGGGATGGGTCTGCCGGTGGGATCAGGTTCGGCGGCTTTTGTCTTTACTGAGGGGGAATGATTCTGACCATCGTGATCGTGACCATCGTGCAGTACAAATTCTCACCATTTCATGGGAGGTGAATCTCTCTCTCTCTCTTTATCTGGGAGGCACGAATGGCATAGTGTTGTTGCAGTGAATCACTCCACATCAGCTCGGCGTTATCAAACAAGGCAAATCAATGGGTTTGAATTTGACGAACTCAATATTGTGGATGAATTTGATGTTGGATTTGAAGAAATAAGATTAATATCTTCATATTTCCAATGTAATCTTCAATGAATCCAATCATAGATCATCCTGTAGTCGGGAAGGATACTCTTTAAATCCAAAGGGGAAGGAATAAAACGAGAGTTAAAATCGGGTTCAAACAATGAAGATCTTTGTAAGATCCGATATTTGTAGGATCCAGAAGACACATTTAAATGAAAGTTCCTGTCCATTTGATAATTGAATGTTAGTTGTATCACGAAAGCATGTACGAACAACGATCATCATGTCCCAAAACGCGATCATTGTTCGTAAACAATCTACAAATTCGCAAAAAATAAGACAAGTTTTGCCTATGTTTTTGGTCTCAAAAACAAGAGTATTACGCATTGCTTATGATCATACACAAGGTACAACAAAATATACAAAATGTCTGTAAGGTCAAGAGAAGTCCATTAAAATAAGCTTTGGTAGCTCAGTAATGACGTCGTTTCGATGATTGAAGAGTTAAAATATGGGAAACAACCTGAAAAACTCAAAACAAGAACCAGAATAACTGTATAAACATGTCTAGAATTGTTGAGAGCTTAATCGTGAAATGTTTAAGATATAAATCTTCTCTGTTTATAAATTACAAAAAAGGCGAAAATAATCCCAGAGCGATTAAAACGTTTAAGACAACACAACAAGATACGCTATCTTATTATCTTAATCCCAATCGTACGTCACGTGAACAGCGAGACAACGCAATGACTTACAGCTCATGCACACAGCATCTTAAACAGTTTTTAAGGTAGAACAAATAGACTTCCTGATATTTTCACGAAAATCCAGGAAGCCTTAAATCAAGCCTCCAAAAAGACGAAACACTAACACGCAAATCAGTAAGAACCTTCACCTTCTGGGTACTGGGTAGCGACCGACCGTACTAGCTCTAGTGTTTCATTGATCGTCTGCACAATAAAGCTCCGGAGCATCGGAAAGCTCCACCCTCTTCCAATCTCATAAAAAGGTCAGGAGGGCTTGTATTCACACCTCACCGCCGGGGAACAACAGTAACTTCCGCCCAGCTTCGCGTGACTGCAGCGTGTAAAAAGATCTAACGCCTTACGGTGTTATGCTGTTTACGCGCATTCTCCGACGTCTCTCACTTTCGATTAGGCCGGGTCGGGGGGCTTAACTCCCACAAATTAAAGCCGAGCGGAGCGGATCGAACGCAATCGACAGGTTGTGCGTGCGGAGTGCAACCATGCGCATGTACTACACGTCTGGCATTGTGTCTGGGCAGTCCAGAGGGGACAAAGGCTTCCAGCCATTTTGAGATGTTTCGACTTGTAAGCTGCAGACGCGGTACCGTAATTGACGCACAGCCTTTCGAAACCTTTTCCTTCCGCAGGCTGTTGCCTGAGAATATGAGAACCTCTTACTGCATGTCAGCTCCATTTCAAAGTCATCTTTCGCCGCCGCTAGCAGCGGGAAACACCACCACTACCATCATTCCATGGCCGATAGCGTTTCTGGTCTCTAATTAGCGCTTGCTTTCTAATTCTCCAGAGAGCGTGGCGAATCGGTGTGATGACTCAGTTGACAAAAAGATCCTCACAAAACGGGCGGGGAGGGTTCAGTTTTTGTTGTCTTGTTTGCTTCATGCTGGTGTAGTGCGCATTATCTTTTTCGGAAGAATTCCTAAACCAAACACACTCACACACACACATAGAGCAATTAACACAGTTTCAACAGAGTTTGTCAATATCGTTTGCAAATAATTGGTAGTGCCTAATTTCGTAGTCGTCGATCGATCGTGTGCGCGATCGTGCTTGTCTGGTGGCAAAGGGCAAGGACAGATGTATTTACAAACTTGCAACACTGCGACACCAACTCTCTTTCGCCACTGTGCGCTATGTTTTGCGTAAATAAACAACATTAAGCACGCGCTCCACGTGGAAAGCTTCTTTTCGCAAGACCCTTTCAGAAGATTCCGCTCTTTCAACGTTTGGCGCATGTGCATTATTGATTGCATTTTTCACTTACTGCTTACCTTTCTTTTTTCTTTCCTCCACAACACTACTGGTTATGGCAGCGTTCCACTACACCTTGCAGCACAGGCCCACACCACACTGTCCTTTCCCAACTTAGATCAGTTACTACTGGGAGTACTCGCACTCGTACGGGGTTTGCAAGCAAACCTCGAAAGGTAGGATTGCTACCGGCGTACGCCTTTTATATGCAAGACCATTTCTTACCATTTCCGAGTGCGACTGAAAGATTAACAGCCGGAGATAAACCCTGTCTGTTCTGGCTTATCATACTGCAAACAGCATCACGCGAAACGCGACAGCTTAAAACGCCTTCCCAACGTGATCGTAAGCTTCTGCCAGCTTCCCAAAGGCTCTTCCCTCGTCAACAAGAAGTCCAAATTCAAGTTCTGGGGTATAAAAGATGGTAAAAGGGGTGCTGCTATGAGCTCATAGTGATAAGGTTTGCGCTACTGTTTGCGAAATTATTTATGGTCCCAGTTGCTGCTGCTGCTGCAGGTCCAAAAATGGACCCCGGCTAGTGTGACCAATTGTGAAATTGAGAATTGTGCAGAAACTCGGGAAATATCCCAACCACCTTTCCTTTCCCCTTTTGCTGTCTATCGGTCTTACGAGAAGATCTTGTTGGGATGCATGTATCGGATGGTCGTTACGAGGCTTAAGCTTCGGCAAACTGCCTGTCTGTCACGAGAGGTTGTTGTATTGTGTGCTCGTGTGTGTGTGTGTGGCTTTGTACGGCAGCAGCGGTAGGTCTGGCCAGCTGTATCAATACACCAACCCCACGCGGGCAGCGACAGGGAGCAATGCTCGTTTTTTTTTGGCAAGCTAGCAATCCATAGACTCGCCTTCATGCTGAAGGTCTCTTCTCTCTGGTCTTTGTATATATCAATGGATTTGGCAAGACAAATATCGAACGACACTAACCAAAAAAGGCAAATAATTGTTGCAATTACGTTAAGTTTGCTAACTCTGATGACACACTGTGTACGGTTTGATCAATTCGTAATATAACACAGCTTAGAGTCATCCAATGCAACGATCAGTTGGTTCAAACTGGGTTCTATTCTGTAAAAGCCTTCAGCTTCTAAAACCAACCTAATCTAGTTTTTGGGTTTTTTGGAGACGCATTTAGGGTTATTTTTGGGATAGCTTCTACTTTACAGTGTTTTGCAAGATCCAATCCACAATCTCAAAATTACTCTCCCGCGCACGATCCAGTCCACTCAATTTGTAAGCATTAAGTGACTCACGAGCCCCCACACACACACACACTCACACATACACTGTCCATACACTTCCGGTTAATTTTTCCCGATCTTCCATCACACGGCCCCTAACGAAAAGTGGTGCTGCGTCGCACTCTGCTGGCGTCGTTCATGGCCATCGGATGGATGGACTCTCGCGACACGCATTAACTCCGCAGCTGACTGCCGGCGAAAACTGCCAAAAACTGGTATCAACTTACGCCGTACACTGGGCGGCATGCATGTCATGCGGTTGTGGTGGAGATCTTGCTGGAGTGTGGTAAATGAAGCCAGAATGTGGTGTTTTGAGTACCGGTAATGGTATGACGGTCTTTTCGGAGCACTCGATGCTATTTTGTGGGAGCTTGAAAGTGTTTAAAATGGTTGAAACTAGCCGAGGTTAGCATTTCAGGATTTTATGCTGCTGATTGTGATATTCTTTTACCTGCTCTCGATCGGCATTAGGGGCTTGTTTGGCATGTATCCCATATCAGGCTTATGAATGATTACTTTAACCTTTTGCTTGGGTATGGTTAGAACTTAGCATCTGTTCATGGTACTAAGGCTCTATGTCTGGTAATTTAATAACCCTGTAATATTGTATAAAGTTGGGTCGAACAGTAAGCTCATTTTCAATTATTTGGTCATCAGAAGTCAATAAACGACTCTTCCTTTGAAGTTCTTGGCAAAAGATCTGCAACGTTCCCACATAGATACTATAGATAGATCATATTATTGGAAGCTTTCTCTTCTTATCGATCATCTACTATACGTAGATCTATTCCAAAAAGTGAATGAGACCATTAAGAGGCTGAAAATTAGTCATAATTTTCAAAGTTTGTTCGTCTTAGTGGAGTTGACATCGTAATACATACGCATGACTCTTATGGCGAGCATGTTGTATGATGATGTTGTTGCGAAATAGATAAGCATGATCATCTTATGTATTGTAGTAACAGAGGGTTGCCAGACCTTAATCTTGCAAATGAGAATATGACTCACTTTTCTGCGTTAACCTGGACTCATATTGATCAAGATCGTTCTTCTTGTCTGTCATGTTTAAGATATGAAGATAATTGAAGAACATAGGAAACAAATGCCTAAATAAATTCTCCTGGTTAACAGTTGGTATGAGTGATATTTCAAATTTATAAATTGGAGTTCTAATGCACATATTTCGCAAGCTTATTGATAACATAGATATTGATTATTGAGATATTGATGTATTTAACAATTAAAATTAGGTTTCGAAAAGATCCTCACACATGATCCCATTTCCACAAATACTTTTGTGTACATTTTATTGTTTCACGTATACCGCTCTTGTAGGAACACATCTCGCCATGCTCCGGTGGGTTGGCTATGTTGTACACACGGACAGAGCCCAAATAGCCAGGTCGTACTTTATAGCGAATTTGGGGCTGTTTAACAAAAAATCGTTCCGATGTCGTACCTTGTGGATGGTTAAGAGATAGACGTTACTTTGCGGAACTATGGAGCTTTTTAACAAGCACATGGTACTCTCAGGAACCTTGTGGCTGATTAGCCTGATGTGTATGGTTCACGATGGAACTTGAAGGCTTGTTGAGAAAGCATACCGAACTTGGTGGAACTTTTTAGCTTTTTAATGCATGACATCGGTACAAGGTGGCTCTTGTCTAATTGTCAGAGACTGATGCCGTTAATCACCTCATTGCTGCTGCACAGGTTAGATAAGTTAATTGAAGAAGGGATTTTTAGTGAAGTGATTGTGATTGTACAGTAAATTGTGATGCATTTCGTGTAATTTATGAATATTAAGGATTTAAAAATATACACTTCTACACAAACAAAACAAATCCTGTTGTTTATTTCATCGATGACGCTTGCTTGAAAATAAAACACAAAGATAAATAATCCCCGGCATCCTGACATAAGGAAGCTGCTTAGGTGCTGTTTAGAAGGATCACCTGGAACTTTAATGCTGTTTATCTACTGCAAAAGGCGAATTCAAGCAGCGATCTTTAGGCTGCTTAAGCAATTTTGGCTATTTGGGAGGAGGCGTCTTAGGCCAACATTGAAATGGCAGAACGGCAAGGAGGCTTACGCCATTAATGCCGGGATAACGGGTTGGCAGACAAAGGCGCGAAACCGTGAACGGTTTCGGACACTTCTTAGAACTGTTACGTTAAACACATTGATACTATTGCTGGTACAAGTTATTAGAAGCTTTCTTTTCTTCTGGATCACCTGTAACAGAGGATTACAAAAATTTCATCTTTTGAATGAGAATATGACTCACTTTTCTGCCTAAGTCAAGGTTCAAGATCGTTCTTGTAATCTGCTTTTTGGGATTATAGTTAAGGCATTCATGATATCCATCAAGAGGTGAAGAGAACAGGAGGATTCAATCCCTTCAAAAATTTGAGAAAACTTTATTATGAAAAATACTCTTTCTAAGTGGCATTTATTGTATAAATCGAGTTTTTTTACGTAGTCATTTAGCTAGCTTACTTAATATACATAAAATGTTTGAAATAATTTATAATAAAAAAAAACACTCTTTGGAAATATCATCCCCCAATATCTAATATCATACTATATCCATAAACACATTGTGTACAATCTTTTTCCGAAATGCGCGGTTTATGCGTTCCCGAGGAATCCGAATTCCGAATCTCGAATTTCACGGTTTTTGGCCAAAATACAATTGATTACTCAGTATTTTTGATAAAATTCAGTACTTTTACACACTTTATTTTAATTAACTTTATACGATTAGTGCAGAAAATTGTGTTATTTTTGGCATTTAAGAGGATTCAATTTATTAGAAAAAATGCAAAAAATTATACTGCATTGGACAATTCTTGAAGCAAATTGCACTGATTTGACAGTTGAGCAATCAAATTTGGAATATCGCGTATCTCCAAATCCTTGTAAGTCCAGAACCGTGTAATTCGGAAACAAACTGTATATTATTCCACGCATGCCATTCCTGTTGGTTTCCAATAAAATAAACTCTCGCCATATAGGGCAATTAAAATTAAAATATATAGATTTGCTTTTGGATTGATACGAAATAATCTAATAATATCCAAAAATAATAAATTCAGGTAATTTGATATGTCTTGTAGCGGTATTTCACTGCAATTG
Organism: Anopheles arabiensis; assembly: GCF_016920715.1. NCBI lineage: Eukaryota > Metazoa > Arthropoda > Insecta > Diptera > Culicidae > Anopheles > Anopheles arabiensis. The sequence goes on along the minus strand of NC_053518.1, from coordinate 66,967,007 downwards.
CCTTTGATATTGTCACGTATTTATGGGTTGACTTGCTATACAATTTTGCTCAGACATGCTGGAAACACTTATCATTCGACTCTCAGTTAAAAAAGACTACTGATCCTATACAGGACACACAATCAATCGATCGGTTACTTGAAACAATAAATTTCTAAAGATAATTAAAGTTTAGTTACAATCACGATCAACTAACCTCCTTGTATGTAAGTTTCATATTACACCTTTAAAAAAGAAACATTCCCCGGACCTGATGCGAGTTAAACGATATCACATTCGACCCTCAAAAAAACCGACTCCAAACCATCCCGAACGTCAAAGCTGGACCAAGCTTAGCCAAGTGTGCTCTACCAGCAGAGCAGCCTGAAAAGGGTGTAGAGCAAACCCCAAGTGAAAGGAAAGAGTAGAAACAGGATAATCAAATTATTTGCCATCTAAATTTGTCATCCCATCTCTAATTCAATTTGGCTCAATTGGGTACCGTACTGGCGCAACAGCCGCTGGCTGGACGTGACTTTGTGTGGCGGTGGGTAGAGCGTACGCACTACAGCACATCTAGCGCGCGCACCCTTATCATATGTGTTGAGATTTTTAGTGTGTCTGTGTGTGTGTTAAGGATCAATTTTTCCCCTTTTTCCTGGCTGAAAAACAAACTTAAAACACATTTTACCGGCATCTTGTTATGTTTGATCGTGCGACGATCGTATATACACAGTAAAGCTCACTCGGCTCTACTTTTCCTACGCGAGCCCATCAACAGCGGCGTGTAGTGTGGTGATTCATGGTCACGATCACGTTTCCACGTGATGCAGCCCCTCGGCTGTGCCGGTGCTCGCGACTTTGAGTGACAGTTGTTGATTTTTGTCTCGTTGCGCTTTCATCGCGCACTTATCATCTGACGACATTTTACGTATGTGTGTGTGTGTATGACGCCGATGACGTACCAAAAGTATCCAGAACTTTGTACAAATAGAGCATGTGTAAAGGTCTGCAAATACGTTAAAAAAGGGGAATTTCCAGTAGACATTCCCGCCAATCTCTACAGAACGTTAAACCTACATAAACTGCACAGCAACTGCAGCTATAAGAATGTCTCTCTGGCTCTCTCTGTCTGCCCCTGGAATGAATTGCTTCTCAAAACCGTAACAGACCGAGTGACGATCATCGCACCCGTTAGCACCTTTTGTGTTTCGATAAGCAAACACGTGCGACGCGCCCTACACATACCACATACCAACGGGCATGTTTCTGTGTAGATAATGGAATTTCCCAAACAACGCATAACTTGTGTGGTTAATGTAGGTAAAAAAAAAACTCCAATAGATTTGCCACCTTTGCAGTCAAGGTTGTAGCAAACAACACAGCAAAATGTGGTAAAAGGACAAGGTTTTCTCCACTCAAAATGGCGCCAAATGTTTGATACTGATCATACACTGATCAATTACTATTTCAAAACATCAACACACACACACAAACTGAAATTGATCACACCAAACAGCTGCAGTGCGGAGTGCGTCCTCCATTATTTTGCGATGACTCAGGTGCGCGTTAGGCGACGAACGAAAACAAATCTCGATCTCAAAACGTGTACCCCCCTAAAGGAGGCGCTACCGATGACGACGCAACACCTTTTTGGCGATATTTGCCCTCACAATTATCAGTGTTCGCTGCTCCTGCCCCTCTTTCCAAGGGTATCAAAAGCCGAGGTGCTAATGTGTTAACACCGTTTGGCGCGTGTCCACATGGCAGCTGGTGGAACCTGGGCCCTGCCGATGCTCACTACGACAACAACAAAAAACAGGTTACTTATCGGCACCGGTTCGGTTTTCGGTACGGGGACACCAAGCCCCGGGTTGACCTAAAAAATGGCAACGTTTTTCTCCCCTTTTTGTTGATGTAAATACACACACAATGTCCGGGTGAGTGGTACAATCGGAACTGCGTAAATAGACACACATTACAGAGAGGTTCAGGACAATTCAGGTAATGCACTTAGCAGGCGGGAGCAAACAATCGTCACTTTGTCACTTTCGATGGACACAAAGATACACACACAAACATTAAACAGTTTTGTTGTTTTGATGAGGAAGTTCAATCAGTCATTCGGCCATCAGGACCAGTCAATTACCTTGAACACTACACGGGAAAATTAGGATTTGGTGTGCGTAACTTCTCTGTCCGAAGAGCAAATGACGAACGCACGTAGTACAACACCTATCGATCAACCGATCCCGATCGTGCGGTAGCGATTGCGTCCTCCGTTTCGCAAGGATGTTCCACCAAAGCACCAGCAGCCATCAGCAACCGAGCAACTCGAGTCAGCAAATGCAATGATCGGTTTCTTCGGCTTCGACACGGTTTTCGCACGGTGGTATAACCACTGAATCCACTGGAAGACGACACACTGACGACGACGACGACCGCGACCACGGCTTACCATTTGCTAAATGTATCACTTGTGAATGCTTGAGCGCGCGCGCGCGCATGTATCGTGCCCGCGTACACGGGGTCGCGCAGCGCGTTCTATCAAACTCTCCACCACACCACCCGGAAGCTTGCCCCCCCCCCCACTCCTCCCTCCCACAGCGACTACTCAAAATACAAAACGTGGCGACAGCGCGGCGAGGGGATAGTAAATCCAATAACAATGCCCAATCGGGTGCGCAACGCTTCATCAAAACCCATGCGCAAAACCTCCATCCATACTCAGGCGGCCCCTCCTAACGCGGGCCGGCTACTACGATGAAGGCACAACTACGCGTTCAATGGGGGATGGAAACAGGGAGGTTAAGGTGCTTCTAACCAGGGTAGGCTGTGGATACAGTACGAGCGGGCTATTATGTTGCAATCGTTTCGCTCTCTCTCTTTATCTTCCATTTTGCATTTAATGCACTTTTAGGTGCATCCGTGTTAGTAGTAATCCGAGATGCACCACCACCAGTGGACTATCTACCTTGCGGGCATGACAGATAGGGACTTTTTTTTTTTTTTTTTTTTTTTTAAATTCAATTTGTCTTATTTTTATTGGTGTATAAAAATTTGAAAATACATTTGGGAGCATAGTTTCTAATGGTCTACGCGTCTTTTGGTTTCCTGCTCTTTAGAGTGTTTACGCATTGATTTGGCAGTAGCCTTTCTAAGATTTATGAGGTATTTTCAGTGATTCTGAGTTTTAGCTTTTAGCTATTTGGACGCAGGGGAAGCCCTCATTTGTGGAGAATGTTATCTCTTTTTGAAATGCTAATCTAATCTAAACTTCCTTATATATATATGAACTTATAATAATAAACTTATCTAAATGAAATGAAATGAGACTTATGTACATAGTGCAACTTAAGAAGTACTAAGTATTTACAGGGATACGTTCAATTCACGTGTAGAGGTTTCTAATAATGTTAGAGCCAGATGCCGACGTAGTAGTCCTAAGTTTAGCTAAATCTTTCTCTATTCGTTCATCAATAAATTCTATGTTGGCTATCCTGTGAAGTTCTTCTGTCCGAAATCTTTTAGGCAGTCCATATATTATTTTAATAAATCTATTTTGAATTCGCTGTATTCTCTTTCGATTGGTAGCAGAACATACTTTCCAGATGTGTGACCCGTATGTAATGGCTGGAAGTATGATTTGCTTGTATATGAGCATTTTATTATCTAGTGAGAGTCTAGAAGAGGTGGCTATCAAAGGGTATAGACATTTAAGTTGCCCTATAGTCTTGTTGGTAATAGTTTTAATATGCTGATTGAAATTCAGTTTTCTATCTATGTTGATTCCTAGGTACTTTACTCCTGGAGTCCAAGGAATTATTACGGAGTTAAGTTTAACCGGCTCTATTTTACGATAGATTGTGCTGTCCTGCATGTTTCGTTTGTATGGAAAGACTATTGCTTGTGTCTTGGATGCATTTACCTTGATCTTCCAGTCGTTTAGATACTTAATGTAAGTATCTAGACCTCTTTGTAAACCTCCTGAGAGATAACGGTACTGTCGAGCAGTATGGAGTATGGCTGTATCATCTGCGTACAACGAGATGTAGGTATTGTTACGCAGGGTGGGAAGATCCGATGTATACAGATTGTATAACAAGGGTCCCAATACACTCCCTTGTGGGACACCAGCACAGTTATCATATGTTTCCGAGCTGTATTTACCAATGATTACCTTGGATGTTCTGTTGGACAGGTAACTAGCAATTATACGAGTGATGTAAGTTGGAAAGTTTAAGTTCATTAACTTAAAAATTAGACCGTCGTGCCAAACATTATCGAATGCTTTTTCGACGTCTAAAAGTGCCATAGATGTTGATACGCCTTTTCTTTTGCCTTCATTAATGATATTTACAACTCTCTGCAACTGATGTGCAGTTGAGTGTCCTCTTCTAAATCCAAATTGCTCTTCAGCCAAGGCATTGGTCTCGTCACAGTAGTCAATCATTCTATGATAGATTACCCGTTCAAATATCTTGCTCAAAGTACTCAGTAGAGCAATGCCTCTGTAACTAGTCACCAACGCTGGGTCTTTACCCGGTTTGGCGATTGCAACTATTTTTGCTATCTTCCATTCTTGAGGGAAGTAGCCCAGTTCCAAGCATTTGTTGAAAATGTTAGTGACTAGATTTAGTGCACTATTACCAAGATGCTTAAGCACAACATTAAAAACTTGATCTAGCCCAGGAGCTTTAAAATTTGCTCCACGAGAAATAGCACCTTTCACTTCACTACTGGTGGTTTTATCTCCATCTTCGAAATTGATGGGCATTTCATAAAGATTAATGTTGGCCTGCCTAACTGATTGCTCGTACGAACTTGTTAAAGTATCTCCCAACCTATGCGCATTTAAAAATTGTTCCGCTAAACTATTGGCTTTTTCTTCTGGTGTGAATAGGATATTCAAATTTTCACGTAGGGGTGGAATCGGTTTTGGACGTGTTCTTAAAACTTTAGTGACCCTCCAAAAGGGATGGGATGATTTTGGCATGGCTCTGAGTTTTTCGCTAAATTGATAATTTCTGACTACCTCTAATCTCACTCTAACATCTTTTGCCAGCCTTCTGTATTCACTGTAAAGTGCCCTATCTCCTGTTCTTTGGTATTGTTTTCTTACCGAGTTTTTCATTTCAATGAGTCTCTTCGTGTCTCCATCGAGTTTCATAAGGTGGTTGTGAAGTTGAACTTCAGGCACTGAACGTCTCACTGCTTCCTCGATGTTGGTGTTAAGTCTCTGCAATGCATCATCTATGTCATCAGTGGAGCTCAGCGAGACATCTACGTTGGTGTGTTCATTCATCCACGACTCAAAGGTTCGCCAATCGGCTTCACGAAAGTTTCTTCTACGACGCCAAGCATGTGGAGTGTTATTTTCAACCTTTAGTACAACCGGTAGGTGGTCAGACGACAAGGCAGAGATGGTGACTGGATCGTTCATTCTATCAGGCATATTTGTCATGAATATATCTATGATGGACATGCTTCGGCCGTTGACGAAGGTAGGTTGAAACGGGTGAGCTATTGTGAACAGGCCATTTTGCGCAGCTTCCCACAATATCTGACCATTTTTGTTTCCTCGTTGATTGCCCCATACTTGATGTTTGGCATTTAGGTCTCCTGCAATGATGAAGTGTCCACTGGTGTTTGTGAGAGATCTCAGCTCTTGTCGAAGAACAGCTGATGTTCTATCAGAGTCCTTTGCTTGTTTGGGACAATATGCAGCAAGGAATTTGAAATTTCCTTGCGTCGTGAAGATCTCAATGCCAGCTGCTTCTATGAACCAGGTGTTAGGGAGCGTTAGCGTCCTAAATTTGACGTTGCGATGTACTGCAATGCCAATGCCACCCTGAGCGGTTTGTCTATCTAGCCTTATGAAGCTGTGATTAGGGAGGTTGAAGCTCATATGTGGTTGCAAATGCGTTTCAGTTACGGCTATCACATCAATCTTTTCCTCTTCAAGAAAATTTATGAACTCCAGCTTTTTTCTAAAGATGGAGCGGGCGTTCCAGGTAGCGGTCTTAAAATCCATTGGGAAGCGCTTCCATTATCAATTGGACCAGCGTAGTTATTTGCTGATCGCGAGGGAGATGTTTAATCTCGCTTTGATAGCGTTTCCACAACCGTGTGATGGTAGTGAAAAGGATCATATCTGGAGCTGTTTCCTCTACAGAAAGTTGCTCTCGCAATCGGTTGAGCTTGTCTTGGGCTGGTTGCCTGGTCGATGTTTTAATCGTCTCATTTTGGGTGTCCATTGCTTCTGCCGATGGACCAGAACAAGTTGGTTGCGAGTGTTGGGGCTTCATCTCTGAAACGTTAGGCTGTGGCTTCTTTTGGCTATGTTGTTTGCGAGGCAGCGACTGATGTTGCTGCAGCTGTTGGTGTTGTGTTATTTTATGTTGTTGCCCGGGTAACTGACCTTGTATTTCCTCACTGTGTTGCATTTGCACCATCGGGATTTGTTGGAGCACCGGTTGCTCCTGTGGTAATGATATTTGAACCTGCTGATGTTGTTGCAGAATTTGTTGCTGCAGCACGTTGATCTGCTGTTGTAGTTGTTCCACCTGCTGTTGGAGTGGATGTATGATCTGTTGGAACAACAATTGTTGTTGTTGTACCATCAGTGGCTGCTGCATCTGTAACGTTTGTTGAGCTTGCGGCTGATGTTGCAACGTGTGCAACGTTGGTTGTGGTAGTATTGTGACTGGTGTGTCTGTAGTTGGTGCAGATTGAGGTGCAGTCCAGTTTAGTCTTGAGCTCCATGCAGATGTAGTGGGCGCTGGAGCAGGGATGTAACGGGTAGTTCCTGATCGATATTTTTTGGAATCTCGATTCTCGATAAAATCACGCCTGGCTTTGCAGTTGTGATTGAGAGGGCTGTGATTTCCCTGGCAATTGGCGCAGATTCTTTGGTTTCCCAGTTCTTTAGAGCATTGATTTGACAAGTGTTCATCTCCACACTTCATGCATCGAGCCTTCATTGAACAATTATTTTTCCCGTGTCCAAACCGGAAGCAGTTTTTGCATTGTGTGACATCGTCACGTAATGGAAAGTAGCGTTCCCATCTGATGTTGATGGATTTGAGTCGCTTTACTTCCAGTAAATCATCGAGGGTTACCTGCCCTTTTGTAAAGGACACGATGAAGTTTTTGAAGCCTGCTTTTGTAGAAAAGCTACTGTCCAAAATGCGAATCGAGGCTGGACGGGGAAGATTTGTTTCTTGCAGCCACTGCTCGATCATGACTGGGGTGCCAAAACGCAACCCCTTGAGGATTACCTGGTACAGCTTGTCTCCAGGAAAATCGTGTGTGAAATATTCACGTTTCATTTGTTTCAGGCGACCAACAACTGTTTCAAAAGCCTCGCGCGAGATGCACGTGATTTTTGTAAAGTTTCCCTTGAGGAAACTAAATGTGACATTTAGTTTGCCACTGTTTGCAAGCGAGTTGAACTCAGCAAATTCCTCTTCTGAGAAATCTTTAACAATAACTGGAGGAATACGCTCCTTTTTGATTGTATTGTGTGGTGCCGCTGCCGCTGTTACGCTACCGTCACTCATACTAACACCTGCTTCACTCGGTGGAACCACCACCACTTCAGCCGAAGCCTTCTTCTTCGTCTCATTGTTTTTAATGCTATCGTTTTCAGCAGGGCGTTTACGATCACGGCTTGTGGCCGGATCCGCCGTAGTTTCCATTGTTGCCTCTCTCACACACCAGCTTTGGATACCCGTGCTAGCGTTTTAAGCGATTTACGCACACATTTGCAATGTATTGTCACACACGTTTAGGTTCGCCTTTACTGAGAGCAGAACAGAAACACGTCCGTTCTCGTCGAAAGCACGAGAGCGTCTCATGACAGATAGGGACGACAGTACGTGTGCTTATGCTGCTACGCCAAACACGGTTCACTAATCAATTGACACACGCATTCGATGGGTTTTTTTGTTTATGTTTTTTTATTCGTTTTCTGTGTTGGTTGCTCTGCTTTTTTCTTCTTCTCTTCTTCTATTTGTTAGCGCAAATATATTTGATCACTGTTTGCGTTTCCTTGTTTTATTTACTGTAAATTCACGAGTTTTTTTCCATTGTCGTACTATGTATATAATATATATTTTTTGCGGATGCTTTTCCTCATTTCCTTTCTCTCTTTCTTTCTTTTTCTTGCACTCACTATATATATAATGTTCGATTCATCACTCTTAAACTTCTGTTTATCTTCTTTTTTATCAGTTGTTTTGTTTTATACTTTGTTTGCCTTTTCTCGTTAGCTAAGTTTTGCTTTCGCCCTCAACATCATCGCGTGGTTCACTAACAAAGTGTTAATTGTTACGACATTCTTTCTTTTTTTCCCTTTTCTATCTCCTTTTTTCTATACATACATACAGTTATTCACGCGCGTTTTCTTTTCTTTTTTCATTTTGCTATATTTATGTTTTTTGCTTCTCTGATTTATATCTCTTCTCTTTGTAACGCTTTGCCTCACTCACACCTCATAATCAACAATAATCTTCAGATACACACGTGTTTGGGTGTTGTTTTTTTGTTGCTTCTCTATTTTGTTCAACTGCTTTCAATTACTTACAACTTTCACTGCGTGCAATTATTCGATACATCTCGCTCGCTCGTGAGATGTACGTTTTTCTTCTTCTCAGCACTACCGCCTGACAGTGTGTTTGTTCCTCCTCCTCCTCTTTGGGACATTTGCGTAATGAGAGTCACATGTCACAGTTTATGTACACTTTTGGAGGAAAAAGTATGCATTTTTTCTTGCTTTTTGCTTGCTTTGCTCAACTCCACCAATCGACAGCTCGCGCTTGGTTGCGTCACGAAACCAGACCAAACAACAACAGCTTTCCCTTTTCGTACAAAGTTACCAAATCGAGTTAAAATGTTATTTTTGTTTATTCGTCTAAAGGGATTAACAAACCTATCAACCAATTTAAGAGAAGGAGAAACAGCCAGAAAAGAACAAAAAATAAATTTAAGAAGTAATAAGTAGAAGTTTGTGGCAGCTATGCTGCAAGAAGGTGCTCACAAATCTAAGGTTCAAAAGGTATCAACCGTAATTTCCGTCCTTCGCTAGTCAAAATTGAATGCGAAAGCGGTCCAAAACAAAACAAAAACACACACACAAAGGGACAAACAGAGGCAGAAAGAAAACAAAACGAAGCGTCCATCTCAGATTTGTACCACCTGTATATTTTATTATCACACTTTCACATGTTCCCCCCTCACTACAACACCACTATCGGGGTAAGAGTATGCACGAGACGGCAGCTCTTCGTTTGGGGTTGTTTTTTTTTTGTAACAAATCCGAAACAGTTGTTGTCCCAGAGCAGCAGAATGGCAAGAAAACTATGTCCATACAATGGAGGAAAAAGGAACTAACTGATGAAGCATTTAAAGACAAAAATGGGGGGGGGGGAAACCTATCAAAACCATACACAATATACGTAGGAGGATCACATAGACATGAAAGAGTAGTGTTTCGCCGTTGCGTTTGTTTAATGTTAAAAAAAATTCGCTACAATAGCAATTATGGGTGATGGGAGAAAAACAAAAGCAAACAACCAAAACACACACACGCCCGCGCACCACAATAGCTACAAGAAGCACGTTGTGTCTTTGCCCCAATAGCACACAGCAAAGTACAGATGCCCGTAAAATACTACAAAACAGAGGGTGGTGCATAACAAAGGACAACACGATTCTTCCTCTAATTCCGAGGGGATGCAAAGTTGGATGGTTGAGGGTAGCAGCCAGCTCTTGCACGAAAATAGGAGAAAAAGGAAAAAGGAAATTATAACTTTTTAACGCCCCAGCTACGTGACACGTACACGGCACCATATATCACACACAATATATGAAAGCATACTCTCTGATTCTCATTTCTCTTCCCTCTACCGCTCTTCTAGCCCCTTTGTGTGGCGAAGGTTACACCGATAACACAACAGTGGTACGTTTTGTTTAGTGGGTCAAGGTTTGTTAACGTTTTTTTTTTCATTTTTTTCTGTTTCCTGTTTTCTTTTTCCGTTTTCATACTGTTTAGTTTTGCAAATTTATGTGTGTGTGCAAAAGTATGATACAATCCTTCCAAGCAGCTCTGTGTGTGTTTTTTATATCGTTCTTTCGCTTGCGACTAGCCTAGGGCTTATAATGTTGTAACGGTTGCTTCCTAAAATAATTACGTGCATTTAGTAAAGACAACAAACCAAAACAAAGGGTTTCATGTTTTAAAAAGCGCGCACGGTCACACACAGACAAACGCATATATCCAAAATGGGTAAATATAGGAAAACCTAACCGAGAATCAAAATCAAGCGTTCAAATGGGGGAGGGGGGGGAACAACTGAAAAAGGATATCTGCCTGCTACTAACTGTGTGTGCTAAGCTCTCTCTATCTCTCTATCTCTCTTTCTCCCGTTCGTATCAGCGGTAGATAACAAAACCTACTTTTGGCTACCATCTTTTTTCGATTAATTTAAATGTGGCGCGGTCGGGACTTCTCTCTATCTCTCTCTCTCTCACACACACACTCACACACCAAGTAGAGCATCTATTTTGCTACAACACGAGCGACGGCGAAGACTCTTCTTTGCGTATGTGTGTGTGTTTGTTGGTTGAGGGGGCAGTTGAAATTGGTCGAATTGCTCTCGTCTCGTATTTCGGCTCTTACTAAGGTAAAGGCGTCCCGCTGCGCCGACACTACACCACATCGACCTCCCTCGACCACGTTCGACCGATGGGGCGACCCGAAGCGTTACGAGGGTTATAAATTATTAGTTGAACCGCTAGTTATTAAGTCGAACGACGCGTTGCTTCAGATCCAACACGCTAATCGTTCACATTCAACACCACACACACGCACACACCACCATCATTCCGTCATATCTGCATCAGCATTCACGATCATGATCATCAGTTGGTGTACTCCCACCAATCCTTCTCGTAGCCTTCGTGCACGTGGTCCAGCAACACTTTCCGACGCTTCTCGCAGTATCTGGCCAACAGAAAGGATTATTAGTAACGATCACCTTCGACAACGTCCGCTCTCGCTTGAGCTCACCTGTACTTATCCTGCACTTTCTGCTTAATGTCCGCCAAATTTTCCGACGTTATATCACGCTCCAAGTACTCGGACAGGGTTTCCGTCGCCGTTTCCAGATCCTTCTGGTTCTCCTCGAAGATCAGGGACTGATTATTCTTTCTAAGATAGTAGGCAAACACGTAAGTGCACATGAGTGTTTGACGACACTGGCAGAGAATGTCCACAGCTTTCTTCAGAAATTGGACCTGCAATTGGAAGTTAAGGCGCGACACACGATTAGGAGCATTGATTTTTGGGAATTGGTTATACGAAAAAGCTCTATGTGGCGCTAACAGCAGTACCTCAATCCAAGACATGTTATGCTGCTGCATTTCCTCCATCTTCTCCTTGACGGCAGCGTACAGCTTGTGCTCAAACTTGAGCGACTGCATGTGGTTAATGTAGCGATTGTAGTAATGGAGATATCTGTGGCGAAGCAAAAAAAAAAATGATGGAGATATTAAAGCGTCGTTTTAACGATAGTCTTTCCATGAAAAGAGCAAAATCACTCTACCTTGCCAGAGTGGAGCGCAGCTTCTCCTGCGCGTCACGTGCCGCACGGGCCTCATCCTCGTCGTACCGGTTGCAGTTGTACCAGGACGAACCGTGCGGTTCCCAAGATCCAAGACATACCCAACAGAAGTCATGTTTGCAATTTTGATTTTTGCATACCTAAATCAAGAGACAGAGCAAGAAAGACCCATTTTAATGGTCACTTGTGTGGTATGTAAACCCTTCCCACGCGTACTACTACACCCTTACCATATGGTTACAGCCACCGTCCTTCTCGATTGTGACGTTACACTTCGGGCACTCCTTCGTGTTGGCGGCGATCCAGTTGGAAGTTTCCGAATCGTCGTCACACTTTTTGATCCACTTCTTCAGCAACCGGCACTGTACCGGGTCGTGCCAGTTTTCGCCACACTCGAAGCAGAACACGTGGTTGCACTTGCAGACAACCGGTCGCGGATCGACGTACTGCACCCGGATCGCGTACGTGCAGTCGGCCGACGGGCACCATCGTAACAATCGATTGCACTGCATTTTTATAAAAAAAGAGGAAGAAACAGAGATAGGGTCAGAGACATCGCTGGGTAGGGCGTTTGAAATTAGTAAACAACGCCTCGGTGATCGGTGATTAGTGCCGATGATGATGATGATGCTGATATTCATCTACAACACAACACAACACAGCGGGACGGTGGGTTTTACCTCCACGAAACTGTTGGTGATAAGGTGCTGGTATTTGAGCCGGACGCGCGGATCCTGCACCAGCCGCATCACCGTTACGTCATCGACCAGAATATCACATCCGTGGGCGGCACACGCTATCGACTGGCCGAGCCCCTCCTCGACGATCTTGGTGGTCAGGTACTCTTGCCAGCACTGCGTACAGAAACGGTGTCCGCATTCCAGACCGGTCATCATCTGTGAAAGTTTGGACAATTGATAGACATTAAATAATTAAAACCCTTTAAAAGAATATTTTCTCTTGCGCAGGAATTCCAAAAATAAGTTTAATAACAAAAACACGCAGTTTTCTTTGCACCTATCAAAAGATTACAAGTAAAGATTTGTGTTAACCAGACTACAGCGGATGGCAATACTTGCACGAAAAATATTCGCCAAACTCTGCTCGATTTTTCATGGGAAACAGTGATTTTCACAGGAGTTTTAAAGCAGAAATAGTTCCATGGAACGTGAAGTATCAAATAAATAAACCAAGAGTAAAAATGTGTGCAAGTTCTATGAAACATATGAACGGCTAAGAGCCGCCATCTCGAAATCAAAGGGCCGCATGCGGCTCGCGAGCCGTACTTTGCGCGTTCGCTGCCTTAAGTAATAATGATATTGGGGCCTTTCACGATTCTTGTCAGCTTTTGTGTGTGGAGTTTGACAGTTGGCGGCTGAAATCATGTCAACACTGCATATAAAACCACTCACAAAACTAGCCTGCAATTTTCAGTCTAGATTATTCTAGCCTTAGATAGAATTAGGCTAGAATTAGATTCGAGTACCTGCTCGAAACAATGTCAAAACAAAGTCGTGGTTTTTTCATTCTCTCAAGGTGCATAAAAATGAGATCAGGTGGAGGAATTTAGAATCTAAGTGTAAATAGACCATGTGATCTCGTCCCATATAAAGTGAAATCTCTCTAAGGTGAATCTTCACGGCCAAGCTACACATACCGGACAACGGACGATGCCATAAATTTCTTAACGCCAACTGTCAAATCCCCAACAAAATCGGCCCGCTGTGATCCGACGCGAATCTCTTGTCTGCGGTCCTACATTTTATGGCATCGTCCGATGACGTCCGATACGTGTAGCTTGGGCGTCAAGGGACCGTCAACTTTGAGATATATTCATGTTGAGGAAAACTAATGAAGTAGTTGCTATGAAATTTACTAGATACCACAAAAAAAACCTGGTATCCTTAAACCAATATTTTTGTGAACTGTTGTTCAAACATTTATCTTAGAGAATTTTGGCTGCCAAATCGCATATGCAGCTTGAAGAACATTTGCCTTAGAGAGACATTCATCTTGAAGAGATACACAATATATGGAATATGACGGGACCGTTAAAATATTCATCTTAAAGAAACAATTCATCTTGAAGAGACTACAACTTAGAGAGATTTCACTGTAGTTTGACAACTATTTTATGAATCACAAAAACACCATTTGACAGAACGGATAAAGTTAATTTCCATATACATTGGTGTCCTCATCGAAGATATTGTATCAAAACATAGATGAACGTTAAGTCGTTCAGATTTGATATAGCTTATAATTAGCAATATTTCACGTGTTTTAAGAACTTTTAGCGTGTATAATATAGATTTTAAGAGTGTTTTTTGTATTCGTCAAGTTGCCAGAAAACTTGTTCGAGCAAAAGTTTCCACCCGCCCTGTGAAAAAATGACATTTTAATTTGGATATAAAAAACAGGCTATGAGACAACCTGGTCTACATAAACTTTTGAAATTTGTATGCAAGGATTGACAAATGGTTCCCACAATGTCGCCCAGCAGAAATGAAAATAAACCTCCTAAAAATATACGCCTAGGGATAAGCCCACATGTATGTTATACCCACATTGATAGCTGCTCGGAAACTGCTATACAATTCAAACAGCTGACAGGCTGAAATTCGAACCTACTGTCTTTAAAGAGAAAAGGGCCCATTGATTGATTGGAACTGAAATTACAATTAACATTAACTTTACATGGCTGAATAATATCATAATCTTTCATACAGACTAAACATTTAGGGCTTGCAACTAAACGTGAAATACATATCATTATAGTTTAAAACAAATACAATTTGAGTTTTTAACTAGAAAGTTAAAATTCAAATTCTTCTCATGTGATACAGCGTTCTTAAAAGATAAAAATTTGCCATTATTGACAAAAAATCTTCAATTTTGCCATGATTCTTTAAACTCGCTCGTTTGTACATTCCTTCACAATTGCATTCAGTTCATTGCAAAAATAGAACTTCTCGCATTGAATGATACCAAATGGTAGAAAAAAGCAGAAAAAACACAATTCCACCTCAATAAACAAAACATCAACCAATTCCAATTCCTCAGAATGTAATGCAACTCTCTGATGGCCTTGAAGCCGTCCCATCCTACAAAATCAAACGCACACACGATACAAAATTCACACCAGAAACGATCGCAGCGGGTGCCCCCGCCTGCGACCGCACTGACTTTTGGCTACATTCGCCACTGTTTTTGTTTTGCTACAGCACTTGCTGCAGCAGTAGCAGCGAGAGGTGTTTTTGGCAAAATGCACGCTTAAGCTCTCAGTAGGGACGAGCAGGGGGGTGTTTAAATTTAACCACCCAGTGGACGGGCAACACACCGCAGGATGTGGTCGGAGTGTGTACATTCAAAATAAAACGCGCCAAACACCGTCGATCAACCACAGCACGCCAATCTTAATACTACGCCATAGAACTACGGTGTGAACCCAAACACACCGAGCTGGGTAGCTGCTGCTGGGGTGCGCTTGAAAGGGCAAGGAAGCGAAAGATTCACTTTCAAAGGGCACACACCGCAGCAGTACGTTCGTCCTGTTGGCGAAGATCACCGTGCCGCGGGATCAAAGGGTAAACATCCCCCTACTTGGGTGGGGCGAAAATCCAAAAAAAGGAAACAAAGAAACACGCGCTTACACTGGGAGGAAACGTTGAGTAGCAGATTTCACAATCCTCTGTTCTGGACTTTTTGATCTGCAAATAGAAAGAAGAAGTGAAAACGACGGTGAATGAAAATGGTCACTGTTGTGTTGGGGTGGAAAATTCCTTCCTCCCACCTACCTTTGGCTTGAGTGCTATACTTGGCTTTCGAAACGGATTGATCACGTGCGCATCCTTAAATAGCTTATCCTGATCGCCATCGTAGAATCGTTCCATCAGCTTTTCCTTGTCCCATTTGAAATGGTTCAGCAGAATCCGGGTAATGGTGGCTGGGATCTGGATGGGGGTTGAAGTAGAAAAGAAAGATATATAATAATTGTATTAATTTAGGGTTTAAGAGCTTCATTTGGAGAAGCGAGATATGATATTTTGTAACATTCTATGATCGCGCTTAGTTATTCCTTCCTGCAGTCCTATACGCAGTTTGCTCCTCCTAAAGGCCCTTTACATCATTTCGATATGTTTCCATTCTAATACTTTGTCTCACTTTGACCATTTCTAAATAAATTAAATCTTTGGGGCACTATTCATGTTTGAATATGCGAAGTGTGCAAAAATTATTATTTTTAATAAGCAAATGAATCCAAATTTCTCATTTATTACTTATTTAAATTTAATTTATAAAAATATAAATAATTTATAATTATCCCTAAACAAATTTAAATTGATTTATAATCAAAACTAAAGAGTGGAGCATTTGTTTGTTTAGAAGCGATGCATTTATGCAAAAAGGCTGTATAGATTAGATGTTCGAGAAAAGTATGCAATTTTATTAACTGGTTTAGGTAAAAGAAACGTAATTGTGTCCAAAAATGTAAGATAAGAAAGTACCGGGAAATGAAAATTCCCTCCTAGAAACCTTTCAAAATTCTGTTTAATCTGGATGTAGGTCGCTAGAATTCTAGCTAATCTGGTTAGCAGTAGTTTGATAGGATTTATTGGAATTATTGATTTTAGATAGATTGTAATGAATTATAAATCGATAGAATGGTAACAAAGTTTTCAATGAAAATGTTCTTTAAAATAACATTGAAATGCTCATATTGGCTGTAAAGCACTTTGCTAATTGGTTGAAAGTTGAGAAAATCAGTCACCTATTGTTTCATGTTTACTTCCCATTTAGGATCAAGGTATGAAATGTACTCTCAACAGCATTTCCACTTTCAAACCTCCTCTATTATCAGCAGCTTCAGCTTCTACTTATCCATTTTCTATTATAATTCAAATGATTTTGTTTAATTTTGCGACATACTATTGCTGCCGTTTCCCTATTCTATGATAGGCCGGTCTCGCCAGAGTTTAAGGCTGACGTTTTTATAGTTGGTTTCATGGTTGGATTTTCCAAGTCACTTTCGAATGTAAACTAGAACTAGGCAATGTTCAGCATGATTTTCGCCACTTTAACGGTATTTTTGCCATTGTTTTTTCACCGGGGTTTAGAAGTCTCATATCATCAAAATTCATACAACATTTTTAAAATTTATATTACATGGATGTTGATACATTTTTTTTATATCAAAAGAGTACCAATTTGAAAATGATGAAGGTTTAGCATTAATCTTATGTGCCGTTTAAAGCGAAAATCTGATTAAAATGCATCAAAAATGCATGTAATATTACAGGGGTTTCCAAATCAGTTTCTAATGTAAACATTGTTATTCAACGCATGCAAAATGTTGTTCCGCATCGATCTGGCGTTTCATTTCCTTCTTTCCATCTTTCATTTCTACAGCATGAATTTCAACACGTCTCAAGCTAAATTGAGTTTGACAGTTCTTTGTTAAGTGTGGAAAATCATGTGTTGAAACTGGAATTTCATTTTGAAACAAATAAACCATTTCACAGTTGTTGAAAAACATCTTGAATGCGATGAATAACTATGTTTACATTCCAAACTGACTTAGAAAACCCTTTAATTTTGAAAATGGTGTACACATCTCGATGAAGGGTGAAAAAACCATGGCAATAGACCGTCGAAGTGTTTGGAAATCAAACTGAAGAAATAAAAAAATATATGTAATGATGAAAATGAAACGTGAAAAACAACGGTTTACACTCTAAAATGGCTTGGAAACACCTGCATTGTTAACAGTTGCTTAACGATCATTTTAACACATTGTTATGCCACTTTTGATTCTTAAATTAAGGCCATAAAGGCTTTCCTGCTTATAATGTTCTGTTTTGACAAATACTTGTCCATAAAAGTGTCCGTCTTTTATTGTTTTTGCATTTTATTTTTATTTTTAGACCCTTTGCATGTCTTCACTACATCATCAGCTAAAAGAAAGCAAGTCCTGATTCATACTCCCAAACATAATCCTTTGGTAGATCATCTATTTCGTTCACGTGTGTAATTCCTTATATTGTGTGTGTTTTGTTTGCGTTTACTTTCTGCTTCAGCATTTTCCTTCCAGCGCAATGCACAATGCACAACAAAAACACACACGCAACTGTTCAGTACAGTGTGGTCCGTGTGTTTATGTGTGCGGTGTGGTAGTATACCCTCGTTTGAAAACACCTTGACCGTCGCGTAGTGGGGGGGGGAGGCCGTCGTCGTCATTCGTCTCACAAGCAGCACACGCACACGCGCGTTTGAACACGCACAACCATCCCCCACCAGTGAGCCAACACACAACAGTGAAGTGGAGAAGGCAAAAAAACCTAATACGCAAATTGTGTTGATGTCACACACATACACAGAGAGAAACAAAGACACAATACCAAAAACAAGCTCAGCTGACTCTCTACAGTGGGAGTGGGGTATGTTGAATTTTGGGGGTTGGGTGCGCTTAAAATCATAACGCAATTATATCGAAATGACGAAATAATAGACCACACAGTCGTGCGGATTTCGCAGAATAATTACAGCGCAGGCGGTTACGGGGCCAAGGGTGGGAGATGTTTATGCTTGGCCACCCCAACTCCCAAACAATTCATGCGACATGCGAACAAAGTTCTGGGGGTTGGTTGGGTGGGGTGGTGCTGGCAAGAAGAAGGTTTAATCATATGCACAAATGATTTTCCATAATGAGCACACCAAGGAGGACAGTTTGAGCGGGTGTTTTACGTGCGGGAGGGGCAGGGGCGATACATACACATATACACCCAAAAGTCGTACACAAAATGACCTAGATATGGGCGCGCGCACACAAAAACACAACACACAAGTTGACAGTTTGCTGGTGCTGCTGCTGCTGGTCCGTCCACTGACTCCGCACACAAAAGCCAAAACAAAGGAGGCGCACAGGGTGACACACAAACTCACACACAAAAATCGCAGCAGCAAACAAGTAGGCTGTCTTGTGTGTTTGGAGCACAAGGGGCGAAAAAAGGTGTCACACACCTTCTGGCCACAGG
The DNA here is from genome assembly GCF_016920715.1 of Anopheles arabiensis. Classification (NCBI taxonomy): domain Eukaryota; kingdom Metazoa; phylum Arthropoda; class Insecta; order Diptera; family Culicidae; genus Anopheles; species Anopheles arabiensis. The sequence goes on along the minus strand of NC_053518.1, from coordinate 66,948,370 downwards.
CGCTGGCCACTCACAAGGATTTTCCTCAACCCTTTGCACACACACACACACACACACACAACACTCGAATAATGACCTCGAATTTTCTACCGCCCTGGGTGAACCACACACACACACACACACACACACACACACACACACACACACACACACACACACACACACAACCTCTTTGAGGGGGGTCAAACAGACGAACCCCCCCATTCCGCCCATCGCGACCTTTCCCTCCCCCTCAAAAACTCACCTCCACAACCGTGTTGACGTCCTTGATGCAGTCGACCATATGCTGGACGATCTCGTCCGTCGTCAGCACATCGTACGGGTACTCGTCCGTCTCCTGGCCGCGGTCGCGCGGATTGTTGATATCGACGTCCATCGCGAAATCGTCGTCCCCGCTGGACACGTTGCCCGAGTCGTGCTCCTCGAAGCTTTCATCGTCGGAATCCATGTTCCCCGCGCTCGGTGGCACCTGAGACTTCCGCGGGGCCAAAGCACAACACAGCCGAGACCGTCAAGGCCTTCCTTCACTTCACTTCACAAAACGGCTGTGTGTTGTTGTTGTGACTGTTGTGACTGGCCTACACACACGCGCTTGGGTTGATGATCCGCCGTGCGTGTGTGCGTGTCTCTCTGTGTGTGTATTTACACGTAGCGCTTGAAACGAACTTGAATCCAACTCGCTAATTCGCGACCGCCAGAGGGGGAGGAAGGGAGAGTGATGATTGGTCACCAGATTCTTCACGCGCGTCACACTCACACTGTGCAGCTCCTTCCCGTTGACTGCGCGTTTTGCACGATTTGCTCACGGAAGTGGTTGATGTGTGTTGTGCAAATTTGTGATGCAGATCTTGGGAGGATGGGTGGGCGGCGCTGCGGGTGAGCTTTTCCGTCTACTCTACGAGACACACACTCACACACAAACTGCTTCTCCGCCCTGTAGACGGCCACACACCGTGTGTGTATGTCACCTTCACACGCCTTTTTCACTTCGAATTTTCCAACACCACACTTTTCGCAGATCGGTGTCACACTGCCACGGCACACTGTGCTTCCTCCTCTTGTGCAGCACACCCTACACTACCTACACACACTGAGCGCGCACGTAGTGTGTGTGTGTTTCGAATCAATTTTGGCTTCTCGTTCGCTCTTGCTACCTTCTTTTAGTTTTTTCTAAAGTGGGAATAATTAAGCAACCAAAAAAACACTCCAAAATTTTACAAACGTGTGCGTGTGCGTGTGGGTATGTGGAGAAGGAACAACAACCTCCTTCCCGATGCGACGATGTACTTCGATTTGGCTGCAGTGACACCACGAAAAACCCCGAAATCTCGCTCGTCGATGGTAAAACGCAATCGAAATTTCAACACACAAACGCCACGGGATAGTGTGTGCGAGAGAGCGAGACCGAATGATCCTATCCTGCAGACGAGCTACACGGAACAAATAAAAGCACACACACGCGATAGAAGGGTGCCCCAGAAAAACGACGTTCTCTGACGTTCCGTGCGTGTGTGTGTGTTTTAGAGCACACACGTACACACACCACTGGCGCACTGGCGCACAGTGACAGCTGAACGTGTGTGTGTGCGCGCACACACCGTGCCTTTACTCACACTGCTTTGCCCACGGGTCTTGCTGTAGTTTTACACGCACGCACACACACACTAGGTCACACGCACACACGGGGACAGTGTTGGTATGTTTTTTTTCACTTCCTAGAAACTTTTCTTCACCTCTGCTGTGCTGGGAAAAAACAATCGTTTCACTCGCTTGAGTACGTGAGGGGGGTGTTGGTGTTGGTACACGGTTGCAATTGCACGGTGCAGGTTTTCTGTTCGTCCGCAAACCAGCAAAAACCCACTGGCAAATGCTAATTTTGGTTGCGCCTTTCGCACACTCGCTCCGTTGTTTCTCTCTGTGCCTGTGGTTTTCTGGCTGGTGGTGCAACAAAAGTCAAACTGCAAAGATATTCGATCCCCGAGCGCTGGTTGTATAAACCGGACCGACGAGCGCCCCGTACAACATGGCGAGGGTCTTTGACGTTCGAATATCGCTGCATCTCGCTCATTTGCTCTAGGGTAACTGTACCAGTTTTCGGCAGTGTACCTATTTTCGGCAGGGTAGCTAAAACGTGAAATTCTGCACAAACGCGGTAGAAATTTTCACAAAACACAATTTTGTAGTGAAAGTGTACTTATTTGTTATTCACATACGAAGTTTCACACCATTTCATTGCGTATTTTTCAAAATATCAAATAAATTGTGCTTTTTTCAGCAGATTTGCTGAGAGCCAATAGTTCGGCAGGTTTTGTGATTAAGAGAACCAGAACAGTAAAAGAATGAAAAAGTGGTGTATAATAAAGATTTTATGCTTATTTAATTTATTCTATCTGTTCAGAATTTTAAAATCACGATAAACAAGTTATTTTTCACTTTAAATGCTGCCGAAAATAGGTACACAGCAAGGTGGATTTAAAAATATCAGGTGGTGGACTCTACCCAGTCAGAAAAATCGGACTTAATTTACCCCTATATTACCGCTAAATTACCGGTAATGTAAGAGTAATATAATGGTAAATTAGCAGTCGTTAATTTACCCATTCGAGCAGTTTTGACAGATCCTATTCCTTCCTCTATTTTGTTTTTATTTTTTTCGGCTAAATTGTTATAACACGAAATTTATTATATTACAGTTTAATGGTTATACTCAATCATTTTCCTTAACTTTTACAAACGATTACAATGAATTTTTTATAGCAAACTCGACTTGAACAGCCGCTTCACCCGGAGAAGGTGATGAACAAATAGCACTAATAAACGCAATTTCTCGACTGTTTTTTTACATTTAACAGTTTTGAACACACCGCCGACGTCTTCTTCCACTAAAAGATCATTAAAACAATACTTTTTGTATTATTATTTATATCTTTTTACTGAAACAAACGACAACACTTCGTAACGCTAAATTGCTCTTAAATTACTGTTATGACAGACACAAAACTGCTCGAATAGGTAAATTAACAGAAGGCTGTCTGACTCAAGGTGTTATAAATGACAAGGTGAAGTTGTTCAGAGCAAAATGACATTTCTCGACTTGACATATCTCTTCCGGGGGCTCCGGTATAAAAATCGGGGAGGGCTGGTGCGGGGTAATGAAATTTGTATGCAGAGAGTGACAGTTGTCCCCCACAATGTCGCCCAGCAAAAGCAAGGATAATGTATTTAGAAGGTTGATTTTTATCGCTTTTGATGGGCGACATTGTGGGGGACAACTTTCTTTTATCCTCTCGACCTGCATGGCAAAGATCAGAATCGAAAATCATTTTTCTGAACTTTCTGTCATTATAACACCTTGAGCAAAAGCGATAAAAATCAACCTTCTAAATACATTATCCTTGCAATAAACAATCGTTTTAACACGAGTTGTTTTTTTTACTATGTGCATGTTTATTATAAACTTTAAATGTTCTTGAGTTTCACATAATTTCACAAATTTTACTACAAAACCATAATTACTTAACTCCTTGTTCCTTCTTCAATTAACAAATCTAACTTTTGCTACAAACTCCAGAAAATTGACGGCGTTAGTCTTTGACACTTAGACAAGAGCCACCTTGTACCAAGTTCGGCACACCTTCTTAACAAGTCATTGAGTTCCATCGTGATCCATACACATTTGGCTAATCAGCCACAAAGTTCCAACAAGTACCGTGTGCTTGTTAAAAAGCTTTATCCCAAGTACCACATACAAGTACCCAAATCCATTAAACAACCACTAAACGTGTTCTAAACGACTCAAGCTCTCTACCTAAACGCAATATGAAGTTATGCGTCGCTAGAATTAGAATGGCGATACGATTGTTTAAATACTAAACTCCAATTTGAATCATTTGTACAGAAGTAAGTGAGATTTGAATAATGGTCGATGGTGTTGATACCCGTGTATCTGACCACACGATCATTAGATTTTTGCTCGGAAAGTTAGAAGGCTATATAGGTAATGATTAGATGAAGTTTATCGAAACACATTGCAAGAAAAGGACAGCAATTTAATGATGAGTTATAATACGCCATCTATTCAGAAAACCAGTGAAGCTATGGAGCTTTCATTTTTTTCTATGGATATTTGATTTTCCAGTCATTTAATTGTTGTAATTGTTGTTTGTAATTGTTTGTTTGTATGTTTGCCTCATCGGTTTAGGTGGACTGTTCACGGTTGAGCACGTAGAAAAGGTGAAGGTGCCATCCATTCTCCATGGCGCTCTGCCAAGGCCTACTTCCCATCCGTCTTCGTCTGTCTCCGATTTAGAACAGACGCAGCTCAATCTAATCCTGCCCTCCAGCTCGCTGGCGATTCTGCGCATAATGCCGTAAGGCATGTCGTATTTAATAACCCTTTTGCCAACGCATGTGTCCACTCTTCAGCTACTGGTCTCCGCAAGCACACACCATGCTTCTAGCATGCTTTATTTTTCATTTGGCAAACCATTTTAGAATTAAATTTTTAATAATGATCCGGAGAATGCTCCGCTCGCACGCAGTCAGACGCATTTGATAACTCACGCAAACGGTCTCGTCAGAACTAGCACGAAATAAATATATTATTAAAAGCACCGTTAAAAGTTCGATACCGGCTTTCCTCGATTTCCTCAACATCAAGAGCATCCGCAAATGAAGACATATATGTACATAAAAAGCCACCACCGAATCGTTGATGCAATAGCGGAACATGTATGAGCAAGTGAGACGATGGAGCGTAGATGCTAATATGGCATAAACATGAAATGTAGGGCCCAGTAGGGTCAATGAGGGGCGGGGGAGTGTATTTTTTTTTGCTATTTAATTTTGCCCAGTAACATAATCGCATATCAGCTCGAGCTTTTTGGCGGCCATCTTGAACCCTCAAAAACCCTCGCTAAAAACTTACAAAAACAATCGCCAGCGAGGGAAAATCGCACCGATTTGGAGCGTTGGCGAGCTCACGAAAATCGAATTTTGGTCTGCGGGGGCGGACCCGAAGTGGTGACGTTTTCGAGCAACAAAAGCCTTTTCGAATGTAGGGCAACTGTCAAATTAAGTAATTTTAGAAAAAAATAGTTTTAATCGTTTATTTGATGCTTTTTCATGTTTTTAAGTGCAATTGATTTGAATTGATTTTAAATTATGCAAATGATGTGTTGGATTTAGTGAAGCAAAAATTTCACATTTCTTTTTTGAACTCCCGTCGAAAGTGGAATAGGCTTGTTGTGGATTCAAATTTAAATCTGTCTATGCTAAAAACCGTTGCAAATCCGTTTTCACGTTGCATTAACCTGCATTCAGGTATGAAGAGCTCAAAACTTTAATTTGAAGCACTACACATTCAATTATGTATATAAACATGTTTTGTTCGATAGGTGCCAGAACGCATCTTGAAAGGCGTAGGTGAACAATTGAATATAGCACCCAAGCGCCACAGATTATGCTTGACGAACTTCATATACTGCACGTGAGATAAAGAGGCGAATGAGGCCGATTGGCTCAAAGTCTATGTAAACATAAAGGAAAAAAAAATTGCGTGTGAGATCGCCGCACATCTCTTATAGCTTTCCTACGTTCCCTCTCATGCCGATCGGTACCGAGAGATCGATCTCCATCAGTACCGGGACAGTGGGCACTCGTGCTCGTCAGCCGACGAGAGATCGCTCTCGCGGAGAGCGCACCTGAGTACCCCGCTTTGTAATGTATCCAACAGCTAGCAGTTATAACGGCTCCTCCATTGTCCTTCCACACATCCAGGGCCAAGGATCCTTCTGAGCATCTTCCTTTCGAACGCGGCTAGGAGGATTTCGTCAGATTTGGATAGTGTCCATGTATGCGGACACCATAATACCGGTGCTATTTAGTCTATAGGTGCTATATATTCCCAACTTCATCCGTCGAGACAGGTTCTGCGAGGTGAACTGCGTTCTCAGTTCACCTTTGACCCGTGATTGGTGAATTCTGGGACGATTTCAAAAGTGCGTTCACCTATCTGTACGTAACGCCTACGTAAATTTTGATTGGTTTTTAGTAGGGTCGCTGATGTTACCACTATCAGTGTCATCTTTGCTTCGTTTATCTGTAATCCGAGGTTCTCTGCTGCCTGCTTGATCCCTTTGGTAGGCTTCTGCTATATAGGAGGGTCGCAAACTAATGATGTCCATATCATCAGCGTATGCGAGGATCTGGGTTGACTTATAGAAGATGGTTCCCGTAGTCACCACCCTCGAGACGCGGATGGCCCTCTCTAGCGCCAGGTTGAATAGGAGACAAGTAAGCCCGTCTCCCTGGCGCAGACCTTTAGTTGCAATAATTGATCCTAAGTTTTCCATCCACCGTCTGGAAAGTGACGTTGGTCATACTCATTCTAACTAGCCTTATCAGTTTGGCCGGAACTTCAAAAGAGCTCATAGCGTCGTACAGTTTTACCCTGGCTGTACAGCTTTGAAGTCAATGAGTAACAGCCTGACAAGATTTATTAAATTCCACTCAGTCGGTTTGTCATTCCCTTGTGTAGGAGCTGAGAGATGTATGGTATACATTGAATCTTTGATACAAAATTGATAAAACAGTATAAAAAGCATAATAGAAGGCGCTAGGCGTAACGTGCGATGTATAGAAAAAAATGAAAGTTAGAGAGAAATTATAATAAGTAATATGAAACTAACAAGAAATTGAGAAGGGCGTTAAAAAAGCGGCATGTCAAAATCTGATAGGTGAGATAGAAGATCGTCATTCTCGTAATTATTCTCTTTGAAAACGGTTCAGTGGTTTAGCGGTCCGAGAGAATTGTAAAATTTGAGTAATAATAGAAATATGAATGACAATGTTCATCGACTTCAAGGCGGCCTACGACACCATAGACCGGAAGGAGCTATGGAGCATCATGGAGCGGTACTACTTTCCTGGGAAGTTGAGCAGGTTATTAGAGGCCACCATGAACGGGGAGCAGCGCAAGGTGAGAGTATCGAACTTGACGTTGGAATCGTTCGTATCTCACAGGGGTCTGAGGCAAGGTGACGGACTCTCCTGTCTGCTCTTTAACATCGCTCTGGAAGGTGTCATTCGAGGCGCGGAGCTAGACAACGACATTCGTGGCACGATCATCTACCGATCTTTCCAATTTCTTGGCTTCGCGGATGATATCGACATCATCGGCAGGACAACAGCAAAGGTGTGTGAGGCGTACACCCGACTCAAACGCGAAGCACCAAAAATAAGATTGAGAATCAATGCGACGAAGACGAAGTACCTGCTTGCCGGAGACTCAGACCATCTGGGAAGCAGTGTATTGACGGCGACAGTCTCGAGGTGGTAAAGGAGTTTTGCTAAATCCGGAGCAGCGAAATCCGGAGACGCATTGTTCAGGGGATTCGGGCATACTATGGGCTTGACCGACTGCTGAGATCCAGAAGACTTCAAGCCCGCACGAAATATGAGATATATCTGTTCCATCCGAGCGGAGTATGCAAACGCTCTGGGCGTGTTTGAGCGACGCATTCTCCGGACCATCTTTGACGGTGTGTTGGCAGGATACGATGGCTGGGCCATGTCATGAGGATTCATGCCCCACCAAGAAGGTGTTCGACAGCGATCCCCCGGCATAAGGCGCAGGGGAGCACAGCGAACTCGATGGCTGGACCAGGTGAAGCGAGACCTGACGGAGATCGGGTGTCTGCATGGATGGGAGGCTGCAGCCAGGGACCGAACATCCTGGAGAATAATTGTTGACCGGGCCATGTCACATCGACGTGCTCTATCGTGAGCAGGCCAACAAGAAAGAGATATATATATATATATAAATGACAATCACGAAACCTTGCTAGAAGGATGGTGATCTACAACTTTGAAGCATTTACAAGACCTTTTTGGCTCGATCAGGAGACTGAACGAGACCGTTGCCCACGCGCTGGCAGTACCGCCTTTTAAAAATCGAGGAAGAAAGAATTACCGACACTGACATACGTGATCTTTACGATTTGAGGCCTAAATAGCAAGTGTTTATTAACATTTCAAAAATTCTTTATATTCTATTTTACTTTCTACGCTCCCCGAACTTTCCGAGGTATTTTTTCCTTATCTTCGTAGATCGTTCCGGTCTATTAGTACAGTCGTCAACTCGTATGACTTAACAACATGCCCGTCATGGGTTCAAGCCCCGAATAGACCGTGCTCCTATACGTAGAACTGACTATCCTGCTATGGTAACAATAAGTCATTGAAAGCCAAGCTCACTTCACTAGTGGGTACAAAGGCAGGCCTTGGCCGACAGCGGTTGTTGTGCAAAGAAGAAGAAGAAGTAGATCGTTCGTCTCCTTCTTTTTACGCGAGGACCGATGTTGTAAATGTTCACCCGTTTTATCCTTTATATCGAATATAGTTTTTTTTACCGCAATCCCTTTTGAACTTGCTTGGCCTGTTTGTTGCTGTACCCTGTTTATACATCGCATCATTCTGTAAGAAGCTTCTTTTCTTTATTTATTTAGGTTCTGCATTTGGATGTTTAGCGGATGCTGTGTATTGCACAGCGAACGTATCACGCATTTGTGTCTATCTTGTTGCCGTTCGCTAGGGTTTGTTTTAAATTGCAGATTGCACGTAAATAATGGTTTAAATCTTCTATGCTAAAGGGTGTTATAAAATGAATGCTTACAGGGTTTTCGAGGATTATATAGCCATGTTCAGCGAGTTGTAGATTTTTTCAGGCATATAATAGACTCTTTCAGCGAGATATAGAATTGTTCGGAAGTAGGCGTTGACATGTTCGGTTAAACTGTAGAGCTGTCACTTTCGTGCCCCTTGGACTGCAGCTTGCATCATTATCATCAGGAGGGAAACAAACGGTTTTCGAAAAAATATGCTTGTTTCAACTAATTTTTGTATTAAACAGCTTGGGGAATGATTGTTAGCTACTTTTGGTATCAAACAATTAGACCTAGCGATTTGTTGGCATTTTTAAGGACGTGTTCAATATGAACATTGAAAAACAGCGTCTCGTTTTGCCACACTCCCAAATCCTTCACCGATGTTACACGGCTAATAGTAGTGTTGCACAGTGTGTAATTGTGGACGATCTTGTGAGATCTGCCAAAAGAATCAGAATTGAAACCCCGTTACAACGGCACCATACAGAAAACAAGTCAAGGGCATTTTGGACAACACAACAATCGGAAGATGAGGATACAGGGAAAAAGATTTTCACGTCATCTAACAGAAGAAAATTAGGAGGGAGGGTAGAGACACATTCATTTAGTAAAAGAATGAAGAGGAGAGGACTTAGGACACTTCCTTGGGGTGCACCGCAACAACCATCAAAGGAATCGGACAAATCGATCTGTATCCTGGCTCTATACTTTCTTCCAGTTAAATAGGAACTAAGCCATGCTAGAAGTAAACCGGTCTGGTGGTATAGTCGTCAACTCGTACGACTTAATAGTATGCCCGTCATGGGTTCAAGTCCTGAATAGACCGTGCCCCCCATACGTAGGACTGACTATCCTGCTATGGTAACAATAAGTCACTGAAAGCCAAAACTCACTTCACTAGAGTGGGTACAAGGCAGGCCTTGGCCGACAACGGTTGTTGTGCCAAAGAAGAAGAAGAAGAAGAAGAAGTAAACCCCCGACACCAAGACGATCGAGTTTAACCACCAGCAGGTCAAGAGGCAGACTATTGAAAGCTACTTTAAAATCCACATAAATAGTATCAGTTTGGCGACTGATCTTGAGAGCGATCTTGATCTTGAGAGCGAATGAGACGAGACACATAAGATTGGTGGACGTAGAACGTTTGGGGAGGAAACTATATTGATGAGGAGATATGTGGTTAACTGTAGGGGGTAGGAGGGAAGAGTTAATAATGGATTCGAGGACCTTGGAAGGAGAGCAAAGAAGTGAGATGCCACGGTAGTTAGAGCATGCAGAGCGGTCACCCTTTTTATGGACTGCGATCAGCTAAGCCGTCTTTCAAATGGCGGGGATAAACAATGTTCATGGAAGAAGAAAATACCATTTATGTTGATTCCGTGAATTGGTTGTTAAAGAAAATCATTTCAATTTGAATTTGAATATCGTCGTTGGCGGTTGAAGGTTTTAAAAAAAATGTTCGTTAAAACAATTGATTAGATTCAAACAGGTGTTGACGCGTTCTCAACAGGTGACTCGGTAGATATAGCTTTTAAATTATTGTTTCTTATAGAGGAATTGACACATCCTATGCGGTACCTTACAATGTGTGATCTCATATCTGAAGGCCTGATATTTTGAACCTTTAGAGATACACCTCTGGAACGGGAGTTTCTACTGTAGTCAGTTTGGAGATAGTTACGGTCGCCATGTAGTATGATCGGTTTTAGATACGGTCACCTTGTAATCTGATGAGCGTACATACGGTAAAACTGATCCACGCGTACTATCGCAGTAGGTCAGTGTTTCGCTGACATGTATCGAGGTAGAATAAAGCTTTGGTCGAAGCGGACTTTTCATCACTTGATCGTCCAGGCGATCATAGAAACCCGGAAGGGGTTTTCCGTTACTGGAAACGTTGGAGTTTAGAAGCCCTACCTTGGGTAGGGGGACATAACTAAACTCTTGAAATAAGTTGGAAGGCGAAGTTTTTAGGCAGCGTAACGTCCTATCTTGACATTCCCAACGAATCTGTTCTGCCGCGATCGGAATTGGTTTTATTTATACTCAATAGATGTTATGGGTTTGGTACATTTGGTTTTGGGTTGTGTTTTTGTGCCAATTAAAGGTTATTGGTATGAGGTGCAATTTGTACATTGTATCGGAGTGAGGTGTTTGTCATGTTGTGTCTATGCTGCGCTTTAAGTGTTTTTACAAATGTTCTGGAAAGTTTCAACTGTTCTAGCCAAGGAACGGGTGCGTTAGCCGGTCTTTGTATACGCTGCGTTTTTGGCGATAAGTTGCTATGCGTTCTCTGTTTGTCTGGTTTGCTGCGGTAACGTTTGAATTGCTTGAATTGAATTGCTGCGCGTTTCGGTTGTTTTCGATAAATGTGTCTCAATTGTTTTTTTTTCTATAAACGGTATGGTCTGGGTATGTTCCTTTGGTGTGGATTGATTTGCTGAGTGTGTTATAATGAATATGTTGCAATGGTGTGATTTGGCTTTCCGAAGTGTGTTACAATGTCTCTATAGCTGATAGTGTATTATACACACTATAAGTTCTACTCACTATAAGCTATAAGTTCTGTATAGCAGATATCCTACACTACTTTGTGTTGGATATCACAGTACACATGTACAATCATATAGAATAGTTATTGTACGATCGTAGTATAAATGTATAACCATATAGAATAGTCAGTTGGAATAAAGCTATTAATCTGAACACATCGTAGTCTGGCAACTAAGTATATAACAATTGGCAACGAGGATAGTTGAAACTAAAAGCAAGAATGTCTCTCGAAAATCAGAACATTCAATTAGAGATTTTGAAGGCTCTGTAGAAGCTATCAGAAACATCAACGGGTACAAATAATACGGAACGATTCGTGGCAATGAACATGACCGAGTTTACCTTCGATCCAGAGAACGGAGGAACTTTTCGACGTTATGAAGATTTGTTCGAGTCGGATGCCAAAGATCTCGAAGATGTCGCTAAAGTCAGGCTTTTACAAAGGAAGTTGGATGCACAAGCACACAACCAGTAAACCAATTACATCCTCCCGAAACTTCCGAGAGCAGCCGGAAGAAGAGTACGAAATTACAACACTGACCTTTCGAGCATTCTGTCCGATACAACACAGAAGGTTCCGATTTCATTTCAAGCATTCCGTAAAGCAACCGCTGCAAGCTCAACACTACAAGCAGTCTGCAAATCCATTCCACTCCGAATTGTTCCACTAATCTTCCAACTGCAATCCAACCTTACTACGCGAGGCCCGAATCATTATCAATAGTCCATGGATGCGTGATGTTTGGTGACAGAGTTGTTGTACCAAATATATTTCAAAAAAAAGATTCTACAACAATTTCATCGAGGACACCCAGGGATAGTTCGAATGAAGTCAATCGCTCGAAGCTTTGTTTACTGGCCTGGTATTGATAAAGAAATCGAGGATTTTGTTAAATCTTGTAGTCCGTGTGCAATTATAGCGAAAACACCGACAAAGACAACTTTGGAATCAACCATACCATCAAAACCATGGTCCAGAATACACATTGACTATGCAGGCCCAGTAGACGGATTCTACTTCCTTGTAATCGTGGATCCGCACTCGAAATGGCCGGAAGTTTACGCTACCAGATCAATAACTGCGAGAACAACAATAAGAATTTTGAAACAAATTTTCGCCACTTTCGGAGTGCCAGAAATTTTCGTGTCTGATAACGGTACTCAATTTACCAGTTACGAGTTTAAGGAGTTTTGCGTTAGTCAAGGCATCAAACACTCGCGCATTGCTCCATATCATCCGCAATCCAACGAGTTAGCTGAACGAATTGTGGATACACTGGAACGAAGTATTCAAAAAATTCGCAAGGGAGGGGAATCTCTCGAAGATGTACTAACCACTTTCCTTCAAGTATATCGAACCACACCATCTGGAGATTTGGATGGAAAAGCTCCTGCTGACATTATGTTCTCTAGACCATTACGAGCTATATCGTCGCTCCTCAAACCAAGCGAGCACGGAGATGTTGAGCTGAGGAACAGAATGAAGGAAGCCGAATTTTCAACAAAAAGCACGGGGCAGTGAAACGATGTTATCAACAGGGCGATGCTGTTTATGTCAAGATATAACGTAGAAACTACTGGCAGTGGGAAGCAGCAACCGTATTCGAGAAAATTGGCAACGTTAATTACAACGTTTTCCTTAAAGAAAAACAGCAGTTAGTACGATCACATACCAACCAGCTGAAATCTCGAATGGCAAACGGGCAAAACATGGCAGAATTTTCACTATCTGTACTGCTTGATGATTTTGGTTTGAAAACACCTTTACCGTCAGACCAACAATCAACGTCGTCACAGTTTGTTTCCTGTGATGAACCTGTAACAACATCAAGCGATACTGAACTAGCATCTCAGACACTCTGTTCAATTCCAGATCATTCTGAATTGGGTAACATTAGTTCCGAAAATGACAACGCAGAAGAATCCGAGGGAGAAGAACCAGTTGTTCAACAGCAAGAGCAGCAATCATCAATTTTGGAAAGAAGTCGAAGAGTTATCAAATTACCAGAACGGTTCAAATCTTACTGGATGCCGAATCCATAAAGGCCGGGCTACATTGATCGTACTTTCTGGTGTAATTTTAATTTTCACTAGCGCATCTGGCGGCGGCTGGAGGAAGCTTTTTTTGGTCGTCGAGGGAATGGTCGTGCCGGATCTCAAATTTAAGTGGTTTTTTCATCGTTTTATGATGCGAAAATGGCTGAAATACTTGCACAACATCTTAATCTATCAATTGCTTTTTCAGTCCAGTTAAAGTAAAAAACATGGAAAAATAACGTATTTTCTGAGGCTGCTCCAAATTGTTTGGAAAAATGCTTCGGTCAGCCGCCGCCAGATGCGCTAGTGAAAATCAAAATTACACCACGGAGTACGATCAATGTAGCCCGGCCTTAAGAGGGGAGATGTTGGATATTACAGTGTATATGTACAACCATATAGAATAGTTATTGTACGATCGTAGTATACATGTATAACCATACAGAATAGTCAGTTGGAATAAAGCTATTAATCTGAACACATCGTAGTCTGGCAACTAAGTATATAAAGGCCGGGCTACATTGATCGTACTCGCAAGTGTAATTTCGATTTTCACTAGCGCATCTGGCGGCGGCTGACCGAAGCATTTTGCCAAACAATTTGGAGCCGCTCCAGAAAATACGTTAATTTTCCATGTTTTTCACTTTAACTGGACTTAGAAAGCTTTGTAATTGATACATAAATATGTTGTGCAAGTATTCCAGCCGTTTTCGCATCGAAAAACGGTTAAAAAACTACTTAAATTTGAGATCCGGCAGGACCATTCCCCCGACGACAAAAAAAAAGCTTCCACCAACCGCCGCCAGATGCGCTGGTGAAAATCGAAATTACACTTGCGAGTACGATCAATGTAGCCCGGCCTTAACACTTTGCACAAACGTTTTACAAACCACAACCGAAGCGAGCAATTGTGGCAAGATTATCTCCATGGGACAGATGCCATACATAAAGAAAGACACAATATTTTAACAGTTTTTGGTTTTGAATAAACTCGTGCAACTCAGCTTTCAAATCATATGGTCTTGTTGTATCTCGTGTCGGATTTCTTCCTGATTTGGCTCGGTCCTTAGTAAATTTGCCTTACAGAGTTTTTTGAAGGTTCTCATAATTGTGGGACTAAAGACTCATAATTGGGGGGTAGCTCTTTCTTATCAAAAATGTACTTTTTATGTCTTCTAAATAGGTGCTAGAGCGTCTAATTCCCATCACATAAAGTTAATTTCCTATAAGAAAGAGTCTACAAAGTGTTCTCAATTACGAGAACCTCTGAAAAACCCTGTAAGGCCAAAAAAGGTGTTTTGTTATACTTCAAAGCAACATGAAGTCTGCAAGAAACGTGTGCCAAGGAGTCTCCTCCTCCGTATCCAAAGCTCGTTTCAACATTAAATCAGGTATGTGTCTACACACCTAGGTCCTATCAGCATTAAGGCCGGGGGACATTGTCCGTACTCGCTAGCGTAATTTCAATTTTCACTAGCGCATCAGGAAATAGGTTTTTTCCATATATTTTTTAAATATGTTGTGCAAGTATTTCAGCCGTTTTTGCAAAAAAAACCGTAAAAAACCACTATAATTTGAGATCCGGCACGACCATTCCCTCGATGACCACAAAAAGCTTCCTCCAGCCGCCACCAGATGCGCTAGTGATAATCGAAATTACACAAGCGAGTACGGACAGTGTCCCTCGGCCTTAAGAGTTGGGGTCAGAGGGCCTATATTGTCCATGAAGCATCCTTCTCAATGGTCATAGAAAGTTGGCTATTTAACGTATTTTAAATGTTTGAATTTAATGGATATTATGCTGTTATGAGAAAATGCAGAGTTGTAGGTAGACATATTCTGTTCCTGTTGTATTAATATCTCCTCCTGCATGTCTTTCCATGCCGAAACCTCCCAAAAATTGGTTACCGTTTGCTACCTGCATCGGGTGGCGCCATCTATTGGTTGCTAGCGCTACTGCAAAACACATTTGCATGTTGTTTCCTTTTTTGCCTCGTCACACAATTTACCCAACACACTCTTTCCGTCCATACGTTGATGCGTATACGAATAATATAAAGTAATAATCATTCACCAATACCAAAACAAACCCAGAAAAAAGCCATAAAACAATACAAATCTTCCCCGGGGGTTTGTTGGTAGATGCGCGTACACAGCACAGGAACGAATGATGCCCCGCACGGGAAGACGGGTGGAAGTTGGTTGCGTGGAACGTGGAACCGTACGGAATACAGTAATTTCGGAAGGAAATGCCCCGGACAGGGAATGGACGGACGGGATGGACGGAGGTTAACCTTCTACCGCGCACCGATACAGCCGGAATCCGGTTTTGTGTGCGGCTTATTCATCGGCACGAGACGAGAGTTGTTTCGGTGCGGCCCGCCAACCGTTGGCCGCTGTGGCCTTAGTTGCGAGACTATTCGCGTCTGCCCGGGGCCTTTGCTCACTCACTCACTCACTTACCGCGCACGTCACGTTGCTGCATGCCTGGTTTGTTGGGTGATTGGTTGCATCTCTTTCTTTGTATTAATTCCTCGCTCGAATGTTATTTGCTGTTGTTGTTGTTGTTGTTGTTGTATTGTGTTTTAATTCGTTTTCTTATCGCTTTGTCTGCTTCATTTATCAGCTTGATGCGCACATTGCAGCCATCTTTCTTTTGAAGTGATGCGGGTTTTTGTGCTCATGTTTCGACCAATATTGACCATGCATCGACAGAGACATTATAGCGAACAAAAAGTAGAAATTAAACTGCTATGTTGGATTATACTACAAACCCTTATGAGTTCGTATATTGAATTGATAATGGCTAAAACATAAACACATAATTTCGCCAAGCAAGTGTTATCATCGATTGATAAGCACTTGTTGGCAGGTCTTCCGGAAGGCGATCATTTTGGATGGAAAAATCGTATGTCTGGGAAACGCGTATGTATGTTTTACGATTTAACAGATATGATGAGCAGTATTATGACTAATAGGGATTTTTATGTCATGAGTTGTGTTAAGTGATTGTCGGGGCAATAGGACGGGAACCGATGTTTGCGCAAACCGATGACGTCATTTTTGCTACACGTGGTTGAGATTGATGGTGCCTGGAAAGTGGCAGCTGGGCTAGAAATTCAATTAGTTTTTATTTTATCAATATATTCAATTTTAAGATCAAATTTTAAATCTTTTATTTAGTGAAATATTTACATGTGACGCTATTCAGTAGATATTAAGGTACTCCGATATTTTAAACTTCTCAAGGTTGTCATAGTTTTCTAATTTTAAATTGGGGTTTCTTATCGCATGTGAGACAAGCTAATTGAATATTGTTCACATTGAAAAGAAAATGCTCTTCCAAACAAATACAAATGTAAAGATTTTCATCCACGTGGAATGGTACAAAAATGTACAAAGAATTAATAATGACAGATGGTAAAGAAAGTAGAGTTTTTGAAGAAAATAAATTGATATTAGGAGACATTATTTAGTAATTCAATTGATCGTTTATCGTCTAACACTCTGAATCCAACTAATGAAAGCAGCCTGATCTAATAGCTAAAGGTTTACTTCTGCGAGTTTTATTAAAAGATTATTATTTATTATCATTATTTATTGATTTCTTTCATCCAGCTATATTAAGCCTACATAACATCCTTATGATTATAAAAATAAAATAAAAAGCGATAAACAAAACTGATCGCAACTGCACTGTAATAATAACAAAATAAACACAGTACGCACACACAAATAAATGACATGTTTTTTTTAATCGTGTTACTAAATTATGTTAAAATGTCCTCATGCTACTTAAGCAAGTACTAAAATCTACACTGTTTCCTAACGAGTTGTAAACGTTGGCCATTTGTAACAGAGGGTTATTGGCTCCAAAATGTGTGAATCTTGATTCGGTATGTAAGGTAACTCTAGGTCTAAGTATCCTGAAGGTTACAAGAATAGCTCACAGCTATAAATTGAAATATACTAATGATTCAACCAATACAGTAAACCAACGCCACTCACTTGGAAAAGATTCAATGCGTTTTTTAACTTATTTGTTCTAATAAATACCACACATATCTTAGACGCCTGTACATCGCCTGTAAAGAAAATTAGATTTTTTCTCCCGGTGTTCTATACAACTCTTTTTAGCATTTGTGTAGTTATTTTTTATAAAGATTTTTGATATTTTTCTTTCACTTATTCTCAAATATCTGTAATTTATTTAATCTCTCTTTTAATGAAAACTCTTTTCGGCCCATATTTAGGGAACTTTTATAGTTGAAAAATCTTAAAAATTAGCTCTTTTGGTTAAATCAGGCTGTCGTAACCCAGCAAGAGATAAAATTGTTCAGTGTATTTTGTACGTAGTTTGTGTTTTGTGATTAGTTTGAATTAATGTTGCTAACGTTTCTGAAGTACCTTAAATATCTGTTGTCTTATCAATCAGATAACTTTCCATAATGCTACTATTATTATCCACTCAGCTGTATCCTCCAGTTTTGAGGTTTTGAACTGTTAATTCGTTTATAAACAATTGGCTAACGAATATATTTAATGCTAGCATGCTTTAAATAGTATCCTTTTCTCAAAACCCCTTTCGGTGTAGGTTATTTATTTTTTCAATATTAAATCGTTCGCATCTTCTCTTCCCCGCATACCTGTAAGTCCGTTTGGCAAGGGACGAAACTCGTGACGACTACAACCCCGACCCCGACCCTCCCCGGGCGGCTATATCGAATGATCAATATTTCCGGAGCGTATCTCCGCTCCACCGTCGGTATTTATTATCCGGCAGTCGGACGGGAGCCAGGGAGAGCTAGATCCTTCCGTCCGACCTGGTTCCCGCTGCCCTGGTGTTGGCCAAAATCAAAACAAACGAAGGATTTAATTTTATCCTTGTATGGTTGCGTTTTTCCCTTGGTCGTTTAGGCGCCAATGACCATGACGATACAAGCCAAAATTATGCACGACTGTCTGTGTGTGTTTTACAACATATTGCTTTGTGTATGTATGTATTTTGTATACAAATACATACACAATGAACAGTATTTACTAAAACAACAACCAAAAATAAAAGGAAATAGGAAAAGGATAGCACAACAACCAACTGATTTTCAATTTTGATGAATAACGAATTGAGAAAACCAAAATATGGTTAATAAAAGAAAGAGAAAGAGAATTTTTGCTTAAAATAAGACACACAAATATATGATAAAATGTAGAAAACCCCCAGAAAAGGTGGAAAAAGCAGCGGTGGGCTAGTAAAATTCAACTTTCGTCCAACCAACGGCCAAGTTGCCAACATAGCGCGAATATGGGTGGGAAAATTATGGGATGCATGAAAAATCGAAGCAAGCGTTGATATAAAGAAAAAAAGCACACACCAAAATGCGTGTGGGACACCGGAAAAACGGTGGTTGATGGTGGTGTGTTGGTGGTGCACCCGCCTTTCGTAAGATCAAACGATACGGCGATTGGAGTCGAAGATTGGTGAGTCGAGAAGAGGAGAAACAAGAAAAAGTGAGTGCGTGGGTGTATGTGTGTGTGTGTTGGAAGAATACTAATGAATCAGTGAAGGGCATAATTGGAGGAGGGGCAGCATGAAGCGGGAGGTAGGTGGTGTTGATAATATTTGAAACCTAGAACCTTCCCTTTCCATCCGGTATGGTATGGTTGGATGAGGGGGAGGAGGTGAGTGGCGCGGAGTGATGGCAACGCAGCAGGCTTTAACACGCGATTTATAATAGAGGTGAAAGGTGTGTGTGTATGTTTGTATATATGTGCTTCGTGGGGTAAATATCGAAACAATATTGAGCGAGAGAGAGTGAGAGAGAAAGAGAGAGAGAGACAGAGGGAGAGAGAGAGAACGAGAGAGAGAGAAGGCGAAAATGAAAGAGAAGATGTCGTAAACATAATTTTAGAGCGAATTCGGTTAGCGGTGGTAGTGGTGTTGGTGGACACGGGGTGTGGTGCGAGGACCATGTCTTTCCTGTTCGAAACACGATACGAAAGAGGAGGCTGGAAATAACACACCACCACCACCACCACCATTATCAACGGGTCATAGCGGCGCAACCCGTAGGAAGAAAACGAAGCAGAGAAGAAGAAAAAACATGACAAAAACCCTTCAAACCTTTATTAGCAAACACAAACAAGCAGGGCCTGCTGGGTGTTGTTTTTTTTGCTTTGTTTTAAAAGGGAATGAAACAAAAAACACCTCGGGGAGACTTCCTGTGAGGCTTTTTTAGTGGGGGGAAGAGGACGCTTTTTTGCCACACTCTAGCCGGATACCCGGGAACCTGCTGGGGTCAAAAAAGGGGGTGGAATATTTAGCGAAGCGGGAAAGAGGAATGCAGTGGGAGGGGTATGTGGGAGTTTGTTTGGTGGTATGTGGAAGGACCTGGACCGCCAATGGCCGCGCGCAAAACACATAATGAAAGCCTAAAAACGGAACCCGAACCTTTTGGAGCATTTGCAGGCCTCGCATGCCCTCCTCCAAATTCCTCTTGGAAGGCCCCCTGGGCTTCGAGTTGGGGTGTTTGGGCTCGACAGCACCCGACATCGACATGGGACCGGGGCGTGTATTATATCCCCCGCCACACTACCACTACCACTACCACCCAGAGTGTACATAAACACGTAGCACGGCGGCTCTGTTGTGTACGCTTTTGGTTGGACGGCCGCCGTCGTCGTCATCGTCGTCGTGTTGTTATTCTCTCCGAGGCCGAAAAACACCAACAGCAGCAGCTCTAGCCAAACGTGAATGTGAACGTGAACCCACTTCGAACGCGCGGGGCCTCTCCGTTCGGTGCGAGACTACTTCGATGTGCAGAGCAGCAGCAGCAGCAGCACCAGCTATTCACCGCAGCATTGGTCCTCCCTTTCCTCTCTCGCCCTCTCTCTCTCCTGCTCAAATCCCACCCTGGTCCAACACTCTTCGCCAGCGACATCCGGTGCTTGTTGTGTTCGGCGAAACACCCTGGCTGCGCCCTGTCAGTCATCATCTGATGATCCGGGGACCTAAGCTTTGGTGGTGGCGGTAGTGGTCGACCCGCAGAAAGTATGTGAAGGGGGGGAGGGGAAGTTTCTGCGAAAGCTGCAAGGCATTTAACCGTGGTGGCGGTGGTGTTGGTGGTGGTGGTCGGGCTGTGGATGCAGCAAAAGGTTGTACTGGCTGTACGGGGTATTAAACCCTTCGGTGTAAAGGGCCGGTACGGCTTAACCCGCAATAGTTCATGCGGGTCATAAAGAGAGTTTTTTTAAACATTGTTTTACGATTATGTTGATTATGTTCACTTGAGTGAATGATGCACCGAAGCCGATTTGATGGCAGCAATAGTAAATTTAATTTGAATTTGGTAACATATACAACCCGCGTGTCAGATCGTTTGCAGCACCAGGGTTTTTATGGATTTAAGGTATTTTTTATGGCGTCGCGTTGGCTTTTCGGACAAATTGTAAAAAAAAAAACAAGTTTATGATGTTTTTTTCGATGACTTTATTATCTGTCATATGTTTTCATCATCTATTAACAAAAAATACTGTAACTACGGTAGCCATGTTTTAATAAAGTTCTATGACACTACTGTAAATGGTTCCGTCGTCTAGGCAATATTAAACATTTAAAAGAAATTTCCTCTCTAGGAAACCTTAAGGCTGGGGGACACTGTCCGTACTCGCTAGTGTAATTCCGATTTTCACTAGCGCATCTGGTGGCGGCTGGTCATCGAGGGAATGGTCATGCCGGATCTCAAAATTAAGTAGTTTTTCCATCTTTTTTTGTCATGAAAATGGATGCAATGCGTGCAGAATACATTTCCACCTTTTACAAAACTTTTCTTGTCCGATTTAAGTAAAAAACATGAAAAAATAACATATTTTCTGAAGCGGCTCCAAATGCTTCGGTCAGCCGCCACCAGATGCGCTAGTGAAAATTGAAATTACACTAGCGAGTACGGACAATGTCCCCCGGCCTTTACAGCGATACGGGGACACTCAGAGCACTTGTAGTAAAACACAAACATTTCCTTTGACAGTCTCCAGTGTATCAGTTTCTCCCTAATTCTATGAAAACTCCAATTTATATATCGGAACCATTTGTAAGCTTTGGTTGTGTTTGCATATCTTATATTAATGAGTAGATATCGATAAATTTTATTCTTTGAATGTCTTTGCATAGATCTGTTTCTGTAGTCTTTTGTTGGTTTTTATACGTTTTCTTATGCCTTGGCCTTTTTATGTCCTAAGTATATTCTGCGCGTTTCTAGATTGTTCCTAAACACACTTGAGTTTTTATGACCTACGCGGCATGCCTTGGCAACTGAAAGGATTCAATGATCCGTATGCATGCTGCACCTTAACCCTGCAGTGCATTCTTTATTTGATCTTCCAACGCAGTACGGATTTAAGATATGATGTCTTTGTTTTTTATTGGCCTACGCATACCGATGAACTTCAGTACTGGGCGGATTGCGATAATGATTCTACACGATACGTAACAGTTTGGGTTTGACGTTACATGTTCAGTATTTATCAGTTATGTCTCAAATGGGTTTTTATTACTGTAGCTGTTATAACCGCATGTTTCGAGTACGGTGTACGTTCAACGAGCTTTGACAGAAAGATACACCGACATTTAAAGAGTGATTGCAATGGAGCTATAACGTGTAGCTCTTGCGATGTATTTCAGTTTGCTTCGCTAAGTTTTTTGAATGCTTTTTTTCTGTATCATTTTTGTGCATAATATTTTACATCCGCCATCTATACTAGCTATCGAGTGTGAAATCTATAGCTAACTAGTTAGTACACATTTACACGCACATCCCAACCAATAAGGATCTATTATACATGGCTGTGCCTTAGTATTCTTCCAATTTTCGTCACTTCACTATCAGGATTTTCTGCACTTTTCAACTAGCTTGGCTTATCATTAGCCAATCCAATGATTCGGAATTCATCTTGATTATTCAACGTGCCATGGAATATCAGTGGTCGATATTTCGTAGTTTACGTATCCCTTTGAAGCTGTCTGCTTTTTGCAGGAGAGTCTGTTTTGGCAAACCTCGATCTGTGGCAATGCACTTGTGGATCTGACAGTAATTGCGACATGTTTATTCAAGATGTGTAGATAACCATAAATACGTATGGATGTCTAGGAAGTCTCTATTTATTTTACTATGTACCCTCTGTGTATGTGCTAATCGTTCAGTTTGTCAGAAATTGAGGTGTATTTTTCCTGTTTTTTTTTTAATATAGCTGTTCATCTGTACTCATTATTGTTGCTTGCTCGTAGTTTGATAACTCGTAGAATCTCGTTGCTACCTTTAGATGGAATTTCCAGAGTTTTAGTAGGGTATTGATGTTTGTGCTCAAAGGTACACTGAAATTCCAGGTACGATGTTGGTTCGATATCCTTCCGAAAAGAGTTATTTTTTGAATAACTGGTTCTTGGAGCATTTGAGACCTTTTTTCAATCTGTTTCAAAATCTGAGCATCCCAGCTCTTGATTGGTATTGATTGGTTGTAACTATTTCTTTGTTCCTTTGTGGTTCCTTATGTTCATAACATGTGCGCTACTTAACAAACAAGGATTGTCTTGTTATATGTTATCATTATTACAAACTATAACTTTTACTTAAATTCTTAATGCTATATTAGTACTGACGGTATTAATTTCCTTTTTAAATTTTTGAAAAATGTTATAAATTAGGTTGTTCTCTAACCGTTTTATACAATAATGATCTTTTGCTTATCTCTTTAATCTAATATCGAACTCTAAAATAAACTTACTGTAACTTAGCATTTCTTTCAAAATATTAAAATTTATATGACACACTCACTCATGAAACACACTGGCAAATGGCAAATGATCGGGATTGTTGATTGTGGATTGGGAAAAAAACACACACACACATGCACACACACATACACGCACCAGGGACCATAAAAGCCTCCATCACGACGGCAGTTCTGCTGGAAAACGCACACACACACACACGCGCCCAGTGGGTAGCTGCTGGTGATAGGAAACCAGGTGAAGGGCACACACCACCAAGCCGCGGTATCGTTTCCAACGAGCACTGTATGTATGTACTAAAGCGAAGAGCTAAGGGGGAGAGGTGGTACGTACAGGTTGCGTGCCTGCAAAAAAAGCATCGTGCTGTGGAGGAGGAGGGTGGTGGGGGACACAGTACCCACCCAAACTGGCTCTTGCATGGTAAGGCATGCTGCTGGGAGGGGATGGAGATGGGGCAAGAGATGGGCAAAAAAAAGACCTAAAACACAGCCGGGAGACAGTACGCGGGGTGGGAGGGTTTGGGATTAGAAGTGGGTCCGCTGCGGTAAAATCGATGGAAAAAATAGAAAGGGAAACAGCAAACACTTCTTGCTGCGCTCTCCGTTGCTAGGTGACCTAAGGGGGAGGGCGAGAGGGTGATCGTAGTAGCAGAAGCAGCAGCAGCAGCAGCAGCAGCAACAATCCCAAACTATCTCACGAAACCTTGTGACCCGGTGGGGAAGAGGTGGAAGAGAGCGGGATTTTTTTTTCACTCAAACTCAGAAACTTAGATCGGTGTTGCAGTTGCACCATCGAACCTGGTGGAAGAATGGATTCCACAACAGTGTTTAAATTCAAACTTCCCTCAACAAACATGTAACAAAGCTTGGCCAAAATTACAGCTGCACACATACAGCGAGAAAAAGGGACAAAAGGGCACACTACTACACAAAGCATTTACAAGTTTATAACACACATAAACACAAAAGTGGCGAAGGCAACCTAAATAAACGGATCTGCATTGTTGTTGTTCTTGTTGGCTTGATTCCTTTCGTAAGTTTTAGGAGGGAGGGGGGTTTCGCAACATGAAGCGTCCAATGAGTACATGGAAACCAACCAACACGAAAAACAAGCAAAACATCTGCGATGAAAAGATGATAAATGCAGCATGGCAATACCAACAAAAAAAAGGGACAGCAGGAGAAGGAACGAAACGAGCGGACGGTGTGCGAGAAGAAGCGAGCGAGCGAGCGAGCGTGCGAAGAGAGGGTACGAGGAAGGGCAAAGGGCAGGAGAAGTGTGAAGAATGAAACGACATCAGCAGCAGCAGCAGCAAAGGCAGTAAAAATATAATATACAAACTGATATACACACACACACATACATATACGACGACACACGACGACGAGAAACAACGAACAACGAAAAATCTAAAACCCGCCTGGCCCCGAAACCTGAAATAGTCTCGCACGCGCTCGCCCCGGAGAGGCACCGGAAAAATGGCGGTCGCCCGCGCGCGCTCTGTGTATGTGCTTCCCGCATTCTCCGCAGCACACCATCACCACCACCACCACTTAGCGCTCACGAGGGCGCAACGACACATACACACGGCCCGGGTCCGACCTGACAGCAAACAGCACATACATACGCGTTCATCTAGCCCCCCCCCGTACCTCTGCTTCTTCTTCTACCTTCTACTTCCATCCAGCATGTGGTCTGTGCAGCAGCCTAGTTGCGTTGGTTACTACACCTACTCTAGCCTGCGCATTTTGTTTGTGCTTTGCTCCTATCCAAGCTCTTAGCGCGTCCAAGCAAACGACGAGGGAGCGGGAGAGAGTGAGTGTGTGTGTGAGAGAGAGCGCGCGCTTGCGGTGTTAGTAGTGCGAAGCTGTTTCCTCACAAGCGCAGACGGCTCTCTTCTCCATCGCACACGCACACACACTGTACAGCACACACTTTGCGCGCTGCGGTGAATGAAAAGCAGGATGCACACATTGCAAAAGGGAGGGTGGTGGGAAGGGGGGAGGAGAGCGATAGGGCGGCAGCGATAGACCGAAGAGGGAAAGGGCGACAATGTGTGGAGAGGGGCTGATGATGAAAGACGGACGGTTTTTCGGTGAACGAATGTTGCTAGACTACAAACGCACACACACACAACAGTGCGGCTCGCATACGATGACGAAATTTCGTTGTTTTAAAGCATCATCGAATCTGCCGATGCCGCCGCCGCCGCCACCGTCTGCTGATGAATAGAAGGGCATCGCTGTGTGTGCTAAATTATATAGAGCGATGAGAGAGAGGGAGGGTGCGACGGGAGAGGCGGGAGAGAGCGCCTTGACGCGCGCGCACCGCCCCCAGCCTCTCTTTGCGATCGTAGCAATCAATGCCATCAGCAAACGAGGCTCTCTACAAAACTCCCTCCTCCTCTCCCCAACCGCCCTCACTGCCCATACGCAACGAAATGTTGGATGCTTGGTGGTCCGTGAGGGGGCGGGGGGGGGCTTTTTGGGTGAATATTTCGCCCTTTTTCCAACGTGCCTGTTTTGGTGTGGTTATGACGAGATGCTGGGGGAGGGGTCGAGTCGGACGGGTGAAAACGGGAAACGAAACACCTCTAAGGTCCGCACGCAGTTGCAAAAACAAAAAAAAGCCCGTTGCTGCCGATAACCCGATGAAAAAGCGACGAAGACCCACCTACCATTCCACCCATTGCACCAACACTAGCTAATAAACAACACAAAAGGGACCGCCGGAGACGATGGCCTTTGAGGGCTAACGAAACGCGCTGCGTGTGTGTGTGGTTTTCGCTCGGAAAGTACACAATACAACAACAGGGTGGTAGATTGCACCAGTGGCAGCAAGGGTGGGCGACAGGGTGGGGTCCCTGCGAGGGTCGAACTATATGGGGATCCCGTGACCCTCGCCCGCTGGCACGCTGTATGTACGCTCGGCCCCGCTGTGGTGGTGGTGGTGGTGGAGATTAAATCCACCTATCATCGTGCGTTCAGCGGTGACTTGCAGCACAATATCAGTTGGCTAAAGATTATTTTAGTTTTGCACTAAAGAGCTGAACGTTTAATCACAGAATGGTTTTGTTTCAGGTGCTTCCGTCCATAAACCCGTTCTTTTCGTTGCTGGAGGCGTATTTTATTGCATTTCAAACTCATCAGACAGAGCTGCTGCTGAGTAGTGTAGTTGATAGAAGCGATGCCATTTTTTTAAGCAAAATGTTCCAGCGTGAATTCAAATCTCGTTACGATCCCCCGATGCGGCTCTGTACGGGAGTTTGCTATTCTGTTTTGTCACGTGTTTCTTCGCGTTCGAGCTTAATTAAAGCTGTTAATGAGAGTGAGACTGTCCGCATAATCAAAATCTCGTAGCTGTCTATCGTCTGGCCATGTCATTAGTAGAAATTGTAGATCACTTTCTTTCTTCCTTTGGTCTGGATTGCATTTGGTGCTGAAGCATTTGTTCAAGGTAGACAACAATGTTATGGTTTTTTTTTAATTTATTTATTAAACATATTTTATTTCTATGCCCTTAAAGATGACTACAGTGTTTCCCCGAGTTGGGCGATTTTTGTTTATTTTGGCAGTTCACATGTTCTCTGACAATTTTCAAATACAAAATTAACTGCATTTTTGCTACAAGTTTGAAATCGCAAAAAAAAAGTCAGAATAAGCCGGATTTTGTACACAAATTGTATGAAATAAGTTATTATGTGCATAAAAGTAGTAAATTTAATCATTAAAAAAACTATTTATCGTCCATATTTTGACTGTAAAATATGACATTCGACATGCGCCAAAATCCGAATAGCGCGAATGTCTCCTGAACGGATTATTCCAGTAACTCGGGAAAAGCCTGTATTTTAGTATGAATGTAATAAGGTATTATTCTTGATTGTTGTTTGAAATTGTTTCCGGCAACAGTGAAACATTACCCATCAATCATCCATCACTAAACATCAATTTGTTTCTCACGCAACTACAACAAAAAAGAGCCCTGGCAAGAAGAAAGGACAGTTTGTCCAGACAATTTGACAGCTAACGTTTTCGCAACGTGTTCGTTCAGACGCAAGCCATAGGAGTTTCCGCTCTTGTCTGTTTATGGTATAAAACTGTCCATTAGAAAGCAGACAAGCGCATATCTAACTCACAAACACAAATGCAAGCGCTTTCTTTAAAAAAATCTATAATGAGAGACTATTTTATTTCAGCTCTGTCATACTATTTGTACTACTCACGAACCTTAATCTACCCAGTGAACTGTATTGTTTTATTCCATTCTTTATATTTATATCACTAATAAGGTCACCAGTACATAGCAACCGTCATAAATCTTGACAGGCGCAGGATATTTTACAACACTTGAGCGAGCAGTTTATTACCTCCGGGCACGAGCGGAGCAGACGGGGTTGGTGAATGTTACCTGGATACAGCGGTGCTAGAATTATTCGACGCGTAGAGTTTTACCTTGAGGTGGGATAATTCGCTACCGATTTCGCCCAAACTGAGCTTAATATGCAAATGGTAATGTATTCTTCAATACAGGTAATAATCTAAGTCCTTTCGTTATTGTTCACTTTAATCTACCTTGAGCTCTTTTTTCTCTTTGGGATAGTTCTCTCTCTCTCTCTCTCTTTCTCTCTCTCACACACACTCTTTTTCTCTTTTCTCACTCTCTCATAAACTCCACTCTGTATAATATATAGGACACGTCATGTAGTTTAGATTTTTTTTATATGTTTGTATCTAATACAAAAACAGTTTTTTTATGTGAAACAGTTTTCAAAGGCATTTAAAGAAGCTTACTTAAGAACATAAATTTATTGTGAAATGTACCCTACTAAGCGTTAAAAACTTTAAGTGTTGGATGACTCATACTGTACCCCCAACCCGATACTAGAAGATACGACTGACGTCAGGCAAAAGCGAAGCGGCTGACCTCGTGCGCTTGCCAGCGGGGTCAGACCATCCCAGCGCCTGTCACGCATGTCATAAGTATTTCCTAATCTCCGATAGTCTCCTATGCCTGTGTGTTGTTGTACCCAGTTTAATTGCTTTCGAGGTATAATCATCGATCGGGGCCTACAAACCATTACGCGGACCGGGTACACGAAGATATTTAGGGTATTTGGGTGAATAGCCCCTCGTCGCATAAACTTTATACAATGTAGTACAACAGACGCCAAACCCGACCCCGGGTGCCTACACTTTTCTACCCCGTTCAAGGAAACGAAGAACAGAGCGAGAGAGCGATGGAAACCGAAACGAGAGGGAGAGACATTATCGATACAGCTGGGTGAAATAGGTAGCCAGTGGTATGCATGCAACAAGGAGTGAGCGAAAAAGAGAGAGAAAGAGAGAGGGAAAGAGAAAGAAAGTGAGAGAGAGAGGGAGAGACATAAGGCACACACAAAGAGGTAGCAAGAAAACCTCCCTCCCTTAGCAACACGTAAATAAGCCGAGGCGAAACGTAGTCGTAGTCTCGCTCGCAAGGCGCCCGGAAATTATTTTCAAAGATGGCTACAAAATGGTTGTTGCCCGGGAGCGGGGTGTGTGTGTGCGGGGTTTTTTTTTCCATCTTTCTGTTTGTTGAATAAGAGTTTTGCGGGGTAAAACTAGGTACTTGAATGCCGAACACCCGGGGTGTTTTGAGCTAAGTGGAAAAATTGTGTATTTTGTATGGAAATTCCCAGAAGATCGTGTACCAAATCGCGTTATTCCAGAAAACCCGTACTGGATGTTTTGTTCGACGGTGGTTGTTGCTCCGTAAGCGGAATTTCTATAATCAAAGCATAGCAAAACACGGACACACACACACATACAGACGCTGACTCGATTATTATTGATGCGCAACGGGTCTTGTGCGAAAATAAAACGAGCGACGGAGAAAGTAGTTGCTTTTGTTGTTGTTGTTGTTGTTCAAAGCAGCAAAAAAGCAGAAAAAAGAAGAGCACGCTCCAAGGGGATGACTGTTTACTATCTCGGCAAGATCTCGTGCGATGAGTAATAGGCGCCTGCCTACTGGGATATCTTGGGCGAAAAGGGGCGAAAAAAACGGCACGTACTTTGCATAAATTATTCGCCCGAAGTGTAGCAATGTGTGTGCAATAGGGTAAGTGAGGGAGGTATCAGGAGCTGGGTTCGGGTTTCGCCTGTCGCTGAGCGAAACGGAACTTTTGTTGGCCAGCTTAAACAACCACAGCAGCAACAGCAATAGCAGCAGCCGTTTCGTCACGGTGTGTGGTGTGTTTTTGTAGTCTCTCGCTCGGCACAGGAGGCTACGAGTTTTAGTAGACCCCGTGGTCGGTGCCCACCAATACTGCAATGTATAAGGGCGTGTGAGAAGAGCAGCAGCAGTACGTTGAGCAGCGTTTGCTTATTCGACGCTCTATCTCTGTCTCTGTTGTTGCTGCCTGTGTTGCTGCTGGATTCGTTGGTTGTTCGCGCGCACTCAAGTCTTGCAATCAGGGAACTGCGAGGCTAGCTGATATATGGGTGTATATCGGTGCGTATGCGCGTGTGTGTGCGATTGTGTTGGAATATCTTTTTCAGAGATATGTACACAGTTTCACTCACTTAACACATATAAATCGAGAC
The DNA here is from genome assembly GCF_016920715.1 of Anopheles arabiensis. NCBI lineage: Eukaryota > Metazoa > Arthropoda > Insecta > Diptera > Culicidae > Anopheles > Anopheles arabiensis. Next base: position 66,918,746 of record NC_053518.1, on the reverse strand, counting down.
AATGAGAAACGGGGAACGGAAGACGAGTGCGTGGTGGTGTGTGTGTGTGACGATCGGTAGGGCCGTCGGGACAATCGCTTTCGACGATGCCGTCTGCCGGGGCGGGAAAGGGAAAATTCCTTAGATTGCGTGTAGCGATAATTAATGTTGGGTTTGTGTACATGTAAAACGTAGTTAGGAAATGAGATTATCATTAGCCTGTGTGCCTTATTGAAATTATGAAAACATGACAAATAAAAAAAAACTTACGATGTAATGTAAGAATGGAGTACAAATGTGAATGTTATATATTTATTTATAATGTATTTTTTCTTATTAATGCTACGGCCATATTACTATTTTTTAATTTTAATTAACTAATACTAATACTGTGATAAATTGAAATATTATCTGGTTCAAGTACTATTATGAATTATTGTTAATAAATTAAGATTAATTATAAGGTTTATCCACAATATTTGATATTATACCTAAATTTGCCATTTGTTGATAATTATGCGAAACGAAACATACATGATTAATAAAAACAAATAAACAAACGAATTTAATTAAATAAAAGTATACAATAAAGCCAAACAAACCAAAAATCAAACATTTCAAAAACGGTAAATAACGTCATATTATTAGGGTATGAATTACGAGACAAACTAGACCAATAGGCTCAAAATTTCCTCATCAATCAGTCATAAATAACATAAATTATACGAAATAAACATCTAATATAAAAGCAATAATAGAAAAAAAGCCAAATCTGAAAGAAGAAGTGAAACAAAGAGTGATCAGTTTTTAATCCCGATCGTGTGCTAGCCCTTGGTGGTTAATTAGATTTCCTCTAACGATACACGCTTTCAGGAAGGCCATTCTTTGTCCGCTGCTGACCTCTTCCAGCGACCCCGAACCCTCCCGCTCGACAGTCTTTACAGTTTCTTGGAAAATAGTTGCAGCTCGCGCAGTAACGCAACGCAAACGACGCTCTCGGTGGTGCATTTTGCCTGCAGAATGACCTTGCGCTCCTGCTGGCCGTCTGCAACCGGCAAGACTCGCACATACCATACCATTTGGATGGTATGCAACCTTTCCCAAAAATTGACTTCTCTCCTCCACCCATTGTTTCATCCCCACCACCAGGCGGCAGTTTCCAATCGAACGCGAACACGCGAAATTCATTTTTGTACGCACGAACGAACGGCGAAAAGCGCGTAGAAGAAACGCAGCAGCAGCAGCAGCAGCACGGCGTACGCAAATGCACGTCGCGGTGGTTTTGTTAGATGCAATGAGCGAGGGAAGAGCCGGCAGAGAGGGAGAAAGAGTGAGAGTGTTGCGGGGGAGATCGTAAAAAGGTTCAAGGAAAGAAAGGAGCTTGAAAATCGGCCAACGGGGTAGCGAAAAGGGGTGTGTAGGTAGGAAGGAAGAGCGTGCCCGAGTGAGAGAGAGCGAGCTAAAGAAAGCGAGCGAGAGGCAGAAAGAGACTCTTTACGACCCGGAGCAAAGGCGCCAAAGTATGTTTTTCGTTTATATTACCACCACTCTCGCCTCGCTTGCCTTTTGTACACGCACGCACACACACACACAGGTACATACATACACATCACACGCGCGAACAGCGATCGTGTTCCCTTTGGCGGGAGAGCGTGCGCTTAGCAGAGAGGAGAGCGGTGGAAAAGCGAGGCTCAAGCTGAACAACAGCCGCCGCCTGCTGAGGACGAAGTTACGGATGGAGATGGTGGAAAAAGAGGAAGAGGAACAAGCGGGGATGGGGGGGGGGAAATGAAACGAAAATAAATGAGGGCGTACTGTACCGTAGCTGTCCCTTACGCGCTCGCTCTCCCACTCCCTCTCTCTACCTATATTTCGTGTACATATAATATAGATTGTGTATGTGATGTTTTTTTTTTATCTCTCTCCAATCACCACCCGTCCCCCAAACAAAACGCTACTAGATTGAACCCAAAACCAAACACACACAGCCACACACATACGGTACGAAACAAACGGGCCAAAGGGAGAGGGAGCGAAACCGGTGCGACGAGATGATGACGGTGCGAGCCGCCGCGCGCGAGAGTCAGCGCCCGCGAGAGAAGAAGTATGGCGAACGACGACGACGGCGACTACGACCAACCGATTGGCAGGCGCCTGCCCTCGTTGTGCGAGACTACAAGTCCGAGCGGATGAGCGGTTTTTGTGTGTGCAGCAGCAGCAGCAGCAGCAGCGTGCGAGCGGGGGCTCAAGTCCGCGCTCTTGGCTGTATGTGTTTGTGGTCGTTCTCGCTCTCGCACCCAAGGGGTACGCTGCCCGATGCGTGTGTGTGGTTCTCGCTCTCTCTCCCACTTGCTATGTGTTGCTGCACGCTTTTATGTGTTGCTGACACTGCTGTGTATACTTCTCATCCGTGTGCGCGCGCTCTCTCTCTCTCTCTCGCTCTCTTCGAGCGCGGTTGGGCGATTTTCGATCCGGGGGTTTTTCGGTGTTTTACGTACCGCCGTCACCACACAAAATAACGACGTGTGGATGAGAGCAGTAGTGTAACGGCAGGCCAGCGACACTCGGCACACGCGCGCGCTCCTCTCGGAACAAAAAGCGACAGAACGCGAAAACACAAAAAAAAAACAACAAAAAATATACTAAGGGAATTTCTATCGCGGTGGTGTGTATTGTGTGTGTACTGGCAATACAAGGACAGCGTTGTGTTGTGGCCGTGTGGTGGTGCTACTTAGCAGGGTAGACGGTAGAGGATTTAGCAGGAAATTCCCGTTGCTTTGATTTTGTTTTGTTTGGAAAGAAAATCTGGACCCGGGAAAGTGTTTCAGTTTCGTGACAGTTGTGTGAGGCAAACAACAACAGCAGCAGCAGCGACTGCGGGCGAGCTTTAAAAAACCCATTGTTGGGGGTCGCTTTTGTGCAAACTGGCCTCTCTGCGCTGTGTGCGTTCGTGGAAAAGGCAAAAGCCTAGCAATAGATAGCCCCCCTTCCCCGCCTGTGTGTGCGATATTCCAGCAAATCCCGTGAAGTGTGTGTGCGCGCACAGTTGCGAATCCAAAAGCTTGTGTGTGCGTGTGTGCGCTCGCACGAGAGCAACGGCGGAGTGTGTGTGGTGTGTGGAGGAAGCAGGCATATTTGCGATACACACACAGAGTGTAGTGTGTTGGTGTCGGTTAGAAGCACAACAAGCAGAGCAAGAAGAAAACAACCTTGGTGTGGGCTGTGGTGTGGTTGGTGATACACGCCCGTCCCTCTGTATGTGAGGCTCCCGTCCTCCGTTCCGCCGCTCGGTGTCCACACTCCGGTGGAATGATTTGATTTGCGGCAGTGTGCGTGCACGTTTCTAATACGGCTATAGAAGCAGTTGGTGGTTGTGTGCGTGCGCGCGTGTCTGTTGGCAGTGGAAAGTACCGAAAGAATCAAAGTACACACAGCAGATTTTGACAGCTGAAAGGCACGCGTGACATCTCCTCGGAGTTCCTGCGAGTGTGTGTTACTGTGCGTGTGTGTGTGTTGTGTTGGATGGAAAGGTTGACAAAACGACAGTTGTGCTGAAAGAAAGGAGGGGGTCTTCCTGTTGGAAACATCCAAAGTTCCTCACCGTGAAAGTGTCTGTGCGTGTGTGTTTGTGTGTGCTGTAAAGCTAAAGTAGTAGTGGTAGAAACCGTGATTATGATTACGTGAAAATCGCCCCCATCCCTCCTCGTGTGCGTGTGAGAAAGCAAAACAGCCCCCCCTTAAAACAACCTCCCACACCCGACAAGACCAGGTCTTTAGTGTTCCCCCCCCCCATCTGTGTTTTTAAAGTGCTCTCTCCCTCCGATTCCGTGTAAAAGCGCTTCCGGTGGTGGTGGTGGAAGAAATGTCATCCGCGGCACCGGTCACGGTGAAACAGGAGCGGCACGATGACGCCGAAATCAACGAGATGGCGGCAAAGATAGTGGAGGCACACAAGCAACAGTCGGCGAAGGCGGCGGCGGCCGCCGTCCAGCAGCAACAGGTGCCGGCCCGACCGGCCGCGGTGGCGGCCACCGTCACCGCCAACGGTGTCACGACCGGCCAGACGAACATACTGAACTACTTGACGCGCAAACCGACCGCCACAGCCGGCAACGTGATGGCGGCGGCTGCGTCGGCGTCTACCACCGTTGCCGTCCCGCTCGGCAGTGGCCAAAGTGTCACGTCGAACGGCAGCGGCAAAGCGTACGATGGTGGCGGATCCTCGGACCAGAACGGCGCCGAGAAGAAGGCCAACGACGAGGAAAGCCAGAAGGGACACTTCGGGTGGGAGGTGTTCCCGGCCAAGGTGCACATCCCGTTCATCCTGCGGCAGCAGGAGCGCTACTGCGCGGTGCGGATGGTCGAGATGAAGCTGCTGAACAAGTATCTGAACTACCTGCACCAGGACATCTACACGTGCACGTGCGTGCGGTCGTACTACATCACCGAGGCGGAGTGTAAGCTGCTGAACGAGATCAACCAGAAGCACTGCGACATGCACTTCGGGCGGGAGCTGTTCACGCTTAAGGATCTGGTGGTGCGCGTGTCCGACGCGTACAAGTTCTACCAGTTTCTGGAGGTGTGCTACAAGAAGCTGCTGATGGGGTGCAGCACCCCGAACGACAAGTGCGGGTTCATCCGCATCAACAAGGAGTCGGTGGTGCCGTACACGGTGCGCGACTACCAGAAGATGGTGCCGCTGTTCTACTTCGAGGGCGAGACGGACAACCTGAAGCTGAAGGCGGACAACCTGTCCGGGTGGGATCTGTCGTACCTGAAGTTTTGCTGCAAGGTGCAGGGCATCCGGAACGAGCTGTTCGCGAGCGACTCGGTCGCGGTCATCAGCCTGACCGACATCAAGGGATACTTCCCGCCCGGCACCGAGTTCGAGGACTACTGGCCGAGCAAGGTGGTCGACTCGCAGCTGCTTTCGGGGCCGAAAACGAACACCATCCACTGGACGCGGCAGCCGGCCCAGCCGCCGCCGAAGGCGCCCACCATCATGGCGAACGCGACCGCCCGGAAGGCGGCCACCAACAACGTCTACCAGACGCTGCAGACCCAACGGAACGCCGTCGAACCAGTTTATTATTTATTACTATTGTTTCACGGGTTCACTTTATTTACCTGCTTTATCTGGGTAAAAACATTATTGTTTCAGTAGTGGCAACCCACCTGGACAACGACAACAAAATTGTCCGTCCTGTGATATGTATCTTTTTTTTTTAAACACAAGCGTTTAATATCTCCTAAACCAATTTCTCAGCTTTTCCTTCACTTCAGAGTAGCGTCCGTATCTCTCTCTTACTCTCTCGCGCGCCGTTTGCAGTACAGAGCCGTGCACATTTTCCGTGGCGCCCCCTGTGTGGTGGAGTGGTGTGTGCTTTCCTTCTTCTCTACCCCTCGCCATCTGGCGGCGTGGACATGGTTCAGTGTTGCTGCTGTTGCTTTGCACCGGAAAGGTTCCGGGAGGAAGAATCTCGCGCCACTTAGTTACAGAATTCCTTTTATCTCCCCTCGGCACCCCCACCCATGTTTGCCCTCTCCTGATCGCCCCGTAATTCCCCATTTTCAATTTTGCCCCATTCGACCTGGTTGAGATTGGCCAACTGTGTGCAACTGTGAATGATAGAGATTGTTCCGGTGCTGTTGTTCACCGAGTTTTTGGAAGAAAATGCAGTTTAAAACTAGAGTTACATTAAAGGCAGAAGCATCCCTTGCTGTAGGATGGAATTTAATGTGTAAACGATGGTAAAACTAACGGAATGAAAAAAAAAAAAAACAGTTCGTTGCCGAACATTAATCCTTTTTCTTAACAAAATAAAAAAAACATAATATCGAATTTGCATGGGAAACAAGTTTTGAAAGGAAACGAGAACGCTCCATTCTTGGGTGCTCCGTTTCAGAATGCCTCGCGTGTCACAATGCGTGAGTGTTGGCGTGAAACGAAGGCTGTAATGAAGGCAGAGTGTGTCTGTTGGTGAGCGTTTTGTTCCCGATGTACCTTAACCAAACCAAAGAAACTGCATACAAAAACAAAAAACCGAAAACTACTCCGTAATGTGCCTTCCTCTACAGGTCGAGTGGTGGCGGTGGCGCATCCTCCTCAGTCCTTCGCTCGGGCTCCTCCTCGGGTACCGCCGGCAGTGGCAATACCCTACCGAACCTAAACCCCGCTCTGTCCATATTCGCAACCACCAGTAGCCCAAACGGTACCGTCAACCTGTCCCGGCTGAATCAGCAACAGATCAGCGAGCTCACGATGGCCAGCACCGGTGGAGCGGGCCTGGTGGCGTCCAGTGGCGGCAGCAACCGTAACACCGCTACCGCCGGCAAGTCGAGCCGTAGTAGCGCCAATAGTAGCTCTAGTGCCGCTGCTACTGCCGCTGCTGCCGCTGCCATTGCTTCCTTTACTGCGGCCATGAACTCTGGTGGTCGCACAGCGGGAAGCAGTGGTAGTGTCAGCAACAGCAGTAGCAACAGTCTGGATGGATTTTCGCTTGGACGGAATGTAACGATCACACCGGCCGGGAAGAGAGGTGCAAGTACGCTCGACGAGCTGACGGTGGCCGGGCTGGGGAGCTACGCTGTGAACGGCAACCGGCAGCCGGTAGCGTACCCTAAGAATCCGATCTCCATCACCGCGGTGCCGATTGGTTCGCCGACACGTGCCTCACCGAAGGGCGGTCAGGCAAGGCAACCGCCGCCGGCCCTAATACCGGTCGGTGGCGGAGGCGGCGTCAATAACGATCTGATGGATAGTCTCGTGGCGAATGGCGTCGATCTGTTGGCTCATTTGCGGATGAGCAAGGACATTGAGATCATTAACGAGCGCCTGCTGGAGGCGAGCAATAGCGGCGGCGGCGGCGGCAGCGGCAAACAGCTACCATCGTACCGGGAAAGCACAAACACCAACACGGGCAGCCCTAGCGTTATAGTGCACGATAAGAGTAGAGCGAGCGGCAATAGTAGTAGTAGTAATAGTAGTAGCAGTAGGCACGATTACACAAGAAATCAGAGCGTGATCACTAGTGCGGGCGGCGGCAATGGTGGCGTGGCCAGTGACGGAAGAACACACTATCTGAACGCGCTGATCGCAGCAGGACTGTCGGATGTAATCGATCTATCTTCTACCCAAAGGTCCACGATGGGAGGCACCACGCTGCCGCAGCATCTGGCGGCCGCCCAGCAGGCGGCGGCCGCTGCCGTTGCCCAGCAACAGCAGCAGCAGCAACAGTCACAATCTAGTCGGCGGGCGGCGTCCGGATCGGCCGGCCTGTCATCTGGTGGCCGGGCGATCTCCAACAGCAGCTCGTCCGGCGGCGGCTCCGGCAGTGGCAACAGTGGCAACGGTGCGAGCGGAGGAGTGAACAGCTACCGCAACGCCAGCGTAGCCGCTCTGCAGCAGCAGCTCCAGCAGCAGCAGGCCCAGGCCCAGCAGCAGCAGGTACAGCACCAGCAGCACGCGGCGGCCACGGCGGCTGCGGCGGCGGCGATCAACAGCCTGACGGAAACGCGGCACGGCAACATGATCGTGCTGCCCGAGATGAACATGGGCGTGACTCAGTACAAGCCGTACGAGGTGGTGAAGAAACCGGTCGAGAACAAGATCATCTACTGCGTGAACAAGACGCCGTACCGCAACACCGAGTATCTGATGACGATCTTCGACCTGAAGGACGTGTTCTTCCCGTACATCAGCCTGGAGGTGTGCCGGCGGGTGCTGAACGCGCTCGACATCAATCTGTTCATCGGCAATAGGTAAGGAGGAAAAGGATCGTGTAATGGGTCGTAATTTATGGATGGCCCCTAAAGGCCTCTAAAAGACTTTAAACTCAAGTACCTTAGAAACCTTTACTTTTATTTGCTCAAGTTACTTTTATTCGATAATTCGGTTAGTTATAAACTTCATCTTTACACTCAACTCTCTTTAATCTGTCCAGCAATGGAAATGTACAATTAAGAGGGATTCCTAATTAGTTAATTAAAAAGCTCCTACGGGCTTGAAGAAGATAGAACAGTTTGAGGTCAACCATTAAATATGATATATTTATTTACGGAAAGACGAACCGATAGGGTTGTTTTTCTTACTCAACCATAAGATGTCAACAGATGATACAGTGAAATCTCTCTAAGATAAATATTCGAAGGGACCGTCAGCTTAGGGAGATTTTCATGTTGAGGAATGGTTACGAATGTGTTGCTATGAAGTATCCAAGAAACCTTGGGAAAAATCTGGCATCCTTTGATCAATACTTTTGTGACCTGTCATCCAAATCTTCAGCGTAGATCATTTGGGCTGCTGAAGCTTAAAGAATATTCGCCTGAGGGAGACATTCATCTTGAAAAGACATAAAATGTAAGGAATATGACCGGACCAAAATGTCAAAATGTTAATCTTGAAGAAGCAATACATGTTGAAGAAACTAGAGAGATTTCACTGTAGCTGCAATGGCGCAATGCAATGCAACTGCGAGTTTCACCGAATTATGGACATTGCAGATTCGTGAAAATTTACAGAATTTTACTTGAATTTTACTTGAAATTTAATATGTTTTCAATATGATTGCCCACGCGTGATAGTCCAATAGGATAATTCAGGTATCGAAAATCATATTAACGTGTTCACATTCGAAAGTGAGGCGGAAACCCTGTAATACTGTTTACGTTGGCAACATTACTCGCTAAACCCTGTGTAGTTTTGGCATTCGGAAACGACTCGGTAAACCCTGTAACACTCTTCAATACTGTTCAATATGAGTCGGTGAACCCAGTAATTCATAGCAAAATGCTGCTAGAATAGTCCCCATCATTAAACTTTGACAACAATCTAATAATTTCTTCACTCCTCTCCAACCCTTTTTCAGCTTGCAGTACCAGGCGCTGCAGGAGGCGGGCCGCACGAACGTGGACAAGATGCCGATGATACAGGTGACGGACGTGATGACGTACATGCCGCAGCTGCAGTACATGATCCGCAGCAGCAACCTGAACCAGGAGTCGCAGGCCAACAAGCGGGCCCGCATCAGCTAGGAATTGGGGTGGGGGGTACAGCAGCAGTGCCCTCAGAGCACGATCGTATCGGATTTAATATCATCCTCCTCGTCGAGTCGTGTTGGCGGTGGCACTGGTGGTGGTGGTGGTGGTGTTGTAGGCGGTGGCATGGGCGATTCGTTCACCGGCAGTGGTGTTGGTGGTGGGATAGCGGCGGCCGGTTGGAGCAACCTGACCCCATCGCCGTCCTCCTCATCGTTATCGCTGGTCAGCAGCAGCAGTAACAGCAGCGGAGGCGTCGGAACTCATTCCAGCAGTGGTGGCGCAAGAAAAGGATCCTCCTCGTCAACGGGCGCGCCGTCCGCGTCGTCATCGTCTTCTGCAGCGGCGGCCGCCGCAGCAGCAGCCGCCGCTGCCGCCCTGGCAATGGCGGGCATCTCGCCCTCTGCCACCGCGTCCTCGGTAGTGTCACCTTCCGGTGCGACGGCAGCGGCCCTGTTTTCCGGCGGCGGTGCATTCAGCTCACCTTCGCTGAGCGGTTCGGCCGGCTCGTCCAGTAGTGGGGGCAGCTTTTACGACAAGAAAACCATGTCATCGTGCCGCTATCAGCAGGAAAAGGGCGGTGCTGCTGCCACCGCGCAGATAAGCTCTTCCGCCCTTGCCGACTACTACGCCGCGGGCGCTGAAGCGGGCAGTGGATCGGCAGCGGCAGCCGTTGCAGCCGCTGCTGCCGCCGCCAGCCGTATGCTTGGCCACGGATCATCCCTAGTACCCCCCTCCGTTTACTCATCATTCCAAGAGTCGGCACTAGCGGCGGCGGCGGCTGCCGCAGCCGCCCAGCATCATCATACGGCTGCTGCCGCCCATCACCACCATCACCATCACCAACATGCTGCAGCAACACACCAGCAGCAAACTCAGCAGCAGCAACAGCAGCAGGTAGCCGTAAACAACAGCTTATTTTCACCCCACTTTGCCGCCGGGTCACCGTACCATCCGCCAATGCAGGGTGGTGGTGGAGGTGGAACAAGTGCTGGTAGTCTTGGTGGTGGAGGAAGCATTGCTGGTGGGAACAGTATTAGTGCGTACGATACTACCAGCACCGCGGCACGGTCCTGTGCATTACCTTCGCCCACCATCTACCCACCGACGCCGCCCCCTTCCGCCCCGTGGATACATCCCTGGTACGGTGGGGATACGTTTTAGTCAACGCTCTAGTTCCTTGTCTTTGCAGACGCCGTTCTTCGTCTGTGTGCACTGTTGTGTTGCGTTCGTTTTTGGGTTTGTTTGGGTACAAGCACAGTTGCTTTTTTTCTGTTAGGTCCAAACATCATTACAGAATTACAGTGTTTCGAATAAGCAAAGGAGAATGAACACCCCCCGCACTCTCCCATTTGCTGCTGCCACAAAGTTGATTTTGTATACAACAAACACACACACATACACGAAGCCTCTTTCCGTTGCGAAGATCAAAAGATGTACTAAAAGTAGATTTTGTTGCAATGTTTCTTTCACGTTTTTTTTTCTTTTGTTGATTTTCTTTATCGCTTTTCTATTGAAAGGAAAAGTTTGAACACGTATAGAACGAATCTCTTCTTTTTTTTACTATATATATGGGTAAAGAAACTGAAACAAAGCAGAATACACACACACACACAGAGACACTCTTTGATTAGTAGTGTTAAGTGAGGAATTTAAGCAGTAAGTAGTAAGCAGCAGCGGGCAGGCGGACATTACTAGGAGTAGTGGCAAAAGCAGCATATGAAACAAAAGTTACTATCGCTCTTAGGCGAATCCACTTTATATAGAAATAACTTATTCATAATTAGGTCTTTCTCTCTCTCTTTCGAGGGAGATGGGTACAAGAGCGCACTAACGTTCGCATCTTTTATCTTGTGCTTGTGAAGTAATAAACGAAAGGTGTGTCACGGAACGGAAACGGGAGGGTCGTGGGATGTAGAAATACACTTGATTTAAACACACACACACAAACACATGAACGCGAATTAGCATAAAATAAATACCAACACGCCAACAAAGAACGGCGCGCGCGCACGCGATCGAAAATGTGTAAGCGAAGAGTGCTAGAATCAGTTCTTAGGTAATCATTAAGTGTTTTAAAAATCACAATAACCTTTTGTGTAAGGCATACGAGAACCTTTTAAAACAAATCTCGCCAAAACCAACACTTACGCTAACCGAACAAACGAATATACGCAAACAAAACGCATGCATTCATAAGATAATTTAGCATTAGCATGACTGAGAGGGAAGAATTAAGGACACACTGCACTAGTAGAGAATTGGAATTTGAAGATTGGTTTGCAAAATTAGAAGAAGAAGCAAAAAAAAAAAACCATTAGACTGATTGAGCGGATTATGACAAGGCGCAAGCAAACGAGATTCCAACACGGGGAAAGCATCCAACGAGGAGACCGGTTGAGGGGATGCCTTATGGCCTCCTCCCCATAAAAAATCGTCCTCGTTCCGCTAAATATGTCTAAGCAATACGATTATGGGGGCGATTAGCTCCATTCGTACTGTGTTAACCACCGACTGTAAGCAGTGCGTCTGCTGCTTGCAACACTAACACACACACAACACATACAGAGCAGTATTTGTGTATTAAAAAAAAAAACAAACAAAATGCTGCTTAAAAACACACCCGCAGGGGGAAGGCCTGCAGGGCTGCCCAAAGTGTTGTTGCTATGTTCATTAAATTACAGCAGAAACTTATTTATTTTCCCAAAAAGCAAAGCGAAAACAAAAGCCCGTTACTTGAATTAGGTGTTAATATACACTACCACTGTACATGATGAGCAAACCTAGAGTCTAACCCTGTATCGTTTAAGAATTGAAGCGAGAATTCGAACAAAACTGCTAGTTAAACCTATTTTATGTATAAAAAAAGATTATTTTGTTAGTTTCTTATTATTATTAATGTTATTATTATTATTATTATTATTAATGCGTTTCAATTGCGGCGCTATACTATGCATAGCGCGGTATACATACACACACACACTTTAATGGTGGCATTATTATTAGTTATTGTTTTGTTTTGTTTTGTTTTTCTATATCTCTCTCTCTCACTATATGAAATACCACTCCATCAGTAAGCGGAATAATAGCATATTTAGGAGATAAGCGATAAGAATTTAGAATGACAAACAAAGCAATGCCGCAAAGGACGTACAGTACGTATCAGCAAACAGAACAACTAGGAAGGTGGTCGGAGTCAGTCGGCACAAAAAAAGAAAACGATGGGCCGAAGACGACTGAATAGTTAGACACTGAACGAAGGGCAGGTGGTTAGCACGAGAGAGGGCAGTTTTTGAGAACTATTAACTTAAAACTGAACAGCAAAACAATAAAAGTAAAACCACGCTTGAACAAGTGAACAAGAAACGGATGGAAAGAGAGGGGGACGCAACACCTAATTGCGCAAACGCGAGTGTCCCTTTCGCAAATTAATTGAATGGTGTGTGTGATTGAATGGACTTGTATGAAAGAAATTAGTAACTAGTTTTTCGTTTTTTCGTTTAATGCATACGACATTCGTTGGGAGTTTTTGGTTTCGGCTCGACTGCCCTTTAAACTCCGGTGATGCAAAAACAGCTTACCCGGTAAATGGATAAAAAGTTAGTCATTTACCCCTCAGGGAAAAGGCAACAGCTGATAAGCTTACCGGAGAATAGAAACACTTGATTTGTGAGGAGTAGGGTTCGCTTACAGGCACAGAGTGTATCTTAATTATTATTTTTCCGAGTCTGTACCATTTACACTGTAGATCGGTTTATACTTGTTGTTATTTTCAAAAAATTTCTATATTTCCTATTTTTAGTTTATTTTTATTCGGAAGGAACGGTCCAAATCGTTGGTTTTGCTTTTATGTTTTTATTTCATAAATAAACGATAAGTCAAATTAGTTTCTTAAAATTGTCATACTAAAACTCATTAGAAATGAAGTCCAGACGTAACTGGATGCCTTTTAAAATTCGTTTCTTAGTTTCAGCTCGGTGGCCTATTGGATAGCTATGCAGGCTCGTAAAGAGTCTCTCAAGATCGATTCCAGATTGGAGCACGTGTAATAATCACCTCCGCCTTTATCTTTCAGTGTTTGAATTTAATACAAAGCGTTTATTTGTTGTTATTATAACACTTAAAAAAAGGGTTTTTTAATATAATATTATTTACCATGTTTAATAATTTCAATGTATTAAAATAATCTTCAAACTCTGCTGTTAATATACGAAAACATTAGATTCTTCCACATAATATTCTCTCAACACAAAACAACACCCCCATCGCCAAAACGTAATTGTTTTGTTATTATTCCCCACTCATCAGCTGCGTGCACACCACCCTTCCCGGCGTGTACTGTACTACTACTTGCGTGTACCGGTACGCGATGGTCGAAAAGAGCTACTGCGACTGGTAGCGGCGGCTGGTTTCCAAGGAAGTGGTGGTGGCATTTTTCCGTTGCGTCGTCGGCTACACACACGTGGTTGTTTTTCCTCTCGAACTCTGCCGTTGTACGGCAGCTGCTGCTTTGCTCTCTTGCTCGCACTTTTCCACTCCCGCTCTCTCGCACTCCCGTCGGAATCACATGGTGTAGGAAGAGCGGTTCGGTTGGGAGTTTCGGAGTCTGAGAGTTTGTGGCCACCCACCGTGTGAGTCATGGGACCTGCCATTGGGGGAACCGACCGTCTAATTCTCTTCACTTGTATTTGGAAAATCTTGGCGAGAGGAGGAACGTTGTTCATGTTTTTCTGAGTTGTAGAATGGAAACTGTTCAGTGTTGGCCACTGGACACTCTCTACATCTTTGTGTCTACTTTGTGATGACAAATTGTGGAAAAAACATGTTCATCATCCCCTTTCCTCACTGATAGTACACAGAATTAGTCATCAAGCATCCCTTATTAGAGAACACAAAAGAACACGAGATGTTCCTCCGCTGGAGGATGTTCTCTCGTGGGTGCGCTCTCTCTCTCTTTCTCTCTCCCGCAACACACTCTCCTTCAGCTCTCTGGAAAGAGCGGAAAATGGATTTGATTATTGTCAAAAATTTTCCTCGTGACGTTTCCACAGTTTGGGGCTTTCCCTCGTGAGCCGTACCTGTGTCCTGTATGGTGGCCCCGTGGTTGTTGTTTTTAGTTGTGTGTGCACCGTGTATTTGTTTTGCCAACAACCCTTCCTGTAACAACTCGGGTTGCAGTACTCCATTTGGTGCATTCAGTGTCTGCCGATCGGGGTAAAGTTCCTGAAAAAACGGAAGCATTGCTATGTAAGGAGTGCTATTCGTGGTGTGACAAGCATATGGATGTGGGTAGAATAGGCCATGGATATTCTTTGGGGAGTTCACCATAGCCACCGATCAACCGTACACATCAACATCAGAGAAAAAGAAGAGAGCGAGCGAAAGAGAGAGAGAGAGAGAGAGAGAGAGAGAGAGAGAGAGAGAGAGAGAGAGAGAGAGAGAGAGCCAATTAGTACAAAGCAGTAAAGAAAGAGAGGGTACTAAAATCTTGAAATCAAATGTTCTTCCCCGACGGATGACGGTGTTTGGAAATTAGTGTTCGGAATAGCGTGAGACAAAAAAAAAACCGTGGGAACAAAAACCGCGGATGATGGAAATGTGACTGCGTGTATGCGTGAGTGTTTGTGTGTGTGTGTGTGTGTATGTTGGTGTTAAATGTGAACGGATCGAAGCAACCTTCGTGGGAGAGAGCGGATGTGCGAAATGAGATGTGTCAAATTAGTGGGTGAATAGTCCTCGCGGAAGCTGTTCCTTTTATCGGGACGGTGAATATCAAGAAGGTTACGGAATATCTTGCCAAAAGCCGTTTTATCACGTACATCTGTAGAGATGTAGGTTGTGCGTGAGCCTTTTTTTAACTTGGAATATATCTCAAACTCCCGTAAATGTTATCCTTTGTTTGGATCGGGAACAATAGCACAGCAACACCCAGTCGCGTCTTCTGGTTTTGTGGGTCGCATAAGGAAGGAATCTAAGTTGTGGATACACTGTGTGGCACTGTGATGGAGATACCTTGAAGGCAGAGTCAGGACGGTGGCCCTGTCGCCCTGTCGCCCATATAGCGAGTCGTCAACCAGCGGAGTGGTTAAAGAAAGTGCGGAAGTGTGAACGTATCCTCGCCGATGGTGTGATCCACCGAGTGGAAACTGTGGTTCGAGTGACATGAGTGAGTGATGTTGAATGGAAATTTTCACAAGCGATTAGTGGTCGGAAAAGCTTTCGTGTGAAAATTTTGAATAAGAATAGCAGCTCTCTGTTCCCCTTTCTGTGGCCCCAGCGAGTGGTGAAAGGATGTATCTTACCACACTGCAAGTCGCACTTTACACCTGCTGAAGTGAGGTTCCTCTTTACTACGCCCCACGCCTTCTACGATGGGCAACATCGTACAATAGCGGTGCTTCGTCCCTGTGGAAAATTCCTCCGTGTGTGTTCGTGTATCCTAGGAAACAATCCTCCGCGTGTCCATAGAACGATGGAGCGGGTTTGGCGTAAAGTCAATCAGGGCCTCACTTTACGATCCTCCTCATCGAAGGCGGCGGCAACGGCCGGTAGTGGCGCAAGCGGTGGACCAAATGCTGCGTCCCTCGTCACGGCAGGTCCGTCGGCCGGTCCTTCCGCCGGTGGGCCGACGCACCATTCGACCGACACGACCAGTTCGGCCGGTTTCGGCGAGTCACAGGTGGTGGCCGTGCAAAGGCGCCGGTCGGTGGTGGTGCCGCAGGCGAGCACGGCCTCGTCGGAAAAGCGGCGACGCCGGCGGCGCCGCAGTCGCCCCAGCAGGGAAGGGTAAGTAAAAGAGAAGGGGTTGGGAGGGGGGGGGTTTGCATTTTTCATGACGTACGCTTGGCCGAAGTTCGTACCGAGTAGGCGGTGAATCAACAGTCTTTTTTTCAAAGAATCATTTATATTTCTGACAGCAGGATGAATCATTGAGGGAGAGGATCGTAGAGTAATGAAGTTCCCAATTTGAAATTGCCAATCATTTCTATTTGAATTTATAAAAAGATGAAAACAGAATATTTTTTTCTAAAAACTACTAAATATAGCTATACATGTTGGTTTTATGTTAAGTCTAAGTCAAGACTAGATTTCAACAAAAAATAATCTATAACAAACAGAAGTTGATGATCTCTTATGTCATACATTAAGATTTAAGACTAAGAAAAACTTGATTAAACGTTTAAGGATGCTTCTAACCGACCTTCATTTAAGTTAAATTCAACTAAAAAAGACTTGGTACGACTAGAAGTTTAACATGAGACCTTTCCTTGGACCTGTCTATTATGCCTTATTTAGGCCCCTATACAAGTATTTCATCGATGTACGTTTGTAAAAATAAGAAGAAGATATTCATTCCATTTGATATTTACGAAGAGTACAGTAGCCTATACATTCAACAGCTCCTCTACAGAACATTGATCTCGATGCTTATGTTTTATTGCTATCAACATATGTTGATGCTTGTGGATGCTCATCTTAAGTACAGCAAATCATTGTTCATTAATATTTACAAATTCTTCAATTCATCTTAATGACTTATAATCTGGCAGAACATCGATACCATATCCATAATTCTGAGTTCTCTCGCAACATAGATTAATCTAAATATCCTGAAACATGAAACTTTTGTCTGTGTCTGAATTTTCTTCTTCTTTGGCACAACACAACCGTCGTCGGCCAATGCCTGCCGCCTCTGTACCACTAATGGGCTTGGCTTTTAGTGCCTACATACTACCATTGCAGGATAATGTGTTTGGGGACACGATCCATTCGGGGCTTGAACCCATTACGAGTAGGTTTTTAAGTCTTACTAGTGGACGATTGTACCACGAGATCGGCCCTGAAATTTTGGGGTCTCTAAACTATGATAAGCGAACCCAATGCGGCCTTGAGAGCCTTGAATGTGATTCGCAATAACTTTGTAAAGGTGAAAAATAAATATTTCGCTATTAAGTCAACATTTTAATATAACATTGACATTCATCCGGTTAAATCCAAAGATCATCCATTTGGAGACCCCTGTCCTAAACAGTGAACATCAAATTGTCATATTAGTGCCAACTCATACCAGATCTCTTGGAGTTTCTAAGGCCTGGGTTGGTTGTATGGCTCTTGATCTCGAAATGTCTCGTTTTAACGCTGTATTTTCTTGAAAATGGACTCAAATGGATTTCTATAAAAAATCTATTGATATGATATTTACCATGTATAGAGCATGTGTGAGCGTTCAATAGTATTTTTGGCATGGAAAAGGGTTCTTAGAGGCCTTGGTGTGACCAGAACATGCTATGATGATGCCACTTAACCCGAGGTTAGAGGAGTCTTTACTAAATTGATCAATGATTGACACCAATCATATTATGGTCTATGCCTTGCATGCTGGTGTGTTCTTCAAGGCTGACTGTCATTGTGTAGCATGGGAATGTCCAAGAATAAGGATGTATTTCTGTCCTCGTATTTCAACACAAGTTGTGCTCTCTAGAGACTTAGTTCAGTTTAAGTATATAGGTAAACTGAAGATGATGATTTCCGATCGTTGCTGATCATAAGATCTTAAGCATAGTATAGTTCCTTTTTGAATGTCATTATGTGGAATTTTGCTTCCAGAATGACTCAAAACTGCCATGTAATCTTTTACCTATGAACCTCATTTTAATGTAGCAAACAATGGTGCAATAAAAATAACAAATCAAAATCATTCCATTCCAACAATCGTCTCTCCATTTACAGCGCTTCGCAAAGTGGCCACGGGTCGGGAGGCCACCACAAAGGACATTCATCGGGCGGCCGGCGGAGCAACAGCCAATCGGTCACCATCGCGCAACAGTCCAACGAACAATCGCTCAGACAACGAGCCGTGGCACGGTTGAAGATGTTCAACTTCAACCTCAACTGGGACCTGCACATGACGCAGTGCAAACCGTGCGGGTAAGAGATTTCGCTTTTCGCGTGATGTTTGTCTGTCCCGAAAAAAAACCCGAATAGTATCTTCCCGACCAACCACAACAGGCGGGAAAGGATTTTTGCGGTTCCTAGTCCCTTTCCCGGATGGGTGTCTGTTTCTAGCGCTTTGCTGCTAGCCACGGGGCTGCAATTTCCTTAATAGGTTGACCTACTTTTTTCCATCCCGACGCCTTTCGTGTTTCCTCCGAGTAAGCTTTTGTGTGTGTATTTTTTCTATTTTCTTATGCACTCGTTTTTCGCTGCTTCTGCCCGTTCTTGGTGCTCGCGTTCTTCAGGCCTAAGAGCAGCGGCAACATTATCACTCGCAGGCTGTGCCGCAATCGGCGCGGCGAGGACAACGAACTCTACCGCTCGAACAGCTTCAAGTTCGAGCGGTTCGAACGCAAGGACCCGATGGAAGCGGGCGCCAGGACAATGCTGCGGAAACAGGTATGTATGTTGTTGTTGTTGTTGTTCAAAGTGCAGTCTGCTTTATTTATTGTTGCATGGGCGCATAGGTTTTCGAATTTCACCTCTCTAAGGACACCCCGCCGTCCGTAGAGTTGGAACGAAAGTACTTTGCAAATAGTTGGAATTTGTTTGGATAGGCTGTTGGTGGGAAAATTACAAATTACTTCATGCTAGTACATGTCAGGAGGTCATTTCTAAAAATATTTTTTAAATAACTTCATCGCACCATTGTTTAATTTAACAATCAATTTGTCTGCAACACTTGTTTTATTGATAATTCAAAGTTATATTCAGCTCTTGTTATATATTAACTCTATTAATTAACTATTAATTAATATAAGTATTTTTGTCAAATTCCGTTACAAGATTTACCATACAGCGATGGCAGTTTATCGAACTACAGAATGATGATTAAATGTTTATTTAATTAATCAGGTTTTGTTGAAATTTTCTAAACTCTAATTCACATACAAGTTAATTCAGAATAACAGATACCGTCTGTTCCCGAGTTACACGGTTCTCGACTTACGGGGATTCGGAGATACGCGGTTTTCTAAATTTGACAGATTAAA
Source organism: Anopheles arabiensis (assembly GCF_016920715.1). Taxonomy (NCBI): domain Eukaryota; kingdom Metazoa; phylum Arthropoda; class Insecta; order Diptera; family Culicidae; genus Anopheles; species Anopheles arabiensis. The sequence goes on along the minus strand of NC_053518.1, from coordinate 66,899,745 downwards.
TGTCAAATCAATACAATTTGCTTCAAGATCGGTATATCTTGCATTTTTGCTAACAAATTGAAACCGCTTAAAAGCCAGAAATATTAGAATTTTCTGCACGAATCATAACAAATAAATGATAAAGTGTGTAAAAGTACTACATTAAATAAAAAACTCGGAGTAATCAATACAATTTTAGTCAAAAAATGTGAAATTCGACTTACGCGGATATTCGAGTTACGCGGATTCGTTGGGAACGCAGAAACCGCGTAACTCGGGATCAGACTGTATTTGAATAGTTAGAGGGAAGTATCCCAGGTAAAATAAACTGTCAGAATGGTGTTTCATGGTGTTGGACAGTTAAATGGTGTTTTTACAACATCAGCAAATATTTTAGCCCTACAGACTGATACTTATAACAATTATTGAAGAACTTTCGCGGAAGTTGTCTTCGATCTTACTACTCCAATGTACTGATTTATTTTTAAGTAGCAGTACGAATAACAGCAACTTCCAGCAACTCAATCTGGCTACGAAGTGAAAGAATCAGACAAAAGGCTTTCTCGGATATCAGGTTAAATTAAGACAACTCTTTTAATGCTGAAAAATAATAGAATATTTAAGAAACATACTATTAAAGACAAAATTTAAATTTCGTGTAGCCCTTCCAGTGCTCTGCGAACGTGCTCCGATAGCGTACAAGTATTGCGAATTGCATACAACCAGGGGAAGCGCATAGCGCCATCTACATGTCAAAATATAAGCTGCAGATATTTCCCGTATTGGCGGTTTGATTCAAAAATGTGGCACATTTTAATTTGCACGTAGCGTTTGTTTGCTTCGGAATGGGGCCGAAAAGTATAAAACGTTAAACAAATACCACATATACAAATTATTGAATTTCTTCATCAACGATATACATAAAAATGCTTATCGCTGAATTCTTTTTTATAGTGTTTTGTGTATGTAAAAGATAAATTCATATTTTTAGTTTTTGAATCCAATAGTTCTTCAAACTAGTGTTTTGTCTACAGTTTTAGATAAATTAATCTCCAATGCATAAGCATAAGTTTTCATTATCCATAAAAAATGGATTTGCTTTGATTGACTGGTAGGAAACTGGGAAGAAATGAGATAATCTGTGTATTGGAGAGAACAAACCTTTCTATGATACTGGTAAAACAATTGATTGATTTACTTCAATATTTTTATGGAATGTATGATAAATGTGCAGCAATATTTTACATCAATCCAATACAATTCGTTTAAAAATAATTAATGTCTCAGCTTGGAAACAACCAGGTAATAAGATATTACCTTCCTGCTTACTAGGTCAAAGTTTGCACCACATCGCGCTTTATTTCGTTACACAGATGTTGTCAGGAGGGATAAAAACGCTGTGTAAAGGACGGATGATCAAATTAGACAAGACTGAATGCATCACTTGTCCGTGCTCGCTATTGTGTTTACAATTCCCTGAGGACTCCGTCTCTCGCGCTTAGCATCTAGCTTTTAGGCCTGTGCAAAATTCCCTCAACGAAAGCTCAATCTTGAGGCTGGCATGGGGTGACCATATTTTAATATGGCAAAGTGGTGCGCTGTCTTGGACCATTTTTTCATTCGTTTGTTGATAAATGGCAACACCGTAGTCTCCCGACACGACGCCGTACACTCTCGGCATGACTTGTGGGAAAGCATCGCCCGCTTTTGCCACTTGCACCGATGCTCGATGTTATTTATATCATTTCGGCAGTAGTTGTTCCTGGCAAACACTTTACGGGACGAGGTGATAGGATGTGTACACACCGGGGCACGCGGTAGAAAAGCTTTTCATTTACGAGAATAAACTTCGACACACATAGACACAATCGCTTATCGTTGGAGTACAATATTTTTTCCTCCTTGCGTTTTTCCTTGGTTGCGCTTGGGCGTCACAAGAGAAGAAAGGTGAAACAAGAAGGTAAAAGGCAACTACCACTATTTCGCACCGAACATTCTTTTCGTGCACCTAGCTTCTTTTCCCTCACCTTTGGTGTTTGCCGTTGAAACATTGCAGGAAACTCATTTTCCTTCTTCTTTGAAAGCGTAGTAGCGCGGAAAAACGAACGGAAAAGTTATTTGGCCTCAGCAACCGTTCAGTTTCTCTCTCTCTCTCTCTATCTCTGGTTTGTATTTGTCTTTTGGCGAATCGAGCCGTACATTCAAAGGAAGCGTAATTTTTGGTGTTTCCAAGATGTGGGAGTGAAAAAAAGGGAAATCCTCCAACATTATTCCCTAGTTAGGAGAAGGAGAAGCACAAGCAAAACACAAACACCAGAGAGGAAAAAAACTGTTCGTAAATGTGCAAAACGAAACAAAAGAATATTAGTCGATGCATTATTAATGTCTCTCCATGGCGTTTTCGCGCCCACATCACGAAAATAGTGATTGCGTCGGCAAACCGACGCTACTATTCTTCCGCTGGTTTCTGGTGTTCAGATATCGGGTTTGATCTCGTGCCGTTTGCTGTCGTAGTGATGTCCCTTTGGCGAGTTTCCGGCTTTTCACATCCTGGCTGTGAAAGTGGGACTGCGAACTTGGCTGGCTGGTTGGCGCGTGGTGGTTTTGCTCGAGTATCTCTCGAGTATTTACATTATTTATAGAACAATAAGCTTCAGACAACTTGAGAAGAATAAAGTGTAGAGAGGGGAGAGAGAGAGAGAGAGGGGCTAGAACGATATTTTTGCACGAGTTCGCTCGTGCTGCAGTTGGTGAAAAGAACGCTGAAAGTGTGTTTGCTGAAGTATATAGTGTCCTGTTTTCTGCGTTTGCCCGTTACTGGTGCAAAGAAAAATGCATCGAAAGAGGAAAGCTTTTCAATCGGTCGAAAGGTCACACCCAACAGGCTCTGGGTGTCGTTGGAAGCAATGGAGTGTTTTGTGTAGTGCGATTGTTTCTTTCACTGGCGAGTGTGCACTGTAGTGATTTTACTGAGCTCTTGAAAACCTGTGTCTTCATCGTTTCGTTAAGTGTAATAGACAAAAAAGGATTCATTTAAAGTGTTACGTGAACGTTTTATGAAGTTTATTGGACTTCGCAACCATCATTGTATGGACGTATACAATAATGTCTTGGTGGGAATTAGTTGTGAAACAAAATCTTTCTGTTGGAGAAGTAGTAGAAACTCCCAAACAAAATAAAAATATTAAAAGATGCTATATTTGTATGGGGAAATTGCGCTACAATACAATTGCATTAAATACAAATCACGTTGAACATAATTTTGAGAATGGTTGTAAATGTACCATCAGACATGAGGAATTGTTTGAGGAATTCTACACTATGGCTGTAGATGAGGAAGCCTGCTGTACAAGAGTTGGTTAGTTATAATTAGTTATAATTTAAAAAAGCCATACTGAAGCTATTCAGCAATCCATTTCAAAATCTTACGTGTCAAGCCTCAAGGTAGTCAGACATATGGACGTTGCAAAGTGCTGTGCACTGTATCTCGTGGAATTCTCTTCTTCTTCTTTGGCTCAACAACCGATGTCGGTCAAGGCCTGCCTGTACCCACTTGTGGGCTTGGCTTTCAGTGACTAATAGATTTCCCCCCCATAGCAGGATAGTCAGTCCTACGTATGGCGGCGCGGTCTATTTGGGGATTGCACCCATGACGGGCATGTTGTTAAGTCGTGCGAGTTGACGACTGTACTACGAGACCGGCTCGTGGAATATACAGTGAAATATCTCTAAGATGAAGTATCTTCAAGATGAATTGTTTCTTTATGATGAACATTTTGACTCGGCATATTCCATACATTTTACGTCTCTTCAAGATGAATCTCTCCCTAAGGCGAATACTCTTCAAGCTGCATATGCGATTTGGCAGCTGAAATTATCTCAGATGAGTTTTTGGGCTGTCATTCACAAAACTTGTTCGAAGGATACCATGCTTTTCCCGTGGATTTTTAGATACTTCATGGCAACATCTATATTACTTTTCCTAGACATGAATATCTCTCTAAGCTGACGGTCCCTTGAAGATTCGCCCTAGAGAGATTTAACTATATACTAACTGTATACTATTTATTAATAAATTGAAATTTTCGATTCCATTCAATTCAAATCAACATAGGGAAAGGAAATTCTGTATTTTGGATCGTGCGATAACTGAATGTTTATTAGGAAGGAGTATAGAAATAGCTCCAAACTATTTCACTGCAACACTAAAAGATAATGCAGGCGGTCCCCGAGATACACGGTTAATGGGAACCGAAAACAGCCGCAAAATACCGCGAGTCTCGAATGTCCGCGTAAGTCAAATCTCGTGATTTCCAGCCAAAATATCACTTATCTTCGTGTAATTTTGCAAGTAGGGGGTGATCTTAGCCGCCAAATTAATTATTTGATATGATTCTGACTGAACTAAACAGTTTTAAACCTTTTGAAATAGTTTTTAACATTCGATCAATAGGGAAATTATTAGCCATTTGACAATGGAAGTGTCAAATCAGTACAATTTGCTCAAAGAACTGTCAAATTTAGACAACCGCGTATCTCCGAATCCGTGTATAAGAGGTACCGTGCATCTCGGGGACCACCTGTATTCTAAAACGAGCTCCAAGATATATTAAAGATTATTTCCGCTTCCTATACTATCCATGAGTCTATTGACATCAGATGCAATGAGATGTGGTTAAACGTTTCTAACAGATCTTATCATCTCATCTAGAGTGAGAAGATCACATTTTAAAAAAGGGAATTTACAAGAGAATCTCACTTTGCAACCTTACCTTGAACATGCGTTTGCTTGCTGCCTAGAATATCTGAAAACTATGCAGAAGCTGTCATAAACACACAAGTCTGGAAAAAGCAGAGATGTTGTAAATAATCAGGTACAATCTCTTCATTGATAAAATCAGCCTCTCATCTAGGTCCGGTCCAAGTTCTAGCTAATGCGGACCTTGTGAAAGTCGGTTAGTCTGTCCATGGGATCATTGAGCCTACCCAAAAGCCTTCGGAAAATAGTTGTCCATATTTTATTACCGAATCGAACATAAACTAACAACTATCTCTTTTCGGTACGATTGCCTGTTTGTTATTTTAGCTCCCTGTATGTCAAAAATGAAATATTCATCCATCACGTTCCGTACACAGTTTATCTGTTCAATTTCCAACGGCCACAATTCATTTAAAAAATAAACTGTCAGCCAATGATTAAATTGGTCTGCCGTTTTTTTCTCTGTCTCTCTCTCTCTCTGTTTCTGTATATTCTGCTGCTAATTGTTCAGGTAGATCTGTTTTAGCGGAAACCATGTCGCACGACTGACATGTCGGAAAATATTACAACTGCATCCAGTTTTTAATTTCATTTGATGCTTATACACAGGCAAAACAAAAAGAAACAGGAAAACCTTTAGCTCTAAACTGTTATGGAACAAAGCGGCTGCTCTGTCCTGAAAAAAAAAACAGCTTCTCCCGGGTTGGTCACGGAAGTTAAAAAGTGAAAAACCTCACGTTGCACGGGTAATAGCACCGGACGACCATTTAATATTCAAAACCAAACAACCGTCCCGAAACCTGGGGGGTTCTTCCCTTCTTTGTGGCCGGAGTCTGGGTGGGATGGGTGGTCGATAGGGTGCTGGCCGGGTCCCGTTTAACCGGCGGATAGGTTCGACAGCATCAAAACATCAAATATTCGCCTGCATAATAATTTTATTTATTTTATTTATGCTCTCAATACACAACTGGCCTTCCCTCGACCGACCAACTCAACCAGTTGGGTGTGCGTGTGGTGTGTGGTTGCCCTCCGGGGTGTTAGCTGGTGGGTGCCTTTTCCTCTTTTACTTTTTGGGTGTCGTTTCTTTGCAACGATTGCTGGGATGGGCTTTTCCAGGGGGGGGGGGGGGGGAGCACTGGATGTGCGAGGGATGAAATATGGAAATGTTTCATGTGTCACTTCCATTCAACCTCATACTGATGCTTAGTGGTCTGAGGACTCGGCTGAGGGTAGAGACAGCACTCTGGGCCAAAAGATGCATGCGACAACAAGGACGCCATTTGCCGATTTGCCTTTCCGGTGTCTTCCTCTCCACTTCCTTTTGGACACATCGACATCGTACAGAAATTATGTGTTGGAAAATGCTCCAACATGTGCAGAAGCGCCATGTGTTTTGTGGTTTTTTCCTTTCTTTTCTTGGGGAGAATGGGATCATCATCGAGTGGGGAGTTAGGCAAAACCCGATTGTCGCAACACACACACACAGACTGGTCGAAGATGAAGTGTGAAGCAGTGCAACCGCTGGTAGGATAAGGATTCCTAGAGAAGTATTTAGAATTTCAAAGGGATGGGTCTTTTTGTTGGGGTTTTTGGCCATTAGAGAAGAGATGGCCAGATAAATAAGAGCATCATTTGAGTATCTGATTGGTAATGGGATGCTTAGAAAAATGTTTTAAGCTTTGTAGGTCCTCTATGTCATTCAGTCAGGAACTGGGAAACCTTCTCTTGTGTTGAAAGTTTTAAAGTCACCGAGTATACAAACATACCCTCAGGGACACGAGAATGTTTTTCATCCTGCAACCAATGTGTTTTTCTCGCTCTTCAAACTGCAAACGATGCAGTAAGACACGCCGTCAGACTCGCATTTGGAATGCGAGTGGTGCAACAGATACGTATTTGTACGCGAAAACGTTATCCTCCTCCCATCCCGTGGTGAGATGAACCGACGCTTTGGGACTACCGCAGCAGTCGTCGCGTGCTGTGCTGCTGTGGATTGGTTGGCTTGAGCTCTGCAGTAAATAAACTTCTGCGCCGTGCAAAATCCCTGGTCGAACAACAGGCCGTCCAGGCTCTTCGAGTGTTGTTGGTACCCGTACGATGGATGATGCTGCCGTGTTAAACCACATACACACACCACACCGGGAGACACGATGGGCAACAATTTATCCATCCCATGTCGCGGGAATTGGATTGCACCGAAGCCGCCGGCTCACGACTGGTAGCAGAGAGTAGCTTGCCGCGCTTTGGTGAAGTTATTTCTGGCGGGCAACGTATGATCTACCCGTTGACAGTTTGCTGCAGTTTCGGCGGTTAGAACAGGGGAAGAAATGGAAGCAAAAAGAACAAGAAAAACAATCGAGAAACAGGATTTTTATAAAGCTTTACCGTCGCTCGTTTGGTCGCTCACAGTACGTGGCCACTCTCGCACGGTACGCGTCTAAACTGTATGAAAGCGTGAGGCGAACAGGGCAAGCACGATGTGCAACCGCCGTTGCTCTGCGTACGTGCGTGTCTGGGAATTTATGCTCGGCGAATCGTTTACGTATTGTGATTAGGATTCTTTCTTTTTTCTGTTGCACCAAAAGGACCACGATATTCATTCCGTCTGAACTAGAAAGACGTTTTATTGCCTTTTTTGTGGGTTTTGCTGTACGTACTGTTGTCAGTACTGGAGGAATAAAATATTAATCACTGTTAGTCTAAAACGTTCGTCATCAGAAGCAATGTAAAAGATTTTCTATTGTTAATTTTATTGATTAAATTAATTTAATGCGTTAGCTGGGTCATCTGCATTGTATTTTATGGAAAAGTTCGCACATGTAATGAATCGCAACCTATTTCAACATTATTTGTGTTACTACTCTAAACCACAGGCTGTTTTAAACAGTGATAATTGCCTTCTTAAGACAATATCTTTGAGTATATATTTGATTTGAATAGTGTTATTAGTTCAGAAAGTTCCCGAAATACACGGCACCTCTTATACACGGTTTCGGAAATACGCGGTTGTCTAAATTTGACAGAGCAATTTGTACTGATTTGACTCATCAATTGTAAAATGCCAAATAATTTCCCTTTAGATCGAATGTTAAAAAAATTCAAAAGGTTTAAAACTGTTTTATTGAGTCAGAATCATATCAAATAAATAGTTAAGTGGCTAAACCACCCCCAACTTGTAACATTATACGAACATTAGTGATATTTTGGCTGGAAATCCCGAGATTCGACATACGCGGAAATTCGAGATACGCGGTATTTTATGGCCGTTTTCGGTCCGCATTAATCGTGTATCTCGGGGACCCACCTGTATTTACAAGGTTTTTCAGGGGTTTTCATAGTTGTGGGACAATTTTTTGACTTTTTTTAGGAAATGAACTTTATATCATAGGAATTGGACTTTATAGCATCCTTTTTACAGGGTTCCGAATCATATAAGGGAATAGTTCAATCACTTAGGGGAATGTTGCAAATCGGAAGGGGAATGTTGCATGCAAGCTGTGGAAGTTTGCTATCTTATAGGGGAGTGTTGCAATCGACTAGGGGAGATTTGCAAGCGTACTGTGAATGCAATAGGAATGTCTGTCAAAAATAGGAATATTCAAGGAACTTGTTCAAAACGCGTGCCATACAGTCCAAATCCCAACATATAAGTCTACTTCTTATAAGAAAGAGTCAGTCATGGAAAGCGTCCCGCAACTACGAGAATCTTGTATTTCCCCCTCTTTAAAACAATTAATATCTATTTTGGGTGCATTTCGTTGTTCATCAGCAAATGCGTAACATGAACGAAAGCCTTTGTTGAGGAGAGAAAAAGGATATGAAAGATAAAATTAGTCCTGGAGATGCCGGGTATCGATCCCGGTACCTCTCACATGCTAAGCGAGCGCTCTACCATCTGAGCTACACCCCCGTGGTTGCAGACGTGAAGTCTATTTAGCATGTTATTCGTTGCTTCGTGTGTGAAAGTGAAAGTGTGAAATGATCCGTACAGTGATGTGAAGTGTTAAAACGACTGCTACAGCTGAGTAAAATGAAACATCATTTAAAAAAACTGAAAACATTTCAATCTCAACTAAATAAGTGCAACATGGTTCTCGTTATAGAGTTTCAGCGCGAATAAACCTATAAAAGAACATTATTTTGCAGCATGATCAATCAATCAAATCGATAATGAATCAATAACAGTTCGTTGCAAGTAACGTTCATTATTAGCGCTCGTGCTCTCGTGCAAATTGTGCCTTCAATCGCAATCGCAATCGTCAGCTTCTACGCCGACGGCGTTTCCTGAATTGTAGCGCTTCCTCATTCAAGGTGATAAAGTTGGCAGCCGAACGCATCAACGTGAAAATGTGAAGCAAAGAGACGAAAACATAAAACGTGGTAAAAAAATGAGCAAGAACTGGAATTGTGAACACTCCCTTCTCCCGTTCCGGTTTGTTATTGGCTCTGACGATTGGCTCTGGTATTTCGGTGGGTCCTAATCAGCAACGTGTTGGGCGCGGCAAAGACGGACGGTTGGTGCAATAGGATTAAGACTCCGATTTTTATTGAAAATTTACATTTTTATGAGATTTTTTGACGCTGCCGTTTTTTCCGTTTGTTGCGGCTGGCTTTTTCCCTTCCAGGTTACTGCAGTCATACTTGGTTTGTGTGATTGTACTTGGATTGTCCCAGTAAATAGGTTCTCTGGTTGGGTTTCTTGGGAGTTTTCTCTTGATGACGAGCTTGGCAGAGTGAATGTTAATTTTCTCGCTGTTTGCCATAGATCGCGGGTTTTCTATATTTACTTAGGGCGGTTTGTCTCTTTTAATTTGACCGTAGAAATGGTCACCAAACGAAGAAAAAAGCAAGCGATCCGAATCAATTTGACAAGACGGGCAAATTTGACATGCTTCAAAGTAAAATAAAAAGAAAGTAAGCGAAAGGATCGCTTTCGGAATATCGGCACAAGGGGTTTGATTGAAATTAAGCGAACTTTTATCCGTCGAACCGGTTGATTGGAAAATAGGGTTGACAATTTGGAATGGGAAGTTCAATCCTTGGTCTGGACGATTTATTGGTTCAGCAAACAGTGCGATTATGGCAAGAGAGAGGCAGGGCATGTAGTAGTATTGGCGTATTGTTTCGAAGTTTTAGCATGGGTTCAGTTATAATTAAATACAATAGCTTATGTAAAGGCAACCCATCAAATCTGTATAGAGTAATGTCTAAGGTTGACCCCAAAATTTCCAAAAATAGATTGAAACTCTATTGTTTTTTAATACCAGATTGAAATTTCTACTGTTTGAATTCGATAAGTAATCGTATTAATCTAATATTTGCTTAAAAATCGAATCAATTTTTACATCAAATAATGAATTTCCAAACCAACTACGACTCATACCACAGCTAAATTAAACTGAAAGTGTACGAACGTTTCCCTACCTTCTGCTGATGCCTCGCTATTACACAAACACTCTCGACTGGATTTATTCATTACTGCTCCCGCGAACCAGGGGCCGAGTGAGTTATACGATTTCATTCCGTTTAATTAACGCTCCACGGGTGGCATACGAATGCCACCCAACGGGGGATGTCAATGGCCGAACGGTCGCGAAACACATGTGACACAGACACACACCGTGGTGGAGCTCCATTATTCTTGACACGAACCGTTTCGCTGTCCGGAGGTGCTGGTGGAAAATCTGCACCTGTTTTTCCACCTCACGGACGTGTTTTTTCGGGCGCGGATGATGCCGCGCTTAGTCTGGTATGCGCTCCCCCCGCCAATCGTCTATGTTGCCGATCTTATCGGGAGCAGGATCGGTCCCGTTGATACGGAAATTTAGATGTTTGTTTGTTATAGAAAAATACTCTAAGCTGAATAAGCTGGCAAAGGACCACCGTTGGGGGATGCATGAATGCTACTTGAGCGCGCGCGTTGTACATCGTCCGGCCAGGAGCTCATTGCATATTCATGTCGAGTATTGCAGGCAAACTGCACAATGGGTGAAAATCCAAACACTCAAACCCAGTGAGACAGACGGGACGGGATGAGTGGGAAACTGTCGTGGCCGGCCAGTGTTAGCGAATGTTTAGATGAACGATCGGTTGAATGATACGTTTGCAACGAGAGCCGTTCGGTATTATTGCACACTTAAGCGATATTTTATGGTGCAATTTTCGTTCTGGGTATTTTTTCCTTGTTGCCCAGGATTCTTTGAGCCCCGGGTGAGGGTAAAATAGATCATCGGCGAAAGTCACCTGAAGCAAAAACAATCCCCCGGACATGTAGGGGGTGTAGTGTAAGACTGCCGCATTGTCTGCATATTAATTTGTACGGTATTGTGTTAAGAAATTTGTAGCATTTTTTTAGTCTGGCGAAAGTTTTTGAAGATTTGCAGCTTGTTTTTTTTTATTTGAGAAGATATTTTTGAAATACACGAGTCTGGATGGAGATGCAACATTGTGATTATAAGAAAAAAGGATCATAAATTAAATTAAAGACACGTCGTGGGGACCGGGAAAACTGCTTGTATACAGAATTCTAAAGGGCGAAGATTGTTGCAAATTGTCGGTATTTTTTTGTAGGCAAAGTGGAGAGATCTATCAGAGTGGAAATTTTGTAAAGATTTGTTCGCTTCTTGTATAAATTAAAACAAGACAAGCGAAAGTAATTTGATGCTATTTCATATCGCATCAAGCACAACTGATAACAATACATTAAACTTTTCCATGGTCCTTTATTGTTTTTTCTTCTTTTAAGCTCATCGATCAAATTTGGTAAAAATTAAAACTCAAATAAAACTTCCTGCTGCATACATAGACCTTCTGCATTATAACGCCAGAAGTTATTAAATTTTATTTACCAAACCCTTTTAATTAAGTGTGTTCGGGATGAGGTAACCTTAAAGATCCAACCAGAGGCAGCAGAAGTGAAAAAGAAAATGAAATTTCAATTATATTTCTTTCAAATATGTGGAAATTTTGAGAGTAATGCGCTGAAGGAAAGATAATTGATTTACAGTCAAACGTCAATTTTCTGGCCATCTCAGGACCGGACGTTTGCCGGTTAATTGATATCCACGGATGATACTCCAACAAATTTCGAATTTATGTATCAGTTACAGGGTTTTCCATTCCAATTAACAACTGTCCACAGTCAACTAGCAATCCTCGATTTGAAAAATACGATTGTCTACCACTTACAAACAAGTCAAGCCGTTTTTGGTACACTGTCCATTTAAATTTCACAATTGTCGTCTTCGAAAACACGCGTCAGTTGCGGCTTTTTTTCTACTTTTTTTTTCTAGCATTAAAATTTAACATCTTATGAAAACAGCTAGCAAAGCAATCAGCTGAAAACATTTCTTGATACAATTTAATATCATTGATTGTAAAGCAAACGAAAAAAAATCATCCCCAAAAAAGGAACCTTTCTCGGATAGGGTAGACAAAGAAAGCCTCGACAGGGTCATAAGTTTGTGCTAACTGAATTCAACCGTTGAGTAAAGGAATGAAGTTTTAACAGAGCTGCCAAGAGTCCCAGACAGGAAAAGGCACACACACCCATACACACCCATCTGCACGACATTAACCGAAAATGCAATCACAAAGACACTGGAGCCAAGTCTCGGGAGCATAAGTAAGCCGGTGTGACATCAAATTGGATTCCAGCCCTGACGCTGCCGGCTGTGTGCGCGTCCGTTCAGATTTTCCCGTGTGCTCGTACATCTTAAAAAAGCTCAGCAACAACAAAAAAAAAGAAACAAAGATAGATGAATTGTATTGGAAAAGTTTTCATTCCCATCGCCGTTTCCCGCTGCTGTGGTTGCACAATCTTGTACCAGAATCATCTGTCAGGCCAGGTAGTACCGCGGAAGCAAAAGAAGGATACGGAAGAAGCGGTTCTTTATCGCGCTTTGGTTTTATGTTTGGGGTGCAAAAACCGGCAGCAGGTTTTTCCTACTTCCTACTTCCTACTATCGAATGATGAGGAAAAGTTTTCTAGTTTCCAATATGAATAATGCATCCTTTTGTTGTGTTCATAGTGAGAGAAAGAGACAGGGCGAAAGAAGGATCCTCGGCAGGAAACTCCAAAGGTTTTCTAATCTTTGCCCTCTACCTCTAATCTCCGTAAAAGACAGTTGGCCACAAATCAGATGGGAGATGGTCAATTGAAAGTGGTGGAAAGTTTAACCGATTGATTCTTTGTCTTGCCCCCTCTCGGAAGTACAGATAGCATGCAGAGCGAACATGTGTTTTCCCTGAAAGTACCGTGTGTGCGTGCTAATGTCCGGCGGGAGTTTATTTCATATCGTTAAAACAATCGTTTACCGCACAAACTTAACCCTGTTCATACCCGAAATTGGGAAACTTCGTAGGAAGTACTGTTTTTTTTTTTGTACTTTGCCCGGAAGATCAAGCTCGAGATGGAGCGGGTGGAAACTCTTTCGCGCAATATTCACTAATGGAAAAGTAAGTCCTGCAACAAGACTACCATAAATCATGCCTCCCGGCGTGAGCGTGCTAGCGCCCGGGGCCGTCTTAGGAATGGAGAAGTTGGTGGGGAGTAAGATGCCTTCCGAAACCGCACCACAACTTCAGGCTCCTTCAGGCGCGGACTCACGTCACCCAGGACACGCCGGCAGTGTCCATAATAAATCCATCAGGCAAGCTTTTCCCAGATCATTACTCCTGCTAACCGGTGGTCCACTTGTACACGTACGATGTTGAATTATATGCTTTGTCCGAAGACTTGTCAGCCGCAACCCGGGTGCAAGCATTTTGCCGAACCGCAAACGCCCTCCCCAAGTGCCCTGTGCTCGCGGTCCACTCAACGGGAGTTTTGTAATTTCTTTTCCCACGAGTGCTTTGGCGTGAGTGCGGGATGGGGTGTTGTGTGGTTCACTCCACTCGCTGCCTTTTTCCACCAATTTCGGAGCAGGGGCTGCTAAGCAATTGAACTTTCATTCCGGTGCGATCGGGAACAAAAACCCAAAACGCGTGGTGCAGGAAAAGCGTAAAGGAAAAAGGTGCTCCCGCCAACAAAGCACTTCGATCCCATGCACAAGTGTCGGATGCTTGCGAACTCGTGCCGGGTAATTGATATGGAAGTATCACGCAAATGTGATTACTTTGTTGCCTCGTTGTAGGTGTCTGTATATATGTGTGTGGGTGTTCTGTGCAGGTTGTAAATTAAGCTTTTTTTTCCTGAATCGGATGGTGGATCGGGAGAACCGTGGCCCCGGCGATGCACAATTTAAACTGTCAGTAAATGTGTGGTTTGAGATTGGGTCAGTGCGATAGGACTGCGGGACAACGGACGAATTGTATTTTGAGGCTGGCGATGGTACATTTCCTTAGCCAGGTGATCGTTGGTGATAGAACTGATGGAGAAAAATGGCTTTCTGGCGCACAAGGCGTTCTAGATAATGGTGAACTTTCGAAAGCTTCTATGGGAGGACCTGGAATTATGCGGCAAATCGAATTTCAGATTGCATCAATTTGATAGTAACGGTGGATATACTACTCAAGGGAGTATGCTTGGACTATACGTACACTGTAGTACATTATACAGTACAGCGCACAAAGTGCATTTTTGGAAATATTTCGCTATTTGGTTCAGAGTCCGTTGGTGCAATTTCCCAGTTTCTCAAAGATTTTGTGTTATAAATTCAGAAAGCATTTATCCAGAACTTCTCTTGCTATCTAAATTTCTTGGTCAATTTCCTTATATTGAAATTCGTTCCCAGATATTAAGAAGTTTTACAAATATTTTACATTTGTCTGTCCAAAGTTAGCTTGTTAACTATTGAAATAACATTTAGTGGAATACGTTTTGTAAATGGCAATACATAATGAAATTCCGTTTATGTTTCCTAGAGGCCCCTAGAGGTTAGACCTTCGGAAAATACTACGTAATTTGAAACGCTGATGACAGAAACATAATTTTTATGAGACATTTTTATGAAATAAAGCTTTAAAGGAAGCCATACGAATGTACATGAGTAAATTCGGGAACGGCAAGTCTAAACAGGGACTCCAATGAATATTTTTGTTAAAATCATTTACATCCTTTAATAATTTTTCAAGTAAAATGTTCAGGTTATGTTCAAGAAATGCGTACAATGCTAACATTAATACGATGTAATGGAGATTTCTTGAAAGTGACGCGCAACGACCTTGTCAGTAATTTGATATCTAAATTTTTTGACTGAATTTACGCCATAATCTCATTCAACCGCTCAAGAGCTCCAGCGTAGTTCAATTATAAGCTTAACGGCCAGAACCTCGAAAGAGTGTACTATGTCAAGGACATAGGAATCCTCCCAGATGCTAAACTCTCCTTCGAGGAACAGATACACCAAGTTGCCGCTAGTTACAATCGGCTACTTACTTGGTTTGGTCATAAATATCACGCACGAGCTTCGTGATCCGATCTGTTTCAAGACACTGTAGCGGAATTTGGGGCAAGTGTGGCACCTTAAGCATTTCAAGTTATAACTCACTAAAGCGTGTTTTTCAAAAGCCGATTTAAATCTCATAACCATTTTACATCTAATTCCTCACTTATAAATGAGTTTCGTTTGAAAAAAGTGCAAACAAAACAGTTTTTGAAGCGTTTGAAAAAGGATCCAAAAAGACGTTGTTTTTTGGGCTATGGGGCACGAGTGCCACTCGTATGGGGCAAGACGGCCACCTGGTTAAAATAACCGTATTTCTTAGATAATTGGAAATATTTACGTTTGTGGCACTAGTGTATGTATTCCTACATGTCTTGAGTCACCAAACTGTATCGCAATATGGGTTGCTGCTGGTCTGTTTTTCCGGAGTAGAATCCGCTCGTAAAAGCGCACCATACCGCTGAACGCTACAACAATGTTTACATTTTTGACAGCTCTCGCCTATGAAAGATGGTGGCACACTTGCCCCAAATAGAGATGGCTCTTTTGCCCCAAAAGTTGTAACTTTTTTGAAATTTAATTTTTCAGTGACAAAAAGAAAGTTTTTTTCAACTAACCCCACAAAAAATTTCACGTTTTCTCAGCTGGTGGTGTAAATATTTTCTCGGTTGATTGTTCGCATGATTTTTGAGAGCTTATTTGGTTGGATTAAAAAATTATAATATTCTGCTCAATTTTGAAACTCAACATAAATCAGTTCAAAACAATGGGAAATTTCGATTGGTCTATATGAAATTGTCGGCTCAGTATACCTAGTCATTGGAAAGCAACCAACTGTATACACAATTGATCATTAAACTAAAGTTTTTAAGGAAAAATGTTCGGTGGCACTCTTGCCCCGTATGGCACACTTGCCCCAAATTCCGCTACTGCGCACTTATCATACCGCTGCTGGAATACGCTAGCATTGTTTGACGACCTGCATCTACTCGGATACTTGCGCGGCTAGAGTTCATCCAACGAAAGATAACGCGCTTCGCCCTCCGTGATTGGTCGCATTGTCTCGACTACAGGACTAGGTGTTTGTTGCTTGGGATCCCGCTCGAGCACGCCAGGCTGGCATTTATCACCGGAATCTTAAAAGGAACCATTGACTGTCCCAAGATGCTTTCGCGGATTTACCTCTATGTTTCTGCCAGAATACTCCGTCGCCAGCCAATGCTGGTACAAACTGTGGCATTGGCAATCTCCTTGTTTGTATGTGCCGTTCACTAAATTCAGTTGACGATCTCTACGAGCCTGGAATGACGATAGCTAAACTGACTTCACATTTAAGTGTTCGAAGTGCGTTCAATGAAAACAATATATCAATGTTCTGTTTCGTTATCTATTGTACACAATTTAACTCGAGAGGGCTTTATAGTCCATCAATTAATAAATATTAAACTAAACTAAACATTGATTACAAAAACTAAAACAGAAACAATCGTTGGAGAATTTAAGAACATACTCAGGTGTTAAAATTAAATTTAATGGTTCCAAACAACACTGCCCGTCGCGAGAATCATAGCATAGAAACCGAATACCAAAGATCAGCTCTTTTCACTGCAAATACTGATTGACACCTTTGCTGACAGGTGTGTTGCAGTTAATATTTTAGACGCACAATGCGTTGATCAGCACGGACTGATAACCTGGACCGCAACAATGTTTCTGATGGCCACATCATAAATCGCTTGCAGAAATGGGTTCGCCCATTGATACGATTTCCGTAAACCGATTCGTCTGGTAATAGAATAGGTAGAACCATCTCGGGCTAGGTCGTACCGTCAGTGATGCTTTCAATTGTACTTTGCGAGATGCATTTGCAATTTATAGCCCTTAATAATAAGAATGCTGAATACAGATGCATCTAATGCTTTTTGCCGTCACACAGCGATCAAACGTAACGATAGCTACAGCAGCAATATCATCGAGTGTGTCAATTAAATTAATTAACTCTCGCCGTACAAAACTGAAACTGTCCGGTTCCTTATCTGACGAGCGTGATCCCCATACCTAATCTCTCTTCCGCTTTGCAGCACCGCAGCACTGCATCGCTTTCGTATCAACCCAACGTCAAACAATTCAATTGCTTTGTTTCTCGCACCTTGGCGCGTCGTTTGATGTATGGACGAGCGCTGGGGGCGGATTTTATCACCGATCAGTCCATTATCGGCAACCCATGATCGGCCGCCCGTCGCGAGAATCATAGCATAGAAACCGAATCGAACAGAACCGAACCCTTGAGCCCAGTTAACTATCCATCCGCTTTTCTAGCCAAACCAGAGGAGAAGGACGCACTTTTGAAGGAGAATGTTGCACCGTTCGTGTAAAAAAAAATGCACCCACTTGAGGTGTTTGCTATGTGTGTGGGTCCATATGTATGCTTGGCTGCTTCAAGAAAGCCAATCTTATCGGTCCAAATCCAAATCACCTCTCACTCCCTTTCCCCTAGACACACGCAGTATGTGGTTGTGGTCGTGTGGGTCGTAAATTTTTTTCACAACATAAATTATGATAATTATGGGCCCGTGCTTTGATTTATCGTTCTCGGGCGCTCGGTGACTGATTTGTATTTGTCTTTCATCTCTAGCGCCCACTGGCGTGTTCGGTGTTGCACGTTGCACCTGGCACGAAGGGGTTTGTATGCGTTTGTAGGAAGTCCATAAAGATGCGCTTCGACAGTTCGCACACTTCTGGTGGAGAAGATTGCCCCACGGCCTAAGGGCCGTAACGCACTCAAGCGACAAACAGTACAGTAGCTATGACAACGGGCGCCACCACGCCTTCGCTCCCCTTTGACATGACACGAGAGCATCGCAACCGAATGGGTCGAAAGGGCATTCTTTACGGGGGAAACCCGTAAGAGGCTGAATGAGGTTTGCATAATAGAACGGCGGCTCTCGGCGGCTGGTTAAGCGTGAAAAGTAGGCAACACAGGCCCCCTTGGCGAGGTAAAACAAAAACCAGCAGGCCAGTAGCGCGCCCACCTGTACAAAAGCTCATTACGGTGATGTACGGGGGTTTTCGGTTGTTTTGCAAGAATGCAAGATTTGTGACGCTGTGTGTTGCCGCTGGGTTGTGCCACTTTTCGTGAAAAACAGCAATCGGACAATCACAGTTTTACATGCCCGAATGGTGTAAGCCATGCCTTTTTATTGCAGTTGGAAAAGCGCCTTTAACTCAATTATGCCCCGAGAGTGTGAAGCAGAAGTGTGGCGAATGTCAGGGTCATGGTCTTGACTTTTGACTTCGATTTCGTGATTCCGATGTAGATCCGAGTGATTGTTGAGAGCTTTCAGATTTTAGGCAAGGTTAGATGGATTTTGGAAGCGCATTGAAGCTGTTATGTACGAGCGTAACATTGTCCAACATGTTCCGGAGCGGGAGAAAGGATTTCAGGATTTTGATCAGGAGCTACACATGGTAACTTCCTCCATTACTTGACAAGGTCGTACTCAATAACTGACTTACAAGTGTCACAAGAACACCTCACAGAATTCGGAATTGATCAGTGAAAGTAGAACACATCGGGACACGTAGTTCGAAGTTTGAAGGGTTTCACCCTCAATGGTTGTGTGTGTGCCGCGCGCGCTTGTATCTTAGCAGCACCACTGGTTTATTAGCGTGAGTTCGGGTTTTTGTTTGTTTGTTTGGGGAGCACAAATAAATACTGAAATCGATAGAATGCAGGCAGCGCAGGGTTCTAGTAAGTGTAGCCACTGTTGGGATTGAAGCCCTGTTGCCGCTTGGCCGGTGGCAGGTACTGGTTGGCCGGTGCCGACGGGTAACCTTGGATGGCGTTCGGCGAGCTGAACTGGGGCGTCTGCTGCTGGTTGTACTGTGGTTGCTGCGGTTGCTGGTACTGCGGCTGCTGCTGGTGGTGGTACTGGGGCTGTTGCTGCTGCTGAGGCTGCTGCGGGTAGTACGAGCTCTGCTGCTGGGATCCACCCTGGGGCGCACCGTACTGGGCCTGCGGTTCCTGGTAGGCGGGGTTCTGGGGCCGGGCGGCAGCTTCGGCATGCAGTCGAGCGTGGAGATCGTACGCTCTGCAAGTGAGAGGGGAGGTGATATACAGCGCGTTGTTAGCGTTTTTGCGTTAGCCAAACAGCGCAGGCTTGCGTACGGTACTTACTCTTGCAGCGCTTGGGGCAGTGGCGGTGGCGTTGGCAGATGGTCACCGACGGGCTGGAATCCGTTCGCGTCCGCCTTGTACTGGACGCTGTAGAGCTGACCGTCGGGAGCGGTGTACGAGTAGCCGCCCGACACGACCTGTTCCGACTTTTCCGGGCCTAGGTTGCGCAGGAAGCCTTCCTCCTGGTGCTGAATACCGTTGCCGGTGGCATAGCTGTGCGGAGGAAGCAAACAGAAAGATGGATGGAGTTTAAAATATTAGGTCTACTTAATGACTTAGTTTAAGGGATAACTTTAGTCGAAATTAATTTAAATACAATCAATGCAATTGAATTTATAAAAAAGTATGTGTCGAATAGGCTAATTGGCAATTGTTTGATTTAAAATGCACTGAAACGGACTACATGATCTTTAAATTATCGTGACTAATTGAGTTTAACTTCATGACCTACGAGTTTTGAGTTCAAATTGCGCATAAAAATCTAAAAACAAAAACTCGTGCAACATGAACGACTTTAAACGATCTCTTATAGCGAAGATCATTTGGCGCGATACGCACGGATACGGCCTTGTACACCACAGGTTATGGGTTTTGAATCTATTTCAGACCGACTGAATCCATCATTCAAAAGGATTTTCATTATTGGACTATGCTGGTTAAAAATTTAACAAACATACACGCGTGTATATTCTAATCTAGCCGCTGTCTGACACGTTTTGTCATCGTATTGATGGCTTATTGTATGGAAAAAAGATCACTTTGAAGTTCATTTTCTTGATTCGGAATGCATTACAAATCACGATATAGTAAGCTTGATTATTACTGTACACATAAAAAGCAACCAGAAACCACTGATTAGTTAAATTTCACGTGTAGGAGGAAGAAGCTATTTCACATCACTCATAGTTTCACGTGCAGCGGAACGTGTGTAATAGCGACGCCCCCATCTGTTGTGAATCATCTCCAGCAACTTCGTATTCAGCAAACTCTGTACGTGACCATATTTTTTATGCCTTTTAATCACTACTCGATGCACTTTTGAGCTCTCCACACTGGTCAAACCATATTGCACGTCACATTGAACTCCTAGTGTGCAGCAAGTCACATTGTTGAACTTTTAAACTGTGATTAAATCGTACAGTAGAAAAACACTTAGCACGATCGGGACGTTTTGTAACAATCTAAGCACAATCAAACACACTCACAGACACATACACACACATACACGATTCAATGATGTACATCGATCGTTTTGTTTCGCGGCAAACGAATGAGCTCATGAAGTGATTAATTAGTCATAATCAGTAGATACACCGTGCTGATAGCGCAGCCTTTAACCCCTGCGCCGATCAATCACCTGAACGATGCAGCCGATGCCACTCAATACTTACTCGAATCGATAGCTGCCGTCACCGTTGTTGACGTTTTCGTAGCGCAGAATCGGGATGGGGGTCGTTTGCTGGTAGTTCGTGCCCTGGAAGCTTCCACCGGCCGGACCGCTCGGGGCGCTGCCCGAGCCTGGATACGATCCCGGTCCGGAAGGTTGCGGATTGTACGTGTTGAAGCCGGACTGCTGCTGGCCCTGCTGGCCCAACGGTGCTACCGACGGGTAGCCCTGCTGTCCCTGGGCGGACGGAGGCAGATATTGGTTGGCTGGCGACTGGCGCGGAGCATTCAGGAGGTTGCCGTCACCGGCACCACCCTGGAAGGAGGCGCTTGGGGCCGGAGCACCGTATAGGTTGTCGAGCCGGGCTGCACTAGCGAGGCCCAGGAATGCACAGAGCAACAGCTGGACGTACCGGAAGGAGGAGAAATGGGTTTGAGAACTTGTGTTTTTTGCGGAAGGATCAGAACTTTTAGCGACGAGCATTACCGTCTTGTGCACCATCGTAAAGGCAGTAGTTGGAAAAATGTTGCTAAACAGGGAATAAGGCACTATCCAAATATCGAACACACGCAGCTTTGTACACCTGTTAACTACACAGTGTCTGTGTGTGTGTGTGGATGAGCAAGAGAAGCTTCAAGCTTCGAGGAGTTGTCGAACTGAACTAATGCTTGTAGAAGATGAGTTGCGGTTTTATATAAGCACAAGCATCGCGCGCGCGACGCCGTTCGCCGATTCTAACACACACCCGGATGGTGATGAGCAGAGGGTGATGCTGATGATGATGATGAACGCTGCACGGGGGCCGTGGGTGGGGGAGTTCGGCCGTTCGGTAGAAGGCCTGGCCAAGTCGCTTCGAGTGTTGTCGTTTGAAGACGAACTCCCCCGTCATAATCCGCGAACGGTCCAAAACCCCTGCCACGGCGGTCTTCGGGTTGACGGCGAAGGTGAAGAGCCCACGGCGCGTGGTGAATGTGTTCTATAACGTCCCCCCCCCCAGTTTTGGTGGCACGCGGGTGTCCAATCTCTGGGTCTTGCGTGGTGCGTGGTGGTGGCAGTATCTTCCCCGCTATGGTCTACCTCAACAACCCCCGTCACTAACAATGGCAGGTTGATTCTCAAGACGTCATTATCGATTGTGTTGTAGATCGTAGTGGAGCAGCAGCAGCAGCTCCCCTATAGATGATGATCGCTGGTAGTTGATCGTTCCGGTTGAGCGTCGCCGTCCATGGCTTTTGGAGGTTCCTTGGAGGCTTGGAGCAGAAGTTGGAGAAGGCTAGAAATTTAGTTCGATCACACCAACTCCCCCCCCTTCGGTAAGACACACAGAGCATTCGATAGTGCGATTTTACATGTTTGCGTACGGCGGTGCGAGTACATTCACTTTTGCCAAGAAGCAGATGATACTGTGAAGAGGCTCCGTTCAATTTCATGTCATTTTTTTCTATGTTTTTTTTTTGGTTTTTTTTTTGGTTCATTTAGTGACTGTCCGTAGCCGACGAGACCGGTGTGGGCTCTTGCGCCCTTGCGGAATTAGGTTTTTGTTTTCGGCAGCCCGAGTTTTTCGTTCACCCAATTCGATCCGCCTTTCGGCTGAAGATGGCTCAAGACACACCACAGAATCCCCATGGTGGTGGTGGTGGTGGTGAAATTAAGTGAAAAAATTGCTGATCAAATAAATCAGCAGGTGAAGGAAGCGCGCGCGGAGATCGATGGGATTTGGGTCTGGGTTGGGTAATGTGGCCTTCCCCTCCCTTTGCACCATGGGGAACGGTTACTTGAGATGCTTTTTTGAGGTTATTGATTCCATTAGTGGATGCGTGAAGGTTTGGAGCGGCATGATGTCGGTCGGTTTTGCAAAAGGTAATAATCCGTAAAAGTACTAATCGATCCGGGCGATCGAGGGATAAGTAGGAGAATGTACTCGCCACCGGCAGATATTAAAAAGGATTTGCAGCGGCGTGTCCTAGAGACACTTTATTGTTTCTGAAGAAGGCACATTATTATGTACATGGGGGGTTTTAAGGGTACTGAGCAAGCAGGCAAGTGATGGTTCATCCCGTACTTTCACATGCGCGTGCGCAGCTGAGGTGAATGCCATGGTCAGTGCTTGATGCGCGTACCTGCTGATTTTGGCATAATCGAAGACATTTGTAGTTCAATGTTACTTATTTCATACTCTGTGATGCTCAATCTGTTGCTAAGCACGAACGCCGCGCCGGTGTATTGCGAAACGAAATTCAATTGGTGTCTCGTTATGAAGCTGTCACAATTGGCTGGTGTTTTTACGTTTTGGGAAAAAATGTGTCTCCGATTCTTCTATTATTCCACTTTAATGTCTTAATTAGAGTGTCTGGAATTGGCAAGAAATTAATCAGCCTGATCATTAATCAAAACTGAGACGGACGATGGCTGTGATGGCACAGAAGAAGATACATAACTACTGACAAGCCATCTACAATTCGGTCTGCTTGGCGGGGAGTAAGGGGTCATGCAATTAAGACTTCGACGACATCTCTGTTGTGGAAGTTTTGCTTGGTTGATGAGCAATTTTACCAGGCGAGTGAATGATAGCATATTTGTGCTATTTTGTTGGATGCTTTAGACAAACGCTGCTACCCTCGCTGGCTCTAGGTAGTGCTTATTGAGCCGATAATGTACATTGAAGCTAAATTTGAGCATCTTATTGATCGGTTTCCCACAACGAAAGTGTTTACAAGATAATGATACTTAAGCAATCATGAAAGTCATTCGTCGGTCGAGTAAAAGTTTCAAGTCAAGGTGCTGCTGATTGGATTGGATAACTCTTTTGTGCCTAAAATGTGCAAGATTAAGTGTGGGGTAAATATGGTAGTGAGAAATTGAAAGTTTAATTTTAATTTTTAGTTTGTATCCGATTTAAAATAAGACATTTCAACGCGTTTGTACCCGAGCAAAAGGTTGAATGGTACCCCGGATGGGAATCAAACCTTCTCCTGGTCTTAAGAAGTCAACACAGTCATCCAATGGACATCTGGGCTGCCACGTTATTGGTTGTGTTTTAATAGCTTTTTAATGGTAACAGTGCCATTTTTGGGCGTTCTTCCAAATATTAATAATAATAAATTTATGAGTTTTTTTTAATTAGTTTAATTAATAAGTGTATGGCCTAGACATTAACTTAAATTTAACTTATGTACTACTCGCCGAATGTAAACGAAACAATTTGTTTTTGAAGTTTAAGGTCTACAAATTGAATTCAAAAAGGTGATTGCTTTCATTGACATTCCTGAACAAAACAAAACAGAATTTTAAACATAAGATTCTAAACAAATAGTAAAACAAATATTGGAGTCATTTTTCATTAAATGAATACCAAGCAAGTTTGTCCAAACAATTTTTTGTATCATTTTATCTCTCTCCACAAAGCCGCTTAACAGGAGCGATGATAAAACATGCCAATTCAATTTCGCCTAACGAGGTATCGATTGCCAAACTGTTGCATCTAACAGTCGCGCGGCGTGGCGTCGTCGGAGGGGCAGCGTTTGTAGCAAATCAAAGCCATGCTCTCTACTATGAATAAATTTTCATTCGCTATGAATTGCCACAAATAGTCAAACGATGTAACCTTTCAAATGGTGCGGGAGTGTAAAGGTGAGCCAGCCGCCGGTGATATTGCACCGGTGGCCATAAATTCGGATCCAATCGTAAGGGAGGGGGAAGATGGGAGCTTATCCCGATGCAAGGATACCGTGGATACACTCCGTTTTGTGTTGGCTGCGTTGTTGTTTAGTAGTTGCGAATTGGGGAAAACTGTTGAGGAGTGTACACCGGAAACCACACAACATATGGCCATCAGTCGGGTTGGGGAAAGTATCAAACCGAAACTCTCCAAACATGCCCAGACGTGATCCTTCGCCAAGTATCGAATTGCCGATAAATATTTATAAAAAAAAACCCGGGGAAAGTCGTCCGAATACAAGGGGGACAGGGCGAATATTTTAAACTTATTTTGCTCGCCTCGGTTTTGCTCGAGAACGTTCAGCTGTGTGCCGCCGTGTGCCAGCAGACAAAACACATTCCCAAGATCGTCGGGCTGATGAGAATGTACGAACCATCTGCACACCTGCAGCCGTCACGAATCACCCTCGCAAGCTCAAATGTTGGTGTGAATACACTTTTCCGCACTTTTCTTCTGCCCGCGTCCAGGGGTTTAGCGAGAGGGAAAAGCAGTCAGCAGCGTACAGCCGCGGTATAATGCAGGGAAATTTATGGCAAAAAGCGCGCAGGCTACGGCTTACCCGTAGCAATGTACTTCATGCGCACCGCGAGTCTTAGCGTTGTGAAGCGTTTTGTGTGGAAAACATTGGCAAATCCTGGCTGGAGATCAACAGCCGAACGAAGATGCACCACAATGTAGAGAGTGGAGTGGAACGTCCACAGCCAGCAGCAGAAATTGTTTCTTCATCTCGGCTCTCTCCGCTGCTCCGTTACTGTGGGTGGACGTGCGGATGGCACTGCTAGGGAACAGAAATCACTCGAAAAAGTGAGAAGCACCCCGGGAAGCGATGTAGCCCCAACGAGGAGGTATGAAGAAAGTAATAATTTATGTATGAGTTATGAATTCATAAAGCACACCAGCGTTAAGCAAAGATGTGTGGGGGGAGGTGGTGTGGGGCGGGAGGCACATCATTGGAGGTGTTGCGTTGTGAAGGTGTTCCTGGTCTGGATGTCTGATCTAGTTCGTGCACACGTTGCAACGCCATTTCGCAAGGCACGCAACAGCACGGTCGGTTGAATTATAACAATATCCCTCAGTGGAATCGATTTGTGCCTCGGCAGACTTTATCATGTTGCTGATGCTGTCAGAGAGCGTGAGCGGGAGTGATATCAATACGGAAAAAAACTAACATTCAAACATTAGCGTAACTTCTGGGCGGCATCTTAGAGAAGAATCTTGGAATAAAACCGTATAACACACTTCTAAATGGGGAAACAAATTGAAATCTTTTCCAGCTTAAGGGAGAAACATCTGAACAGTGAGATGGAGTCTTTATTTCCAGCCATCAATAATCCGCAAGTGATCAACACGATAGATTGCGCGTAAGATTAATGTCTGTAGCGCTGGTCTATTTCTGGACAGCCTCTCGGACAGGTCGCCAGAGTGTCGCCGGTGGTTGAGGTTTGCGTTTGGTCGTGTGGTCACTCGCACACGATGGAGTCCGGGGTAAGTAGTTTAATCATCACCTCCGGCATATCGTAAACCGAATGTCGATCCGTCACTGCCACCGGCGCACACTAGAGTTACTATGCAGTACATTGTGTACGGGACCTTGCTATTACATCTTGAACAGTGTGTGTGTGTGGGAGACGCTACCGGTCGTTAGGGTGTTTTTGCTAGAGATATCATCGCAGATGATGGAAGTTTATCCGAAAAATGAAACCAACCTTCCCCCGTGTGTGACATTTACTCCTCCAGGTGGTGATTGGCATTCTATAAATAATCGTACCCACACAGGTTCTCTCCCCTCGGGATACATGGGGAGGACTCGTGGCGGCCCCAAAACCACAGCTCCAGTACCGGTGGATTTGGACGCAAGAAGTGAGCGTAGATCTCATTAAAGCGATTCACCTTTTCGCAATGAGAATAATTATAATTTACCACCCGAGCGGCGGCGGACATCTTACGTGAATCTTGCGTCGGTGTGGATGCACGCTATCCTTCGATCTAGATAGTTCGAGCGTGCGGTAGTCATATGCACTGGCACTGGGGCGATTAAAAACAAACCAAGAACGCGGTGGCGATTTCCGATAGTTGATGCGGGTTGTGGGTCTTCATCGGATCATCATCGGGCGACCGGAGCGAAAGGTAACTACATTCACTACCCACCGTGAGAAGCCTGCGTGTGCCTACATTGCACAAACCCTGCACCGGTTTATGACACGCGACGGGGGGGGGGGGGGAAGCGTTATGCGCGTTGCATCCAAAAGGGATGCACCCGATGTGAGCAAACTATCACCTCCCTTTGGATGGTGTGCTTGGCCCAGGACGGAAAAGTGCGTCAGTGCGATGCGGCATCTAGATCGGCGTACTAACCTGGTCGGGGGTTGGAAATGTCAAGGTTGTGCCGAATATAATCGCCGCGCGCCTTGAAAGTGCGCGCATCCCCCAATATGTAAATGTTGCAAAAGTGTGCCTGTCCCAAAGATGCTTTTTGCAAATCAAACCAAGGGGACAGCAAAGGGGAACAGAGGAGCCAGCGCTTTATCATGCGCAGCAGCCTTCACTGCGCAATGACTGATCTGCATCGATCACTCACAATCACTCACTCACGATCTTATTGACTTGAAGGATCATCGCGCACTCGAGCAGCCGGTGCACTTGAGCGCTGAAAGTGGCGTGCGGCGGGCGATTATTTGCATACTAGACCGATCACCGCCACTTCTTCCTCTTCGCCCCCCTTGATTGCTATTTGAAGTTAGAGGCCATGTTTTGGGGCTAATTCGAAGGCTTTCTCAAGCACCCTTTGTTGTTTGATGCATGAGAGCAACGCCACGAAGGAAGAGACGTTAGTTCCGGTCCGTTTGTGGCCCGGTGGGGAGGAGGGGGCTGCCAAAATGAAAACATTTCATCTTTTCCGATGCTGAAGGGCCATTTGGTGTGGTGTGTGACCTTTTTCTGCTGAGTGCATTGAATTGGCCGGCTAATCGTAAAACACATGCTCACTCTTCCATCGCATCACAGTGCAGTGGGTTGACTATTTTCCGGATGATTGACTTTTTGGTTGCGCAGTTTGGGGTTCGCTGCCTGTCGGTCTGTCCATGTCGCACTCGTTTTCAGTGTGGACTGCAAATGAAGACACAATGGTCGATGACAAATTACCCTTTCATATGCAAACGGTCCCCGTGGTGGAGAAGAGGATCGCAGCGGGGGACCCTATTTTGCAAATTCTAAACTTTACAATAAACACAAAGCGCTCAACGGAGGGACATCAACTGCAAAACGGTCGGACACACATCGTAGTAAAAAAAACACGCTTACTCATGCCGATGGATGTGTGTATGGGGCTGCATCAGCACAATGACAGTTTGTGGCGCATATTATGCAAATATGCTGTAAAACTGGGCATGTTTATTCCTTTCTAACGGGCAAAGGGGCAACATTGTCCAAGGATACCACTCCAGAAACCGGGTTCGTCGTTTGGTGGGCATGGTCAGTTGAAATTAAGATTCGAAAAGTTTTTCAATGACGACAATCTCTCAGCATGAGTTTGGAATTGGTTTGTGTAGGTACGTAAAAAAATGTATCCTTTCTGTCACAATGGCTTTTGATGTGTTTGAAGTTCACCCAATTCGGGGTTTCCCATCATTTGCATAGGACAGCATACATAGGGTGTTGATGTGTGTCGAGCTGATGATTAAAGGTTGAAACAATTAGAAAAAAAGGGCGGGCGAGACTTGTGATGTGCTCTATATGTGTGTGTGTGTGTGTGTAAAAATAGAAAATGGGACCCGATTATGGCACCGAGAGCACTTAAGAGTAAACATGTGAAAGGAAGAAAAATTGACTTTCTCCCTTGCCCACCCCGAAAAAGGACCGCCAGTTAATTTGAATACTTCACTGTCATTCTCTCAGTAAAAGACTCACTGCTCGCAAGCAGCGAACCCTTTTTCGGGATAGGTGTGTGATGCTGCACGATACGGCGAAGAACGAGCGCGGGATAAAAACGATAATCTTCAAGGCCATTAAAATTTGTAGTGGCGGCTCGGTGCGTTTTTACTGTCCATAATTATTTGCTAATGGAGTGTTGCCAGCATGATATATCTGTGCGGATGGGTGTAAAGGGGGAGGGAGCATTTTTTTGTGTTTCTCCTCCAGCCATCATCCTTTCAAAAATGCGTTGGTGTACACGGGAAACGTTTGCTGGCTGTTGTTGCTGCATCCGGGAATCCTGGGAGGCCATTTTCGGTCCAGACGATTACAGCAAGCTCTCCACTGGCAGGGGAAGCGTAAACACGTTCCGCACGGTAGCCAACCAAGGGTGAGTGTATGTGCAACCTTGTATAGCATAAACCGTCTCGGCAAACGGTCCGTTGAGCATAAGCACCTTTCACGTTCGCGAGAAGATGCGCCGTGGCGATACGTGGCGGCTTAAGCCGGCGGAAGAAGCCGTTACGTTGAAGCGTCATAATCTGGTGCCTAATTGAAGGTTGCTGCTCGTTCGGTGACGTTTACGCGCTGCCAGGGATCTTCAACGGTTTGGCGAGGGAGGCGTAAATCATTACCTCCCGGGAGATATTGGGGTTAGGATATTTGGGACAGGAATGGAAGGCTTAGCACGCGAGCCAGGCAACAAGCAGCTGCTTCAGGGTGTTGGTCGTTGGCGTCTTTATGTCGGTGAAATGGCATCCGAGCATAATCCGGCGTTGCGTGTTCCGGAGCAGAGCACGATGCTTTTGCTGGGGGCTGAAAAGCGGTACAACCATTGCAGACGTTCCATATGGACGATGTTTTGTGACAGAGCAGAGATATAGCACGAGGGGGAAAAGGGATTAGCAGCCATTGTTTTGTTGTTACTGAAAATAAAATAAAACTGTTCAAATGCTCCACTCGAAGTGCTTGCGGGGCCACTTCCGGAACGGGGTAAGGAACGCATTTTATACAGTAGCAGACATATGCTGTGTTTCAAACCGTCAGCAAACCTGACTGGTTGGTTGAATTCACATACGCATTTTGCATGTTGCAGCGTTACTGGCTGGCGCTCTCGAAACAAACGATTTGATTAATCAATGGCGCGTCGGGTCGTGCGCGTCATTTTGTGGCTCTACACAAAGCGCTACCATTGTTGTTCAGCACCCCGCTTCAAGCTGACGGCACACGGACGCTGCAAATTGGAATGGAATTGGAGGAGAGAGAGATAGCAGAGTAGAACAAAAAAACGCAAAATAGGATCAACGACGGTGTAAAATCTCAAGTAGATAATCACGTTCTCCGTCCACCTGAAATTGAAACGAATTTAGTTCTGCAGAAAAAAAGGGGTAAAGAGTATAAAATGGATATACGATGGTGATGGAGGTTCAGATGGCGATGATGATGATGATGCGGTTCATGACGCTTTAGGAAGCCAAAAAGCGTTAAATGGAGGAAATGTGTATAAATGAATGAAGATGATTGAGCAATAATCATTTGTGAGACGGTTTTTTCCACTTCTCGTCTTTTGCTGCACCGTCCTCTTCCACTGTTGGTGCTATTGGCAAACGCACCCACGATCTTCTTGTAGAAGTTCTTCATTGTGGAAGTAAATCGAAGCTCTGAAATAAACCCCTTTTTAAAATCATGAATATCTGGATGTGGGGAATGAGAAAGAAAGTGAGCAGTTGTGGGGGGAAATAATGCGGGGCAGGTTGAAAAGATAATCATTTACCGCAGGGAATGAGGTACTGCTAGCGATTCGTGTTCTCACCCCAGAAAAGTTTGGAGATGCTGGAGCGTCAATGCCACGAACTCTTTGTGGAATGATAGCGTGTCTCATCGCACGCTTCAAAGCAAGCTCCAGGGTGAGATATGTCAAGAAGAACTCAATTGACATGCAAGTCACCTTTGCAACTAAAGACGAATGACGAGGGGGCGCTCGGTATGAGGTATGATGAAGTTGCATCGCAAAGTGACGGCGTTCTTGATGCTAATGAAAAGTAAGGTACCCAATAAAGTTGGAAGTGATTAGTGTAATCATGCTGTCGGCTTGGTGTGTGTGTATGACGCAGTTTCTCACACTCCCCTGTATGGAGATGATGAAATTAGTCGGGCGTGCAGGGCGTTTGAAAATCACAACTAAATGCGCCCCGGGATCTTAGATAGCGGTCGTGTTGGCAGTGTTGGCAGGTTGAATTACATTCCGGATGTTATTAATAAATGGCATCGCTTGCGTTACACAGCCGGCAGAATGGTGGAGTGTTTGTTCACATTCCTGGGAATTTGCCAGAATTGTGAGATTTTTCGGTGGATAACTAACGTTCGGATTTTGGAGCAGCGAGGCAGCAAGAAGAATGAGAATGAGACCCTAAGATCCGCGTCGTATGGCAGCACAGTCGTGAGCTTTGCAATATCCACAGTTGCGTCCACAGTCAGAGAGCGTGTGGGTCGTGAGGTGGCAACATCTCGACAACGGCCAGATCCTGGATCGTGCAAAGTTTTTGGGGTTATTCCGGTTATTTTTAGCGACGCGGGTGAACCTCACGCTACAACCCGGATGCCCGTGTGTGTTTGTGTGTGTGGCTTAAGGGTGGCGAAAGAAAGGGCACCCGGTGGAGGGGCAGGAAATTCCGATCAGGAGGAGTTTGGACGAAGAAACTGTACGGTTTTGGGAAGACGAGCGATGGCTCGGCACTCTGTAGAACATGATGCTGGTGACGTCTTTTGTGTTGCAAGTCACGAAAAGGAAATGGGTTGATTAGTTGGCTAGTTTTGTTGTTGTTGTTGTTGGAGTGGTTCGAATAATTGTTTTGCAAGCAACTGATCCGATCAGGCCGTCGCCCCGTCAAGCTCCGGTCTTGTATCGAAGAGGTTGCAGGGTGTCGATTTTGGCAAAGGGTGTGTAATAATAAGCGATGAGATACAGTTTTTGGCACAAAAATGTTGAACTATAGGTTGGGAGGAAGTTTTTTTTTATTGAGTGTGCTTGAACAGCACTGGCGGAATCAAAAAAAGTCAAATCAAACGTGTGATAAAGATGAATAGAGTTCTTGGAGCGATCATATCTGGCTGTAGAGATCATTCACTCTCGCTGTTGTTCAATTCTCTTTACGTCATTTAGCTCATGTCTTAGATGAAAGCAATTGAAACACTATTAAAATTATTACATAAACAACAAAAATGGTTTGCCTCATCAAAGCCTCATTGCTGACAAGATCTTGTTTTTCTTAACAAAATGTCAGTCGAGAAATGTTAGTAACTGATAACATATTTATTTCTCTAACTGAAAACAGTTTAATTTTAAAATTTTATGTGTTTTCTGTGTGTTTTATTTGTTCCGGTTACTAAAGGAAAGACCAACTTTTATATTTGTTCATAGGATTTAGCATGCAATTTGAGATAGTATATTTTTCAATGCAATTTGAAATAATACTATTAATAATAATAATAAGTCATCTACGAATCTTAGCAAGCTGCTAAAGTTTTGTGTTCTTTCACGAAATTCGCGATAAGTGTTATTATTTCCTATGCTGCGAATTTTCTTTTACTACTCTGTTTTTCTATATACTTTGCATTGATTCATTCTATTTTTGTATACATTCAGTTTCATTTATTCTAAATCAATTATTATTTTATGTTCTTTTATTTTTCTTTTCTTCTTTTAGTTATTATTGTTTTTAGTCTACTTCTGCAACACATTGTCATAGTTCTGTTCTGTCTCATGTACAAATAACTTTGTGGTTCCTTTATCTCACATTTTTGCTACA
The DNA here is from genome assembly GCF_016920715.1 of Anopheles arabiensis. Taxonomy (NCBI): domain Eukaryota; kingdom Metazoa; phylum Arthropoda; class Insecta; order Diptera; family Culicidae; genus Anopheles; species Anopheles arabiensis. Next base: position 66,867,622 of record NC_053518.1, on the reverse strand, counting down.
TTTGGCAATCAAAGCTGTACGAATTAATTAACATCATATTGTGTCTTGCTCATTCAATTCATCCTAATTAACTGACATCCAAAACGCGCGTTCAACCTCGTGCGCTAGTGATTTACGCATGCTTCTGGCGCATATTCCTCTGCACTGCAATGGACAAATAAGGCAACAAAAAACAGCCCGCCGTTCATCATCAGGTGATAAATTGCGCAGAACAAGAGAAGTATAATCGTTTACCGTACGCATTAACGTCTTAAAACAACTTCATGTTCCGATTACGTCTTGATTATGGCATTGAGAAATCATACAGAATTACTCTGTAAATGTGTTTAGCGAATGTTTTGATTTGAAATAATTATATAAACATGACTTCTTGAGAACATTATTACATCAATTGATTAGAAGTGGTTTCCCAATTCTTCTCTCATTCGTAACAAACATGTAACACTGTATCCTTCGAACGCTTCTTGTATGTAGCATCAGGTTTCACTTAACTGCGTAAAGTATGCAAAACAAACATTACCTTGAACGGATTAAACCATCTTCCCCTACATTGTTGTCTTACATCACTCGAGCACAGCGACTAACCATGACATCACAGATTGCGTGAGACGAATAAATAATCACCACCGCCACTTGGAAACGGTTCCGATCCGATAGGACAGTGTGCCCCGCCGCAGCAACTTGCCACACTTGTCCGGAACAGTGGTGAATGATTTTTCTTTTTTTCAAGTGCATCGCTTTAAGTCGCGTTTTTATGACAACGGCTCCGTGCCGCCGCACGCTGCAACCGCTGCTACAGAACCCCCCGCAAATGTACTGAATGCATTTTTAAGCACGGAACTGAAACGCATCACGGAATGCGCTCGACGAACTGGGCAGTTTTTAGCACCGAACCAGGCCACCATGCCTTCCTTTCGCCCTCCCCACCAAACGGTCGGTGTTGTATGGTGGATTTTGAAAGTGGTCATAAAACTGGTCGGCTCAGTTGCATTCTTCGTACGACGAGAGCCACTCAAGCCGTCACTCTGCGAACTAAACGACGGGCGCTCGGCGTTACACTGGGCCCCCGTCTCTCGGTGCACATTACCGAACGGGGGTAGCAGCAATGAAAATGGATAATAAAAAAATCCAAAACGGCACGAGTCATATCTGCATACAAATATTTCTTAATAGCTATCATTACGGTGCGAAGTTAATCACAGCGCGCGTGGCCGCCGGCTGCTGACTTAGAACGGATCCATTTTTCGCAGTTCCGGGATGATGGACAGGAGAGCCGTGTGTATGGCTATGGCTCTAAAAAAATACAGACAGGAAGTCATCACCTCGGGACCAGACCGGCAATTGGCAGGATTCAAATGTAAATCATGCGCAAAAATGCAATCACTCGTTGCTTTGCTGTTATCTTACTACACGCTACGTTTGAGCGGAAAAGTTGTGTAAATGAGTTGAGCTGTTTGCTGTAGCTGTTGTCGGGGGTTTAATAATTCAGTGCAAGCAAATAAATTTAGTGTAAATATTTGATAAGAGATTGCGTGCGGCCGCTCGGCGGGAGTGGGAAACAATAATGATTTTCGCTTCTTCTTTTTTCTCTCGGTCGCCCTCCAATCTAACATCGTTGTCATCGTGTTGTGGTGTTTTGGAGAAAGACATCAAAAGTAACAGAAGGGAGAGAGCGAGAGTATTTCGAGAAAACTAACCCTCCGGATAACAGTAATAGCACAGGGCGAAAGGTATCCTTCAACTTGGAAGGGGTTTTCACCGTTCGGGGCGAGAATCCATCCGTGTTAATGTTGACTTCCCGCGCTACAAAGTAAACGGTTGCCTTGGACTTTCGCTTTGCCTTGCGCAGAGTCCACGTGGCAGGTAACTTTCCGATAGCGCTAGGCAAACCGAGCCACAAACAGACCCACAAAAGTTATGGTTTGGCCTTGCTGTGCATGGTAACGGGTGAGCCTTACGGTGCACACTTCAACCCAGCGCGTCCAAAAATAGACTTTCGACATCGACGCCCTGTGGGAATACTTGGAAAGCGGAGGGCGGTGGCCGAGCTTCCGAGTGCTGTTGTTGTTTGCTTTAGTCGGCGCATGGGTACGCCGGGCGGAAACAACTGTAAACAATTAGGTTCTCGAGCTGGTGCCGGGAATGTCCTGCAGCAGTGCGACGTGATTCACCACGGCCCGAAGAAGATGATGGGAACAATGGAGCTTGAGGATGACAGTATTCAGAAGGCTTTCAATGCTATGGCTGGATTGTTTGTAGTTGAACGGAATTTTCATTCTAGGAAGGTAGCTGTTTGTATAAGATTGCAATTTTGTGACAAAAACTTTTCTCAGGATGCTTAGGATTTCTCAGAAATAGTGTGTCTCTGAAATTATCGGCTCCAATTTGCGTAAGTCTCAAAAGTATATTCGCTAGACGCGTTGGTTCCTGCAGGTCGGGATGGGTTCAATTCCCATTCGGACTTGTTGGAAGTTGGTAGTTGACTCCTCGTTTGCTTGCGTATTACTGCATAAATCTGACGAGAAGCCAATTTAGTTGAAACAAACTTTCGGTATCAGTTGAAGAATATCTGTTAGATGAACTTTTAAATATTAGAATCTGATAAAAACCTTTTTCTTCTTTGGCACAACAACCGTTGTCGGTCAAGGCCTGCTTGTACCCACTGGTGAAGTGAGCTTGGCTTTCTTTGACTTATTGTTACCATAGCAGGGTAGTCAGTCCTACGTATGAGGGTACGGTCTATTCGGGGCTTGAACCCATGACGAGTTTGTTGTTAAGACGTACGAGTCGACAACTGTACCACCAGACCGGCCCAATAAAAACCTAGGATCCTTGATTTTATTGTAGTGTAATTTTTAGTACTACATTAGCTACCAAATGTCTTATGCGGGTCATGGGGTAATAGATGACTAAATCCCAGGACCAAAGGCTGAATATGTCATTAATGAGCAACTCATGAAGTAATCTGCATAAGCACAACACAAAATAGATATCAACATGTATTCCTGATTATTCAAGAATACAGCACGAATTAAAAAAAAACAAAAACAAAAGCAAAATGCGCCCCAGTGTGTGACCACTTGCTTCAACTGTCAGAAAACAATTTGAATTTCGTCGCTATCGCACAATCACGCACAGCAACTGTGCTGACAGGTGGCGGTATCATCATCTCCCGGGCAGTGCTGTCGTCGTCCAAAACAACGGCTGTCAGCTTCCGCCGCGCTACCAACTGACAGCATTTGTTTACGTAACCGAACCAGAAGAGTCGCTAGGAAACGGTGCTGTTTTCCCTATTCCACATCCATTCCACGAGGCGAAAGATGTCCAAGCAACTGACAGCATCGCAGCGATAGCATTTGTTTCCGATAAGCGAATCGATAGAGCAAACCGAGGAAGCAGCGCTCGACGTTGTGATTTCGAACTCCAAACACCAAAGGTTTCAGACTATTCACAGTGAACAGCAAAGCAAAAGGCGGCAGGATATGTACGGCATTGCAAGAACGTTGCGATTTCAGCAGCAGCCTGGCAGTGCGCAGGTCCAGCGACGAGAGATATGCTTTCGTGGCCGAGGTTACTCAAAACAACTTCTCCGATTTACGTCACAAGCGGATGCCATTAGCCTACCCGTTTTCGGCAAACACCGTCACTCAGCATCACTCGTTCTCTTTGGTGCGGAAGTTCGGTATCATACTCCCCGTACAAAAATGGTTCGAATTTCCGATGAGTTCTTGTCTATTTTCCAAACCTTTTTCCACTGAATAGAGAATGGTTTTTTGGGAAAGGCGCGTTGTTGATCCGGTGAGTGAGTACACTCACTGGGGTACTCATTTCCTCCCGCTGGAAAAGGAGATAACGCACCTTTCCCATCGCGTTATCCTTGTCACGCTCTGCCAGGCATAGCATTCCTACCATCCTGAGATGAGCGGAGGGTGATGTGGAGTGGATGTTTTTTGCCTCTAAAAACTCCAGCCGCTCCTATGACATCATTTAGTTGTCCGCAACATTTTCGCCGCGCTGGTCATGTCCTGGGTGGACCGTCCTGGGTTCGGGGGCTTCCAAGTTGGGCAATAGTTGAACAGCTACGCGTACAAACACTTTAAGGGCGTTATCAAACGCATCATCAGCGCAGAGTGGCAGTAGAAATTGGGTGTTGTACAGTAAGATTTTCCACTCGGAGTTGTGAATAGGAAACGCGTGCGAAACGCTCTCAGCAATCTCCGGTGACGCAAAACGCGACATCAGAATCCGCCAAAGAATCCTCGTGTTTGTATCGTGTCAGATAGTGTTTTGAGATGAAATGTTCGTATCCAGAAGTGTTTTAATTCGAGCCAATCCAACGCTGTGCGCCATTATAAGTTTTGATGTAAGCGTTTCGGTGTGAAAAATTGGGAAAAACTTCAACAACAGTAGCAGTATTATTGCCGCAGGCAAAACAAACTGCAAGAAAATCTTCCATCTCTCCGAGATTTCCTCCCGAGAGCATAAGGACATCGATGCGACCGTCGCCTTCCACGTCCCCGTCCAGGCAACTCGCCGATTCCCGTCCACAAGCAGAGGGTTTTTCCTTTACCATTTTACTCGCTGCATGAGTTTTCCCTCGCCGCATGCTGTGTTGCTGTGTGTGAGAGCGAGAGTTTGTGAGTGAAATTTTCGAGCATAAAGTGGCTCGACAACTGAGCATGCGATGGAAAAGGCATGAGCCCACGGCTGAGAGAGTCAGTTTGATCCAGCTGACGAGGTATCAGCCCTTCTGAGAGTGTGAGTGTGCGCGGGGTGGGTTGGTGGGCTGTTGGGGGACACGCGCGCTAATGTGCTCGGGGTTTCCTTGCGGGCCGCGATGTTGCAGGGATGAATCATCAGCAGCCCTCGTGCTACCGAGTGTACGAATTCGATCCGCCAGGATAGAGCAGCGGGCCCGGCAGACGGTGGTCGCACTACGGTACGAAACGTTGCGCGAGCACCAACGTCGCCCCAAAACAACAACAATACCGAGCGGGTGGAAAAGCTATACCTTCCAGTCGGTGTGTGTTATCGGTCATCAAATAATAGAGTGTGTGTGTTTATAGTAAATTGACAGTTTGCCCAGTTCTTTTTATTGCTGTGTGTAACCCTTTTTTGCGCTCCAAAACCGCTTGCGAAAAGCGAACAGTGTGTCGCGACGTGTCCGTTTTGTGCCGTGCTAGTGTAGAATCAGTGTCATCCAGGGCAGGTTCCAGGTTTGTAGCCCGAGCTTATATTGGCAAACCCACTTCCGACCTGCTGTGCTGTGTGCGGCTGGTGGAGCAGAAGGCGCGAGAAGGCGAACATCGTAAAAATAACACAAGGTATATTGGGTGATGGCGACCTACCGACCTATGAGTCATCGCCGATGAGTATCGCGTGGAAATAAAGGGAGACCCCCCGATGATGGGGCTTTCCCTGGGAGTGCTGTTTGGTGTTGTTGTTTTCTTTTCCCGCTGTTCGGTCGGAGTTGTTATTCGTGTTGTGCTCTCTCTCTCTGTCGATGGGAAAGTGGCGCGCTCCGCAAGGACATCTTGGACATATTGGACCTTGAACGATTCCCTCAAGGCAAGACGTAATGCGTTATCGTTATTGATGTCGTCGTACCTTAAAGATTATTCTCTTAAGAGGGAAATTCCTGTACACAAGGCAGAGCAGCAGCATCATGCCAATGTTTGTTGAACATCATCTCGCAGTCCAGGAGACATGGAGAGTCGTTTAACATCTCATCATCTCAAAAATAGAATAACTGGGAGAGTGAGAGTGATTGCCTGTCCTTGGAGCATAAAACTGAGTGTGGACGGTCTACGCGAGATAACTCTCGTAAGGGGGGGATCTTTCTTCTTTCGTAACATCCATTTCATGACTTTGGGAAATGTCAAAATGTTCACCACAAAAACCTTCTCTGAAGTAGCAGCGTTTACTTCGCTGCAAATGATTGACAGCAGAGAACCTCCGCTAGTTCAACCTCCTGCAAGCTTCTGAAACGCGATATCTATGAACCTGTTTCTGTGCTATCATCAGGATCATTATCATTTGCCTCATGGCTCACGTAGCTTGTGAAAATGAGTGTATGTGTGTGGAGAGATTTTTGGGCATGTTTTTCTGGGTTAATGTTGGCAAGACATGCTATCGTCGTCTAATATCTCGTTTCGCCTGTGCCGGGTAGACATCTCGCCCGCATCGCCCTCAGTTGTGGCCTATTTATTGCGCAGCACGTTCTCGAAGCCAAGACCCATTCACGGGGAAAAATCAGACCGAGTAGTGCCGGAGAAGTGTAAGGCATCATCGTTCCCGCCGGTACCGCGTGTAGATGCTGTTGATAAACACGTCGTCTGCGATGGTCTGAGATAGGCCTAGAGTGTGGTAGATGTATTAATGTGCCTTTTTGGAGGTGGAATACTGTCTTCTAAATAGGGCGAGCTGTTTTAGAAGGCAGAGCATGTCTTGCGTGTCTTGTCGAAAGGTTACAAATTCAAGGTGTAGAACAGATTATTGAGACTGTGACGAAACTTTGATTATAGCCATATCATATAGGGATACGATGATGATATCTGTTTGGGGTTAATGAATGAAGTATTATGCTAATAAGTAGGATCCTTCGGTGACACGTAATTCAGACTTTTGGAAGGAGTTCACAAAATTTTTTTTTCGGCTTAAACCGACTCTTGAAGATTGTCCCAACAACTTTCGTAATTGAGTTACACCAGACTTCTGTGAATGGATGAACGTTATTATATCAATCTTTTACGTCAAGCGGACTAACAGGGTGCACGTTTAAGGCCACTTTTAATCAGCCTAATGTAATCGCCACTTGATGACGCAATTTGGCGCTGTAAAAGTGATCTGCCCGGCGCAACTTCAACACATCCCATCCCATCGTGTGTGTGTGTGTGGTGCGAGCAAATTGATGGTAATGTTTCCCGTCTGTGTGCCAAAACATGCGGGAGGGTGCCGAGTTTTCTCATGGCTCGGTGGGTCGCGAAATGAGATTGCCCATTTGATCTTGGGTGACCAGCGAGGTGGATTGATGAATTCGTTTGATGTGGCTGGCGAAGCGTGACTAATGTGTAAGACGATACGTTGACACTGTCTTCTTCCCTCAGCTTGTGGAAGCCTAATGGTGGTTTACATCGTGACGATGTTCGTTAAGGACCGCTGAAGATGTGAGCTTTTGCGAATCGGTGTTAGCTCGCAAATGATAAAGTTGTTTGTTTTGCTGCCAATGACGATAAACTACACGAGACGTATCGCCGGGCTTGAGCATTGTTCATTTTGGTTGGAGTTCGATGCGTGAAAGCCGAGAATGATTAGCTGGTATTGTTTATCATCGCTGAGGAAGTAGCATGGAGTGCGCTCAAGACCTTTCTTATTTAGTGAAAACAATCCTTCGGCTCTGTATCACCATTTCTTTGTACTATTTAATGGGAAGTAGATGGCACATGTTCCCGGATGATCCGGACATACTTAAAACATCAAAAAATAAGCTGTTTCCTTATGCCTGCCGGTACCAGCGGTTGCGGATTTAGTCGCGAGTTGGGAAAGGGATTACAGCTTACAAGGAGCTGCTCGCATCCTCGAAACCGTGGCTCCATTATCATCAATGGTACGGAGATTATGCGAAAGCATGGTTTCGTCAAATCATTAGCCCAACGTCGTAACCCCGCGTCCGGAGTTCAGAAGATGGCGTGTGCCCTGAGTCGTGTTTGAGGTGGAAAGAAAAAGTGGAAACTATGCCTATTTGAAAAGAAAAAGGCAGCATTATTCCAGGCCTGTTCTTCTTCTTAAGCAGCATTCCACGAGTGTTGCTGCAAGATGTTGTCCGTGCGCATATTTTGTCTGCTTTCTTTTCTAGCGCGGTACGGCAAGCTTTTGCCCCGCCGAACTGCTCTCGTGGGGTTAATTAATTATGTCGAAGACAGCAAGTACGAGTTGTTCGTGGCGGCTGCCAAACTGACAGGGCCGTTGGTGGAGGCAGCCTTCGCAACGCGGTGTGGCATTAGGGCGCCTCCCCCCACGTGGTTGCTAATGTGGAAAATTAGAATTGAAGGAATCGCACAATAGGCTTAGGATGGTATTTTTTCCAGCATGCCTAACGATGGTCTTAGCATAATTACTGAAATACGCACACAGAGCATTCTACATGGTGGATCGGGTGGGATTTTGTGTGCGGAACGATTGTGTTTTTGTACAGGAAATGGGAAACAAGAGAAGACAGGTGTGTTCCATGGAGTGGTTGGACGTAAGAGTAGAGCCAGGGAGGCGAACAACGAATTGAATGGATGTTTGTTATGTTTTGTTGGTAAAATGTAAATGTAAATTAGTATGGTACATGTTTTCTTTGGCCCATAATTTTAAATTGTTTTACATTTAGCGTACGAGAGCCGGAAAACGGAACTTCTTGGAGGACTTGCTGAAAAAGAAGGTGCTTTCGACTATTTCCTAAGACATTGAGCATTGAATCGAATTCTGAAGGAAGCATTATGTTAAAGCTATTTGCCAATCAACTTTCACACATGTTACTAATCCACCGCAAATGGTTTTGAAGACGGAAAAGGGATTTTGTTCTTCTTCTACCAAAACTTACCCTTGAGAAGACATCAAAGGAGAGGATTTTCTTTAGTTCCTGGGATGTACTTCACATTGACGCCTCTGTAATCTTATCACCGAGAACCTTTAGAAGAGCAGGTACAAAGACCATCCATCGTTTAAAAAAATCCGAAGAAAGCTGAAAAGAAAGCAGTTTACTCAGCTTTGGAGTTGGGGTGGAGTGGTGTAGAGTTGTAGTTTTCCAAAGGGTCGTCCTCTTGGGACGGTCTTATTTTTTGTGTGCAATACCTAACCCACGGTCATGGTGCAATAAACCCCGGACCGTCGACAAACGACCGCCGTGTGTGTGTCCATAAATCTCTATTAGGATCATTAAATTGTCGGAAATTCAATTTCATACAAGCAACGGAGTTTGTCTGTTTCGAAGTGTCGCATCGAGCGCTGTCTGCAGAAGATCGGTGGTAAGCGCCTTAGGATGTTTAGTCTGCAAAGGAAATTACTTCCCTTACTTTTGTGGCCTTTTTGACGCACATCTCGTTCAGAAACTTTTCACTGTATTTAAGCTTCGACGGACACGTAACACGGATCTCAAGGGCTTTTCCGTCAAGAGCAACAGTGAATTTGTAAACATCATATTTAATTAACAGCGGAACAGACAGTGGTGCGTTTGGACACGATGGTGCTTGGTGATACGATATGAATTCATTAAATTATGCCACAGCGCGAGGAACAATGAGCCGACTCTTTCTCCTGTTCCGTGCAGTGGCTCCGGCTTCCGTGTGCGCCGGGCTGGGTTTGAAAATGTCACGCAAGGGTCACGCGGCAAGTGAAAGTTTTCTATCGTTAAATTTAACTAGCAGAAGGTCCTTTCCATTCCAATCGAGGGGTTCCCGTTTGTTGCTTAGCTCACACAGTGGGCCCCATTTGGAGCAGTGAAGAAGGACTTTTGTTTCCTCGTTCTTCTTTCACTTTCCAAACCAAAAAAAGCGAGGGATGACTAGCTTTGTTGTTCAATTTAAATGGATGAAAAAGGAGCACGTGATGGTAAAATCCAACGGAAGTACACTGAAGAGCACCCAGCGAGAGAGTTGAGGATAAAACAACCCCAAAATACCATTGCTGTGTATGTGTGTGGTTGCTGTGCTAACAGGTACAGGTGTCAATTTGTTGGATTGAAGTTAGTCATTGACGGCGTAGAAGAGCAGGGACGGCAGGACGGACGTGTTCTATTTTTAATTGAAATTGATACTCCAACCCAGCATCGATGGGTCTCGTCGATGGGAGCACTACACTTCAATTGAGATTGGCACTGGAGGGCCTGGATCGAATGAAGCCTGTACATGGTGAAAATCTCCTATTCCAGGATAACTTACACACTCCAACCGCCCACCGATCCGGGCTGTGTGCACTTGAGTGGCTAGTAATTTGGTCCGCAAAGTCCTGTAAAGTCCGAGCACAGGGAGATACTGACGGTTGGTTAACAGCTCGGTTTTTTTTTGCTGCTGTTGTTCGACACTCGTCCAAATTGTCATCACCCCTTGTCGTCCGTCAGTGTTAGCGTTTGGTTGAGGAAACGAAAAAAAGAGGGAAAGGTAACAGCAACAAAACACGGTTCTACCAACTACCAGTGCAAATGGTGTTGGTCATTTGCATAAAACCGGAATAAAAGTGTCAACCGTTGCTGTTGCTTTACACAGGTAATTTTCGTTTCCCTTAGCAAAGGTCAACAGCGGTAGTTACGCTGTGTGTGTGTGTGTGTGAGTATCGGACATTTCTTGTAATTCCCACGAGTTGTGGTTTTCACTCGGAGATGGTGATGGAGGCGATGAATTTGCATAATATATTGTAACATAATCAAAACAAATGATAAATACTTTATCCTGCTCTATTTGAATGGTGCAAAGTGTAAGTGCCTTAAGGCGATGACGACGTTCAATTTTGTGGGTGCTTTGGAAAGGAATATTGTGTCGCGGTTCGTAGGTCAAGGAGAAGTTTAAAATAGCATGAGCTCAGTAAATGACTACTGTTTGCGATAGTTTCCGTGTTGTGAATGTTCTTGGTGGATGATTTATCGTTTGTTTTATTTTAACACACGATCTAAAAGTGTAACATTGTAGGACAAAATGATTTTGTTGTGTGTTTACGTTGATTATTTGCTATGCTGCTAGTCATTGTGGTCAGCATGATGTATTTTTCTATATGGTAATTCCAACTTAATATGAAATATCATTTCCAAATTGCGTTGCTTCGTCTTCTTTTCATAAAGGCGAAGGCGACTCACACACAGTCGTCTTCAAGGACACTAAAAACGACCAAACCACTCAAATCCAGGGCAAATTTGTAATTATTTTGGGGCTTTGTTGATATCATCCTTTTGATCAGAAACGACGTAGATACGTATTCTAGCAGTTCAAAAGCTCCCATTTTATTTTCCCAGATAATCGCTGAGAACCTTTTTCATTGTTGAATAATATTAAAAAGTTAATCTCTGCATGTTGTCCCAGACTGTCTTTCTTGTTGTTTGGACACTATTTGATGTACACTAGAGATAAGAGAGAACCGACTCTTGTCGGTTGTACAATTTTGTTTATTTAATTCTGTATTGGGTTCTGTCTGCTATCTTGACTGAATATAGGGGTTTTCTCAATGTTTTTTTGGGAAAATTGGTAAAATAACCAAAGCTACCAAAGTTCTCGAACACAATGATAAATCTAGATTGGAGTAGTTCTATAAGATTTTTTTCTTTAAGTGAATTAATTAACTCTATCAACCTCTTCTCTTGGAGAATATGATATTACCATTGCATTTAATGATTTATCTACTCTTTACTGCTATTCAAAGTGTAATTGCTACCATGAATTTGACAGGTTGTAATTCCAAAATTGTATATGAAATGCTATTTCACGTTTCTACGTCATGCGTAGTGTTAAATTCGCTGGAAAACCCGAAACCGTAGTCATCTGATGCAGCTAAACCATCAATTCCATTGAGCCACTGCCAATAAAACCTTTCCCCAATCGAAGCAAATGGTTCACTTTTGCAATATCGAAACAAGAAACTCCTTCATTCTCCTATTCTTCGGCAAGTACAAAATACAGTCGTTAAATTTAACTTCCTCCTCTCTATGCTTCTTCCATCACCAATGTCACCCTTTTGGTCAGTACAGTTGGCGACACACACCCATCCACATCCCGGCGACATGATTGTGGCTTATGGGCGTGAAATAAATTTCATTGATGTGTACGAATCATGAATAAATTGCATCCCTCGTTTTGGTCTGTGGCTTGCGTGGAATGGGGCATTGGGGCAGGAAATCTGAATCCCGGAAGTCGGTATGGTGCCTGTGTCTGTGGTCATTCTGATTACTCTGTGATGGAAATGATGGCGTTGACGATGATTGACGCATTGACAGCCGACTGGGTGACCCTTTTTCTCGTGCAGGCCGTTGACCTCCGCCCCGGAAACTGGGGGTATTTAAATGGAGATGCATCCGGTAATGCTCGTTAGAAAAGGTATGGTGTGTGTGTGTGTGTAGACGCATTGCTAAATCTGCATAGCTAATGGGAATAAGAAATTCTAAACAACGAACCAGGATGTGAGCAGAACTGTGCCAAACCGGTTGCCATGCGAGAAATAAACAACATAATTAAGTCTAAAAATACAATTTATCATAACATTTCGTAGTTATAATATGACAAGCGTTCATAATATTGTTTACGTTTATTGATTCCATTTCGTTTTCTCTCTACTCTTCCCTTCTCCAGGTAAGCATCACGAAGCCAACCAATATGTTACACAAACCGCACAACACAAAACCCGTGTCTGCTGTTATGCAAAGCCCCGTTTTCGTACGGCTAGCGCAACAACATCGCCCGGCTCAAGGTTAGGTACGTAAATAATCGATTTCAGGAAGCGCCGGAAACACTGTTTGACTCCCTCGCCCCCTTCAGAGAGCCCATATTTGGGCTACAGCCGTACTTTGTGAGCTGATTGATTTGATGCTACGCTTTTCAATTTTCAAACAAAAACCGATCATCAGTCAGCATGCGAAGATTCGTGAAATTAAACCATGAAGCCGCGGTGAACTGCCGGGCGCGCGAAGGAGTGCCTTGAATTTCATGCTCGCTAACGAACGTCGGCACGGTGGCGTCGGCAGCACACGACGGGGTCAGGTCGTTTGGGGTCGTTTCTGTAGCCGATGTAAAGATCCATTTCGCTGACGGGTCAACTATTGATATCATTAGCTCGCAGCTCGTGACGCGGGATGAGCCGGACCGAGACCTTAAGGCCGTGTAATGATGCCGCGAACGACGGAATCATTAGACGCAAGCGTGCGCGCGTTCGCTCAATTGTTTAACAGGAAACAATTCGAGCAATTTAGGCGAATGAAGATCTGCCCTCCTCTGGGGCAGGAATTAATTAAGGCACGCAGGGCCCTGGCTGGCCTAGACAGGAAACAAATTGCGCAAGGATGCTGCGAACATAGGCATTACATTTAATGAACGGAGAGCTCCCTTCGCGTAACCCTTTTGCCGTTAGGGTTTTGAAGCGTTTTGGTGTTTGTTTCGTGAAGCGCACAATTATCATCAATCGCAAAATATCTCTTGGCGGTTCGTGTCTTCGATGATGTCATCGCACGTTGAATTGTTTCCAAACTGTCGTCTTGCCGAAGGTCGGTCAGTGTCGTTCCCTTTCAAATACGAACCAAAACGCTCACTTTTGCCGCAAAGGATGATCATTTGGTGTGTAATCCTCCTTCCCAGTCAATTCTCTTCTGTTTTGCATAAGTTCTGGATTTTCCAATGCTCTGCGATCACAGCGAGCCGCACAGATATGCCATCTTCCAGATCAATCATCCTTTTGCTTATTGTGTGGCATATTGCTCAGCTCGGCGCGCTCGTCAAAATTGCACCAATCTCGGTCGGTACCGGCGGGTGGCTGTTTTCGGTACTTAAAAGAGGCGCCGCAGACTTCACCTGTACAATTTCACGATTTGCTGTTGCTGTGGTACAGTGACCTTGTGCGGATCAGTGCGACTGCGCAATGGGGACCAATAATCGGGCTGACGGTCGGTCGGGTTAGGATCAAAGCTTGCTCGAAGGAGCGATTTATGGAAACGTCTTCAGCAGGCGACGAACCTGGCTCATAGGGTTGTTAGGGTTACCTTCCTCCCGGTTCATGGTGCCCTTCATCAATCATGCTTCACGCTTATCTGTAACGCTGATCAACGGTCCGATAGCTTACTTCGGCGCTCTGCAGCAGTTGATCGTCGTGGTATCACGGGTAAGCGATCTCCTCTCTTGGAACGGAAGAATCACGTCGATCACGAGGAAATAAAAACCAACTACCGGAGCGAAAGGTGTCTGCGTTAACCTTTTTAACCGGGTGTAAGGAAATCGACGAGCAGAGAAGGAGTACCCTTCAGCAAGAGCAAAAGTACAACGCCGCTGTACGCAACACGATTTGAGAGTGATTGTTGTGAGCAAAACGTTGTGCTAGTTTAACCTCCCCGAAAGGCAACTATTTTTTTTGGGAAGCTCGTTGCTTCGTTGGCCTTCATTGCGTCAAACACCTCTCACTCTCTTTCTAAAGGGTACTGTTCCCATGGATGTGTGTTTTGTCTTTGCCAACGTTTAGCTACGAGCATGTATGTCTTCACCTACATCATCATTATCGCAGGCAATGGGATGGGATGGTGATGGGATATCAACAATCAATTAGTGGCTACCGGGCATAGGAGCGTTTGAAAGCGTCTACTGCAATGCGCATTCTTCGCCTTGCTTCATCCAATTCAGATGATTCTTCCAAGCAATTGTTCCTTCGCAAATGAGATTGTCCGGGTTGGCAAAGGCAAAGAAGCTGCTTCGCTGCAAGCCAAGATGTGTGCTTGCCCTTGCTCGGTGGAGATACGAAATCCATTAACCTAATGATAATGATCGTTTTTCGCATTGCCAAACACGCAAGAGGGATTCTGATGGAAAACTTTTGGGGTGGAATGTGTGTCAGAATGTGCGGTGGGAAACAGTTGTACCGTCGTCGCAGTCCGAAATCATCAAGCATTGTTGTTTTATTTCTTTCGTTTGGTGTTGTCTTGTAAGAACTCTAGTCCTGCGGGACATCTTAAAGCCTTCTTGAACTGGTTGGGTTGGAATTAGTTCAGGTATTTTGTAGCCGTCTGTATTGTCACGCTGTGCCAGACCTCATCCCAAAACAGTTCCCGCTGAAAGGAAAAGAGCTGTGGACGTGGAAAAGTTCCATGATGAAAGGCATATTTTTCCCTACCAAAGCCAAAGAAAAGCCTGCAAACGATGTGTACTTTAGATAGATCGCTCGGTCGGACGGTTTTGTCCTCCGATGACCACAGTAAAGCCGATAGCTTGTACCTAGCCACTTGCTGAAGGAGGAAAGTTGGGATTTATGATTTGCTCCACACAACTCTGTTGCTCCCTTTTTCCTCCTGCAGGAAGACCAATGTTTTGACAAGCGCGCAGTAGTTTTGCATTTAGTGAAACTTCAAAGAAAAACTCCCAGGAACCATTTGTCATTGTCATTTCGTTCGCTGAATCTAATTGAAATAATCCCTCCGACTTTGGTTGCGCCCTTCTTCTTTCGCTATCATCCCACGGGAGACTTGAACTGCTTGGTTCTTTGAGCCTGCCAAGCTTGAAATTATGAAAACTCGTCTGCATATTGGAGTTCCTTCACTTGGAAACATTCCACGGCAAAGTTGGGCCAGACTTCTCAAGGGAAGGATAAAGGCTTGCTTGGAAAGTTTGTAAAAATAAGCAATCTTAAGCAACAGCAGTAGCAGCAGCAGCTAACCAACGAAACAAATCAACGACCCAGCCAGTTTGCCAAAACGAATGTACACAAAAAAAATCGAGACGAGTTCTTCGTGTCAAGATTTCACTCAGTGCCAGCAATTCAGGCTTGATGGCGCGATTGTTACCATTTGCCACGTGTTTCGGGCGGGCAAAAAACTCTTCACCCCGCCGCACCGATGGTCGGAGGAGGACGTATTTGTTAATGGGGAAAAGAAATAAAAACTCACTCCACTTAATATGCGAAACCGGGGAGGAGCCGGGTACTTTGGCTGCTTCCCAGGGAACGCATGTAGAACTGTCCCTTGTTCCGGTAGTGGCGGTTGGTGTGAGGCCTGCGTGAGCTCTGGGTAGCGGGGAGGGAAAACATGCAAATTAGTTGAAAATTTCTCGAAGCTTCTTTTGTACTCGCCGTTGTACTTGCCTGCCTGTCTTTTGTGGGCGGGTGAGACTGAATGGCTAGGAAAACTGCTGCCTTCTTGCGATTTTTTGGGATGCCAGCTGGCACGGGACGAGATGACTTTGTCTCCTGCGGAACTGCGTCAATCCACGCAGAGGTTGGGTTTTGGTCTGTTTGGTTGCGTTGAAAACTTTAATACCGCAATGGCAGCAGCACGGCTACTGGAAGACACGAACGTCGTTGACGAAGTGATGACGAGTGTACGCCCCTCCCACTCCCGGCTCTGATGAAAGGCTGATGATGAAGGTTGGACATCCGGAAGATTGTTGTGTGGTAGTAAAATTCATTATAAATAATAATGCGCACTTTACAGCGAGGCGAGCATCTTGTCTGGGTGTTTGCCTGCGAGGAATTCTGCGGGGACAGGTGTGTGTCAGGAACATCCTCGTCGCTTACTACTCGCCAGTTAGTGAAGTACTTGAATGCGGTAGGGTGGGTCTACCAGCAAAAAACAGTCAATAAAGAGTCACCCAATGCGTTAAAGTGAGTTGGTAAGTGAGGTGTGTGCACTTGTACTTGTTGTTTTCTACCCCCTCTAGAAGTACCTCAGGCCATTAGTGAGATTGCACTTGAAGACGTTGATGTTGTTGTTGTTTTTGTGGGGAAAGCAGGTGAAAAGTTTAACAAGTTTGTTGCTGGTGTAAGGACACGAAGTTTTGGTGGTTTATAGTCAGAAAAGGTTGGAATTGAAATATCTCAGCAATGGAGAAGATCTCAAGAAATTCAGGAACTCCAAAAAAATTGATCTTGAGCGTACTCTGCGTTACCTTATTCTTAGTTTACGGCATTTGAGTTGTGATTCTGTATTCATCAGCAAGGAAAGGGTAGTTTTTCGTCTGAGCACGTAATTTTTGTTTTCCCTCGTGAAAACACTGAAAAGCTACACGTGTTCCGATTGGCACAGCGCGGTTGCGTACGGTGACATGGTCTGCTCTTGAGCCTGCCCAAATAGGTCCTTCTGTCATGGGCCCCTGAATGCACCATCACCGTTGCTTGTTTACACTCTATCTCTATCTCTCTTTCTCTTTCCCGTCTCTGTCCGATGCGACAGATGAAGGCTTGAGGGAATTGCTTCCAATTCGACCAGATGGAAGATGCCAAACAAAACGTCGTCCTTTAGGGAGTCTGCCCGGTGGTATTACTACTGCCACTCTCCTATCCCACCTTTTGTGCAGGGGTGATTTGATGAATGACTGCCTTTCCTTGCGAACGTCTCCACTTGAAGATGAATCTGCTTGCTTATCCTTCGAGCGTTCATTTCCCGCGGAGTGTTATCTCTTGGTATTTGGGGAAAAAAGTGTAGTCGCCCTCAACTACAAGCAACAGGGACAGCAAAGCACGACGGCGGTGGTCGCCGTTGTTCAATATTTAATCAGTTGCCTGCCCACAATTGCTACATAAAGCGACGCTAGGTTGACAGTAAACATGCGTTTTTTTCCCTTGGCGATTAGCACACCGGAGTTTCCGCCCGTCCGTATTGTAGAGGTGTAGGTAGGGGGAGAAATGTGAGCGGAGCTAATGGTGGCAAGACGGAAGGAGAGCGATGGAACTGATTTTTGTTTTCCTCGGAGCAGAGGGAAAATGTTCGGTCCGGAAAGGATCGATAGGATTTTAATCACGAGCCAATACGGCAGAACCATCTGCCCGTCCTCTGCACCACCCGGGAAAGGGGAAAATTTATGTTTCGTCTTAGTCAACACAGCGGGAAATGTCCTCTAGGGATAAATCGGGCAAGATTGGTATTAGGAGGAGCTGGGGTTATTTTTTGTTATTACTCTTCGCTTTGGATCTCTCAAAGCAAAGGTTGAGGAAGAAGTGGATTTCTTCCTGTGCGAAAAGTGCACGTTGATGGGATTTCTGATAAAGCATTAAGTCAATAAAGGGACGCATGGATTTGGACAAAGCCAGAAGCGATGGGAACTGGTTTCCACGCATGAACCGAACGGGTTAGAAATAAGCAATTTGGAGCCTGGAAGTCAGCTACGTTTGATGATGAGAGCAAAAGGGTTGCTTCGGGGTTAAAATAATACACTTCGCTATACATCAATGCGGACGATGTGGAGACATTAATTGACAAAATGATTGAGTCTTCTAATTGGTTTATCGTAAAAATTGGAAACGAAAAGCCATTGATTATATGATTGTCTGAGGAACCGCTCAGACTTATTATGAAAGGAGAAGAAACATTTTCACAAACAATTTGTATTTATAGCAACTGGAGAGGAGTACGTATTACGACGCCTCCCAGCGTTGCTCAAGCCCATTTTATCCAAGTAGCAATAATAGTAATAGGCTATTGCTTTCCAATCCGTCCCGAAACATGGTCGTATGATGTGCAAAAAACATACACCCCCACAAATGCCAAGATCATGGTAGATTTCATCTTTATGTAATGTGGCCTCCATAATGTGGTTACGATACCGTAACTACGATCGACAACGGACCCGCCTTCCTTCTCTGTACCTATTGTCCTTGGCGTGTACTAACCCCGACCGGGGTGTAAAGATGTATGACAGCAGCAGCAACAACAACGAAAACGAGAACAAAAAAAAACAATAACAAAAACCAGTGAAAAACTGGTAGTAAAACCATTCAAGTGCAATTCACTTTGAGCGTGCAAGTTGAGCGTGAGAGTTTTATGAGTGTTATAAATTTATGGTTTATTTACAAACTTAGCTTGCGCTTGCCGCCACCGTGGGCCCTGTGGAAGGGTCTGGCTATTACTCGGCCGGTAGTTTCACGGTTTGTTTGTCCGCCAGCATTGCTTCTAAGGTAGTGTTCGTGGCGACAGCCCTTGCGTTGAGTGTGCACGAAAATAGGCACTAACACTAGTCGCTTGGGATGGCTTTCGGTCGGTTGAAAGACTGTTTTCTACAGGATAAAACGAAACACGCGCGCGTTAAATTGGGTTTACGCTTTTCAGTTGATTTTAACGGTCTGGTGAGGGAGTGTGTCATGAAATAGGAAGCAGGAAGCTACTTTTGCGCTCTTTGTTCAGGCGGGTGTTTTGAAATGAAGTGCTGCTTGTTGCTTGGGCTTGAAAAATAACAAACTAATGGTGTAAATGTTCTGTTTGGCATTAGTTTACATGATACAGCGCTTAAAGTTAAAACTCAAATAAAATGCTCGAAATTCTAACTCGAAATTAAATAGAGTATTAGCATAACGCATAACAGTAAAGATGTTAACATTACGTACATATCGTCCAAATTGTACACAGTCGGTAAACTATTGTTTAACAGTAAGGCATTTAAATAAAGTTCGAATAGCATAGATCAAATGTATTACAGCAAATTACGCTAACTAAGAAATCTTTCCTTTATTGAGCGAATATTAGCTTGATTAAATAACTAAGTGATCGTCCATAAATTACGTAACGGGAGAGGGGGATCATCCATAAATTACAACACAAAGCAAAAAATCATCTTTTGAGATGATACGTTATTTACTGTAATTATCAATTATTTTCGTATTTATTTTTTTAAATCAACCCATTCTATTTTTATGTGTTTATTCTCTATGCTCATACTAAAGATACGGATTTATATTTATTGTTTTATTGTTACAAAATAATTCAAGTCGAATAGTTTGCACAAATGCTGCATCGAACCGTGACATGAAAGAATGACCGTTCTAAACAAGCGTTTACTGGTATTGATAAAAAAAAAACAAAAAAAAAATCAAGACAAAACATAATTCAACTTTTATTTATTATCCCGCTCTCCTCCAAAACCCCTTGGCCATATCGGTTCGCTGAAGTAATGTAATTTAGGGATTTATCAAATCATAAAAATTGTAAGATGATTTGATGTGTCCAACAAATTGGGGGATTATTTTGATTCTTCTCCCGAGCCACGCAACACAATAAACCTAAACCGACTTCAATGCTGTCCGGCCATCCTGGGAAGACCCAAGCCTTACCAACTTTCCGCACTACGGAAACAAAAGAAACCAAAAATCATTCTTCGGCGGGAAATTGCATAAGAAGAATATTTTCTTTCGATACATTTTTTTTCTTCGTCGCACGACGATGGGTCGAAAAGATTTGTCTACTGCTAGGCTTTCCGCCTGCCGGTTCTAATAGACTTCCTAACGTACGCCTTCTCCCCCTCCCTTGAGTTGTTGGCTTTTTCCGGGCAAGTAGGCACCGCCTGGACCACATCGCTTGTCAGGTTTGTGCTGCTTGTAGGCTACTGGCTTTGTTGTTACTCTATCTTTTTTTTGTGTACATCATCTTCGGCGCCCTTTTTTAAGATCTTCCTGTTAAAACGAGCAGTACAAAATTTGACAAATGTCATTCAATTATGAGGTTTCTTTTATCATACTCCGTCTTCCTCCCTGCTATTTATTTGGTCCCATTCGATACAGAAGGGCCTTTGGCGGTAGGTGAAGCCGTTTAATAATTCTAAAACGGCATTTGATAAATGAATTCTCCTTTGCACGCGTTCCGGGCGAGAGGTTAAAAGCAATGGTGGAAGCAATGAGCATCACCACCATCCTCTACACTTTGCTCGATGAGTGATGAGTGTCAGCAGATAAAAGTTTTTCGTCGTTTATTTTCCACACAGACCCTGCTGAGAGCTGAAAAGAAGCACACACACGGCACTTTTTGATGTGATTTTAGATGCTGAAAACGATTCGCTGAGTTGCCTATTTTCACTAATGGAAAAGATTTGTGCTAGATAAATCTCGGTCAAAGCGGCGCACCGTTCGAAACTCAATGAAGCACACTTTTGGGGGGCTTTTTGGAGTATTAGTGGACTAGATATTTTTGCAGGCAAGATTTGGGCAGGAGCCAACAGAATATAGTACACGCTCTTGCTTTGATGCTGTCGTTATTGCAGACACAGAAGGTTACCGCTAAAACACACTGCGACGTTTGCTAATTTTATTTGAACTTCCGTTGTGCGTGCTCTTTGTAGGCTGGGTGGGCCAAATCTTAAAATCTGTGCTCTGGTCGCAAAGAAGTAGCAGCAGCAGAGAATTAGCAGCAATTATCGATTGGTGTACTGCAGGTACTGCCCGCTTCGCTCGGTAAATATTTGATATTGATGAGCGCTTATGAAGTGGATGATTAACTTTCCTGTGCCTGCCGCTTCCGTTCCGTTTTCCATAAGATTGACCGAGTAAACTTTGTCAAAGTTTGAAAACAATGGTTTGCTGGTGGAAGGCGAGCACTTGGAAAGGGGGAGAAAAACTTTTTAATGTTATATTCACGCTTGAATTTGTTTGTGCTCTGGTGAACAGGAAGGTCCATCATACAAATCGAAGAGTGGAGTGTTGTAAATAAAAACTTCCAGCAGAGGGTTTTACTAGCTTTGTTACTGAAACTTCCTCTACCCCACGGGCCAAAGAATGGATGTGGCAGTCGCATGGCACGCCATTCGAATCTTATTGAACAGTAAATAAAAAAAGCGAACCCCATCCAGTCTGGTGCGTGAAAATGGTAGATATTTCCAATTTCCACTTTCCCCCAGCGGGATGACGAATGTGAGCGACTCTTTGTCCCGGAGCAAAGAAAAGGTTGACGTGAAAGCATTCCTCAGAATCAGTCACGAGATTCCTTGGAACCACTTGTTCGCCATCTCTATCACTCTATGGGGTTTCTTTCAGCTTCTTGCGATCATTAAAAAGTAGCTAGGAAGGCGAAAAAAAGAGGGAAAAAAACGATTCCAACCAGCCATGGATCTGTGCAGGAATGGGAATTCTACTTGGGACTTGTGTGTGTGTGAGACTTTTCAAGAGGACGATTTTGCTCGAGCGGAAGCGTAAAATTGCGACGATAGCACACTCGACACACGGGACGAAGATTTTTCGAGTGTTGACGTACAGCATTTTCCGGTCGCTTCCGACCAGTAACCGGCCGGCCGTCAGTTTTGCTGACATTTCAACTGTACCGGGGTCTGTCTGAACCGTGTCGGGGTTGTGTCTTTCGTGTCACGCCTTTTCCTGGTCACACAAACCCCCCTGGCGTCTACATTCTCCTCCAACTTGAAGACATTTTTGGGCTTCTGATCTCTGCCTGTCTTTCTCGCTCACTCTCTCTCTTCCTCTCTTCTCTCGGCTGCGGTGGTACATGTTTTCATTATTCATTCATCGCACCCCATCTCCCGTGTGTGTGTGTGTGTGTGTGTGTGTGTGCAAGAAGTCCGTTTTCCCTTTTATCTCCGTCGTTACGCGAATGTCAGTCAACCCTCCGGCAAAGGTAAGCTCTGGCAAAAGATTCTCAGCTCCGCTGGTAAGAGGGTTCACTCGGGCCCGGCTTTTATTTATGATAACTTATAAATTGCATATAAATATTGAATAAGAGTACCGCGCCGACTTGGTTGAATCGCTTACTGATGAAAGACAGAGAGAGAACGAGAGAGGGTTGCAGTAACTGTGGGACGACACCATAAAAGATGCGCCATTACACCCTACGCGGGTTTCGTTGGGATCGGTTTGTTTACGAGCTGGTAGCGCTGGAACCTGGAGCTCTTTCGCACCTTCGTTCGTCGGTGTCCTGAGATGTCAGAGCCTAGTGCTGCGGTTTGCAAAAACCCGTAACAATAATGTAAAAAGCCACTAAACGTGGTGTACGCGGTGCTAAGGACGTCCCGGAAAAGGGATAGACAGACGTGGGCGGTTAGCCTAAAACCAACCACGGTGTGTACACGTGTTTGAATGTTTGAGGTACTTCTTATGGTTGTGTGCGCAAGATCTAGCGAAAAAAAGTGAGACGTAATAGAAAAAGAAGATATCTCCAAGCGTGTGATCCCTTCAGATAAGACGCATAATCGTAAAATTACCTTTAGGCGAAATAAAATAGACACTCCCCCCCCTTCTTGCGAGAACGTGGAACTAGGTCTGGAATTGGCGAATCCATTAGGACGAAATAGAATTGGAATGCGAAAATTACTACAATAGTATCTTGTGCACCAAAGCTGGAACGGAACATATCGTGCTCAGGTACTCAGAACATCCCTTCTCTGGAGCAGACCATCATGAGTCAGAGAGGGGAAGATTTGATTTCTAAATTCCGGAAAAATACCAACTTGGGGAGTTTGCTCCAGAACCTGGCGGGAGGTTCGGTTTTGCGAAAAAGAAGTTATTGAGCCTACCTCTGGATTGTAAGTGAATAAAATCATAAAATATGCAGGTGAACTTAAATCAACCATATCTCGTTCCCGGAAACATTCCCATTTGCGAATGAGGCGGCGAATGATGGAGGGTAGAGTGTTCGGAGGGCGGAATAGAAATGACTTCTCCTTTAGGTTATGTGTGGTACTTGAGCTTTGGACAACCAAACTAATTTATTCGCTTGCATCCAACTAACTCCAACTTCGTCGCACAATAGTATCGTACTTCACCTCCCCTGGGAAAAGGTCACGTAACTAATGGGATCTCCTATAATTTCCCATAGTCATCGCCCCGTTTTTTGCTCCCTTTTGTCGCGCGTGTAACTCTTTTCCACTGCCCATCAATATTGGAATTGCGTTGTCAGGGGAACCTCTTCACGAGGAAGCCTGAGAGACGAGAATTATTGCCGTTGATCGTGAATTCTGGTCAAAGTTCAGCTGCACTAGACACGATAAAACAGCCCGTGCATTGGAGAAGCATTCGAAAGGAGTATGGGCCAGGACTTTGGAATCATTCGCCAAAGTTTTATCGGTTGTGCGGTACTGCTTATAAGCAGGTTTCGTAAAATTAATTAGTGGCTGGAAGTGGCAAGAAAATTAATTGTGATCGATAAATTACACGATGGACATCGGCAGCCGCACAGTGTGTCCTGCAAATGAGTGGTCTAGCTGTTTGGGAGTGTAAGAAAAATGAGACTTTCGGCAGGTTGTCGGGCAAAGTTCAGGCGAATAGAGGGCGTTTTCGGAACTTTTAAATTGATTTATGTAATACAAGCGAAACCACAATTTCTACTTAACAGTATAAGCATTTGACATGTTCAAGCTGATTAGAAATGTGGGAGAACAAACCTTGGAAATCTCATTTAATTTCAGACATCTTGTGAAGATGACGACACACACAATTAAGGTACAACAAAGAGCTTAATTGCTACTTCCTAACATTCTAGACAAGATTATTTCGGAAGAATGTCTATGAACTAGCTCTTCTTGCTATTTCTCCACCGTGAAACAATGGTTATTCTGTCATATGGAATACAAATCTTCTGATAGAAGTTACTTAGCGACTAAAATCCAGTTAAACCTATAGTGCTACCTGCAGTCCACCGACACTCATCAGGCACAAAGGTTAGGAGCTTCCTTGTGCTTAAAATGCAGCTGCCATCGCCGCCAGTAGTTTAGCACAATAATCCAGACAAATGAATGCAATTATCTAAATAGAAGATAATCAAATGGACCACACTAATGTGCGACACATGCAGGCAATTTCTTATCGGCCGGCAAGGCCATCCGCTACGCCTGACGAAAGCAACATCACTCCTCCCGGCTCCTCACACGTGTCAGCACGTGCCGGGCAGCAAACCGAACCGAGAAAAAAAAACCGGTTGGGGGAAACCGCTTAGGAAAATGGATTGGAACATTTGCCCGGTGGAAATAAAAGGGGAACAGCGCTGTGAATCCAAAATTCAGAAAAAAAAACTATTGCACCACAGCAAGTGTAATGTCGCTGTCTTCAATCCCTGAAAGTAAGGCGTTTCAGAATTGAATGCCATTCAGCGCGCGCTACCACACATGTCGCACCACTTGGTGTGTAAGATTATTGCGATGTGTCTCATACCACACTTTTTCCCAGGCCTTTTCCGAAGCATTGGCTGGTGCTATTTTTCGGAGGCTGGAGCATAAAACTATTATGCGAAATTGTGCCCGGGATTACGTACTCTGGAAGGTTCTCATTCCGCCGTGCGGCCGTGTGATTGGATGGGTGTGATGATGATTTTTGCTGCAAAAATGGGATCCCGCCACGACGCTCCCTTTCTCTATCTCTATTAGTAAAAGTGGCACTTGTTTTCCGGCAAGGGCGTTTGCCGGGATCGTTCCAGCGGCTAGACAAATAAAGCTTGCCATAAATAATATCTGGGCCCGCCCGATTTGGTGTAAAGCAGCAGCAGCAGCAGTAAGCAGCGCGCTCTTCCTGCCGGAATGGTGAATAAAAATACGACAAAATGCGTTGCGGACAAACCCAAGGAAGAGCAAACTCATATTCCGGGCTTTGGCGCTTGCAATCAAGATGTTTAACGAAGGTTTTTTTGTATTTCGTTTTGCAACCTAGATTTTAAAGCACCAGGAAAGGATTCGTACGCTTTTCCCGGGACGATGCTTTCGTCTTCATTCAATAACAATAAAAACCTGACATTCGGATAATGCTCAACACTTAACGGTGGCGGAGATGGTCTCGAGAGGGCCATCGTATACGTTGCCCTCGTAGCGTTCACAATCTCTTTCTCTATAGTTTTTTAGAAGCACAGACATATACACACACACACACAGGAGAAAATGGTTCCGATTGCCCGGCCACCCGGTGGGAATGGTTAGTTGACAGGGCATTAGAAACCTTAAAATTTCCGTGTGCCCCATTCCGGGGAAATGGTTTCTAATTGAATTAAAGCGCGCCCGGCTCGACGTGCTTTGAGGGCCATCCTCCCGCAGAACCGTCATCCAACGTGGCCGTAAAGACGTCGTCGGCGGTCGTCGTCGTCACTCTGCGCTCGGTGGCGCATTGCAGGGCAGCCATGGTAGTCCCCGATCCGAGGCTGTTGGTGCTTGGCCGCTTTGAAGCGTTTCGCGCTCTAATTACAATGTGTTTGCTAGGCTTAACGGCTAATACCATTACGAAAGGCCGTTTTGGGTAGCGTCATCACGCCGATGTCACCCGATGCAATCCTTCTGCCTGCAATGAGCGGTGCCGGTGACGGTTTGCCGGAGCGAAAATAGCGCGTACGGGACATCATCGGCTATTATTACATCACCGATGCTGCTGCTGCTGCTTTTGGGGGTAATGTCTGTTTAAATATTAATTTTAATCATAATTATTGGTCCATAATGTTGTCGACGCGCGCGCGCATTCTCGCGCTTTGCCACAGCTGAAAAGTTTGACAATGACGTCTCTGTTTATGGCGCTAAATGTTTTAATGAGTTACGGTAATGGGCAACTTGTCCCAGCGGGAGATATCTTCGCCGTGGGCTCGCGAGGGGTATCCCGAGGGTGCGATATATATTTTAGACCAGGTGCGTCTTGGGTGAGCCTTGCGCAGCGTTTGCTCCACTTAAAGGGGGAGTGGGAAAATAAATGGAAAGGTCTCCTGGTGTGTTTGCGTCTTAGTAAAAGGTAACAAAAGATGCCTGTGTTTTTTTTGTAGGATGTCTGTAGAAAATGAAACAAAGCGCAGATGGTTGAAGAGAAAGGGAAAACTTGACGCAGCATGAAAAGACGAAGAAGTAAAATAAATAAAGAGGCACGTACAATAATGAGGAGCAAGCAATCATCGCGCGGCTTAATGAAATGACCAGTCGCAAGTGTGCCATTAAGGTGGATGCGATGATTGCCGAAACAATTGTAAATCTCTGAGTGGGTGCTAACTGAGTATGGACCAAAGTGTCTCGAATAGCTGTGGGAAGATTTAGCTGTTGGTTAGGGATTTGAAAACTTCCAGAATAGCTTAAAGATTTGAGAATATTTTTAGAATGAATGAATCATGTGGATTGAAAGATTATTCGTTAAGTTATATTTAAGCAATCCCACTTTATATGCAGTGTTGGACGCCAATTAGTGAATTTACTGATACTTCAAAACTGCTTGACGTGAGACGTGATGAGGAATAAAACCTTTCATTTGGTCTTGCTGGACTTCCTCAGTTACTGTTACGGTTACTGGATGTCAAAGAAAAGATTTCATTCGAAGAAGTATGTGAGAAAAATGCCTCCCACATCAAACAAACTCCATTGATAGGCGTTAGATTTATTAATCAACCGTGATCCGGCTCGAAGGACCAAAATCAAATACGTCATTGCAGCCACTGTACTATCTCCACTATTGGGCAATAGTAGCATATTTTCGGTAAACACCACCCAATCACACTGGCCACAAACAAAAGTAAACCCCCTTAGTGAAAGGTCATCCATCACAATTCATCACAATCATTTAGCACTGCCGTTGCTTCCCGTTCAACCACTAAAAGAGACTAAATTTGTTCCGCGTCAAAACAAACAAATCCACTAGCAGGCAGGGCAAACAAAGTGTACGGGCAGCGAGAGATTAATAAGCTGTTGTATCTACATTGAAGAGAATACTTGCGCCTTGAACACCGACCCGGTTCATCGCGCCTTCCAATGGCGTATCGATTATGTTTTCCCGTCGGGCTGTGTCTTATCAACCCGGCTGCGACAGTGTTTGAGAACTTCCATATTGATCGGATTTGAATTTGCTTTTGCTTCTCCGGTCGTTCTTTGCTTGCTTGCCCGTTCAATAGATTATTGATTGCAAAAGTCCCAACGATCCCGGGCCTGAAGACCGCCGCATGGATGGAAAGTCAATGACGCAATGGTTCGTAATCGCTACGAGAGATTGTAATTTTCTTGCTATTTATTTATTCATCCCGAAATCATATTTCAATAGCTTGTACTTCATCGACGACAACAACGACGACGACGACGATATTGGTGTTCGGGCCAGATGAGGATGAAATGCTGCTGCAAATCTACTTTATTATCTTCCGTGACGCAACCTCGTCTGCTGCGGCAGAGCAGCTGGTGTATAAGCGCCTTCTGCTTACTTCTGCTTCTCCTTGCGTCCTGGAGAAGCATAAGGATTCTTCTATTTGTGTTGCATTTACCCTCGATTTATCTCTCTTCGCACTTTCGTTCGGTGAGCAAACCCATGTACGCTCGTCACGCGATCTGACGGCGGGCGAAAAGGGATCTTGTTCGCACAAGCAACGTCTTTTTGGCACAAGGTAACATTGCTTCTAGCGTCCTTGTAGCGCCTAGCATTTCCTGTCATCAACAGATGACGACCTGCTGTGTGTGTGTGCCTTTTGAGTGAGAGGCGGGAGAGCAAAATGTTTTCCTTAGGCCTCCGAAATTGATTGATGGCTTCCAGGCGAGTTGAACGCATTAACTTTCGCCAAGTGGTGCCACATACGCTTGATCCTTGCGTAAGTTGACACTGTGGGGCAAGAGGGTTTTTTGGTGGGCCGTGATGATGATGATGATAGAAAGTTAATATTTGTACCTCCCGGCCAGAGAGCTCGCCAACCCCTGAGAGCACTCCCTCACACGTACCAAACATACGTGTCACATAAAAATAATGTTTGCAAAAGGCACGTTCCACCATATTGCTTTTTCAAGTCTTTTGGGAAGATTCCGGGGGAAAAATACTGCTCTTTAAACGAGTCGTGTAGCGCACTGTGGAAACACGGTGCATTATTGGTGAAATGCGTAATTAATTACGCTGACTATAACACGGCTGTTCCTGCCCCTCTTTCCTGCCAGTGTGCTCCTGCCGGAGGACTTTGATTTAAAATGAGTTTCCCACTTCCGCCGAGCTTTCGCATTCTGCTTCGCGCTTCAACACGCGATAAACCAAACCAACTCACCACGGGGCTTGCCACGGCGAACAGCTTGTTATGAGCCCCGTTATCGTAAAAATTAACTATAATCCGCTATTTTAATTTAGTGGATTATGCTTTCGGCCAGTTGGTGGGATGGAAATTATGGCGTGTTTCCCTGTTTCGCGTACGTTAGCGGACTGCTTGCGATGCATCCCCAAATGGAGGATGCACTGGGGAGGCATAATAGTATATTGACTAGTCTGGGCTTCATCGTCCTTACTCGCCATCCGAATATGGCGAGAGAGTGGCTTTTTACATTTATTTCTATTAAATTGCGGCTACACGTGTGCGTGTGTGCGTAAATTTTCCGATCGTTGTCCGTTGGCGGTCCTCTTATAAATCATTCCCTAAAACCACATTCAATTTCCTCAATTAATTGTTCGCTTGTCAGGGAAGAGAAATGGGGGAAGTTATTGGTGTTCGATGCGTTACAGTTGTTTGACCAGCGTGTCTACAGCAAACTGTGATGATTTACACCTTCATTGGGGCGCATCCACCTCCCTGCATCCTGTATGGTTTTGTATTGTAAAAAATCAGAGGAAAATCCACCGGATGGTGGTGTTACTGCCGAAACAAAAGCAATCATCATATCCATTTTCTCGCTTACAGCCGATGGCGTTTTCGATGCATGTTCCCCTTTTGGTACGATGGGTCGGTCAGTCGAACCGTTGGGACAATTGTACCTGTTTGGGTGGGAATGGAATGTTTACGACATTTTGATAACTGCATTTAAATTGCGCAGAGTATTTCAGTTTATCAGTGTTTTATGAACGTAATTTTTATGTACATAAAGTTAAAGTCAATTTTTGTGCGGGATTTGTGAGGAGATTGTCTTTTTTAATGTCTTGAAATGAGTTATTTGTATTGGCCAGTCTTTCAGGATTTAATTTCGTTCAAAAGTGTCAGTAGACACCGAAAATTTGTTTTTTAAATCCTTTTGGCGTTAATACTCACTGGCATGCCATTTAGCCCCATGATGTATTAACCATTCGAGAAAGGGCTTTTTAAGTTCTGTCTTGAGGATTACTCTCGATGCTATATACTAGATCCTGTGACAATCGTTTAAACAACATATTTGGCAATAAATATTCCTTTTGAAATCTTCTTTGGTCTGTGACAAACTAGAAAAACAACAAAAAGGTGTCTTTAAATTACAGAACTAATGACAATCCGGTTCGAAGGACCATTCTGGGTCTTTGTTTGAAAGTACACACTAATGAGTACGTCTATGTCTATTGGACACAACACTAGCAACAACAAATACAGATAAGAAAAATGCAATACAAATTCTTTTGAGCAAGCAACAGCAAGCTATTTTCACGCCAAACTAACTTGCTCCTACAACTGCTTGCCTCTTTTGCAGCGGTCAAAAGAAAGTTTGCCCTTCTCTCAAGTGGATTTTGCCATATCGGTTTGCCTTCTTTGTTAACACTTCATGTTGCAAATTGATAGAAAAGTTAAATCGTTTGCCAAGTGTAGTGCCACCAGGCAGTGCTCGCCGGAATCGACGGTAGACATCTTTGCCACGGAACTTTTCATGCTTTGGTGCAGATACTCGCACGGCTTGGCAGGAGATTCTTTTTTCTTTTATTGTGTTTTTCATCCTTTACTTGAGGCAGCTTTGCTGTTTCCCCGCGTCGCATGCTGGCTGACTGCCGTAAAAGTTAATTGATACATTAAAATCTTTCCATCGTGTTGTTGCGGTGGCTGTACAATGCACCCAGAGACCCGGGTCAATCGATGATGGCGATCGTTTTCCCTTAGATAATCACAGCTTTTGCGCAATCTCATCTAAAAGCAGCATCCTCGGTCTCGGTGTTTGTTAGTGTGGCTACTGGCAGGCAGGCAGGCAGGCAAACATTTGTTTATATGATTATTGAAACCGAGAATTAGAGCTGGTGGAAGTTTTTGACGAGCACAGTAAATTGAATATTTGCTTCCAGCCTCAGGTCTCTCCATTCCCGCACTGTAATGTTTCCCCTGGCGGTTGCAAAATGGAAAGGAAGAAATAATAATCCAGCTTTACCTTTTCCCCAGGACGGAAGGCTCGGAAAAAAGTTTCTATTTTATATTTTTTGCTTGTTTTGTTTGGATTTGTTTATTCCTGTGTTGATTCCCTTTGCTGATGATGCTACAGCTAGACGGCTACTGTTGACGGGGGGAAGATAATCGAGGCTCTTCATTTCATTCACTGTAGGGGGTTCCTTGCCCCATACCTATGACCACTCGATAGGATGAAAAATTATGAAAAATAATTAAACCCTCGGCTCACGGAATGCTTTTGGGCGGTGTTCATTCATACTTTTTTTATCATATCGTTACGAGTGTCCCAAAAGGAGATACCGAAACATGCAGACACAAAACAGAGGTACAGTAGAAAAAAGTTCTATTTCGCGGGGCGAACGAATAAAGGGGGCTAACGACGGGACACAAACACCCTAGGGTCGTGCGGAAAGGATGTGTTGATAGGGGAGGTGGTGTGGGAGATAATAGGACGAGAAAAAGTTTCTAATTTTTCCTTTGTGAATTTTCACAGAATCGGAAACTTTACGTTTCGTTTAATTTCGTGAAACAAGTCGGCAATTATTTCCCTTCGTGGAGTGGAGATGTGTCGTGTTTGTTTTTTTTTTGTTTCGTTCGTTACTTGCATCTTAATTCAAGCTTATGTGAAATTTATGTTTCCTGCAGTTTTAAAGTTCTCTTCACAGTGTGACCAGTTGGGTAGAAGCGGGAGAGATATTAAAACCTAGAACAAAAAAAATCTAAAAGGTATAAAGTATGAGATTCCCGCTCAACTGCAGTGGTGTGTTTGCCCGTACCGGAGGGACATAAAGACATTTACCGCAGCTCTAAAGTGTGAGAAATGTTTTCCTGTACTGTGTAGAATAATATTTTTTGTACTCTCCTTGCAAAATGTATGAATATTCCTAGCATAATCTGAAAGGATAGGATAGAGAGTGCATTTGTACAGTGCTTGGCGAGAGGCGTTTGGATGCTGACGGCAAAGGTAAGCGGCCAGGTTCCTTACCAGAAGGAGGGTGGTTTAAGTGGTTTGCTGGGGCTGTGGCTTATGGCAAACGGAGCGAAAAGCGTACGACAGCCTCTTCAGTTCGACCTTTGGTACGCCGTCCGGGTTGAAGGCTGAATTTATGAAGCGCAAAGGGTTATTTCTGTGTGTGTGTTTGCGTATGTGGCACTGTACACTGAACCCTCGTTTTTGGTTAGATGAGGGAAGGTTGTGCGGTTTTTTTTTGTGCACAGCTAACGCTTTTGACACTCACCGGTGCCGGTGCCGACATGAAATGTCATCCGAAGGCCACATTTACTTTCATGTTTGTGAAAAAAATGACTGAGAGGAGGAAAGAGGGGCAATTGCTATTTTTCATCTAACGTACTGAAGGTGTTAGAAGGAGTCGTAAGGTAGCGAAAGAAGCAATGCACAAGAAGATGTATGCTTTGGAAAGGTAAAATTGTTTTGTTTTATGTTCATGCTGTTAAAGAGTGAAAGGATGAAGGTAGATGCGTTTGATAGGAGTTTTTTGTGCGCAAAAAAAACAATATTACATAAAATTACTTCACATCGCACTTCAAAAAGAAGTTGTTCTTAAATTACGGAACAGCAGAAACGGAACATAAAACAAAGCATTTTTGTGTGTCCATAACTTTGTCTCACTTCGTCTAATTTCTTTGAAAAAAATGCAAAATATTGAATTCCCCCTAGACAGCGACCTGGACAGTTAGATTGCTCATACGGAATTTCCAGCCCCTATTCAGTCCGGTCCGATTCATACAACCAGCAGCAATACGCCCGGTCCAATTATGTGCTTTCGAGTATCAACATTGTCAGTACTTTAATGATTTAAAAAGGTCGCCACGCGGGCACTTGAAAATTTTCGACGCTTCCGTTAAACCGTAAAGAAGCATCACTTAGTATCATTAACTTTTTGCGTCCCGACGGGCCAACCATCCATCCTGACAGATAGAAAACAGTCTCTTGTGTGTGCAAGAGAAAGAAAGATGATGATGGGCAGCCCTTTTCCTGGTATCGATCTCTCCGTCCATCCTCGAGCTGCCGTTACCAACGGCAACGAAATGTCCGGTTTGTCTTCCCGTCCCCGCCCGGGTAAAGTGATATCAGATCGGCCGGAAATGCTTTGAAGCTGCCAGGGAGGGACGCCATTTTGTTAGCCATTCCAGCGCGCCGGAGGAAAGAGGAGGAAGAGAGCTGGGGGGGATGTTTTTGAGTCAAATTAGAATTCCTACCAGATTCAGGGTGTGGAAGTATTGATCCAACAGTGGAGATGCGAAGTGAAGATGCTTTATATGCTAAATACCCAAATGTGAAAAGAGGAGGGACAGTGGTGTTCACAAGGTACCGCCGATGCCACACAATGGACATGTGAAGTGCATTACAAATCAATAAATCAGCCAATTCGGTTTGTGCAATTGAATTCCTGTCTGGACTATGAAGTGGAAGGAGCGCTAGACAAGGGTTAGTTATAGTAAAATTCCATCCTTATCATGTTCGATTCAATATACTCCCTGCCAACCAAGCCTCCAAACACACA
Source organism: Anopheles arabiensis (assembly GCF_016920715.1). Classification (NCBI taxonomy): domain Eukaryota; kingdom Metazoa; phylum Arthropoda; class Insecta; order Diptera; family Culicidae; genus Anopheles; species Anopheles arabiensis. Next base: position 66,834,661 of record NC_053518.1, on the reverse strand, counting down.
CACACAGACACCAGTTGATCGGGTAAATATTCTTCCTCCTCCTCCCCCTTTGGCTAAATCTTTCCAATCCAACCGTTGAAACACACAGACTAGATGGAAAAAGGGAAAGCCTTCGCCCCTTCGGGATTGGTTGTTTATTTGTTTATTTAACCGCTTTTCATCGTTTTGATAACACTTCACGGTAAGTTGAGCTGTTGTTGCTATTGTTGAGCCCATTTTCAAGGCTAGTCAACCTATGTCAAGTGGACTTTTCAGCCAGCCGGCCGAGCGCACAACAATTAGCTTATGGGAAAATATGATTTATGGTTCTGCCGTTCCCTTAAGGGAGTGCAGAGGGTCAATCCGCTTGCTTGAAGCACGGAAGTAACGGTTTGCTTTGTCCGCATAAACCATGTTAAGGTGCAGTAGTAATCGAGCGTAATACAGAGGACGAAGTGTAAACGAAGCTTCTAAACAAGCAGTTTAATTAAAGGTTAAATTGCCAATTTTGCTTTCGTTTTTGCATCGATGGAAATGCGCCGAAACTCGTTTAAAAGTATAATCACTATGCGGAAGCATCGTTTTAAAGCAGTAGTGGGTGCATTGTGTGCAGGTTTTATTGCTTTATTGACGCCCACACTATATGAGGAACGCATAGAGCCTTGACAAAAGCGACTGCGTACCACAACGAAGATCGTGTGATCAATTCCAATCGTTATTCGATGTATGAATTGATTTTCTAAACCGGAAGAAGTGGTGTATATAAATCAAGTAAAAGACTCTTCTACATACATACAATAATACATGCTTCAAACATTGCGCGATAATAAAATCAAAGAAGACCTTTCTCCATACTTTTTTGGACGCTTTCTCTGGTTGAAATGGAACGTTTTATTTCACCTCTGACAAAGAAGACATCCCTAGACTAAAAAGCAGTGTGATTGTTTGTGTTTCTTCATTCTAAGGAAGTACTTCTTTTCGATTTTTAAACTCATTCTTGAACCTTAGAAAATGGAGTCGAATCAGTCAATCATTCTACATGGCAAAAAAGGAACCAAAATAAAAGAAAAGATCAAAGCAAAAAAAAAACTAAGTTCTATCCTTCTGAAAAGAGTTTCCTTCCAATGGTTCGAACAAATAATTCAGTACGATTCGGTAACTCTTTTGAGTGTGTAGAGGGAGGCGCATCTGTACTGGTTCCCGCCGTGACATCGTTAATCTTTGTAATTGGGAAGTTTGAAGTTGAAGAAAGTCTGAAGAAATGATGTGTATTTTTTTTTGTTGGGACCGATGCTGATGTTTGCAGGCAATAGACTAGTTTGTGAAGCTGCTACGGTATGATGGACGGATGGGAAGGTCGTTTTGTTTGCTACCCCGAGGCAGTACAGTCCGTTCGTTCGTGAGACAGATTTTGGATTTGGCCCCTCAAAACACCGAAGGGTAGCGTGGCCTTTAAACACGATAAGTTTAACTTAATATTCATAATAGCAATAGCAATTGAGTAGAAAACCATTTGCTGATGGCGTTCGCTTTAAAGCACGTAGTAAACTGAGGGAGAGCGTACATATTAACTGTACGTGCAAACTAAATCATCGCAAATCATATTACACCGACGCTGTATAAAACAGTGATCGCAACGTCAACGACCAGAGCGTACGTATGAAATCGTCTGGCAAAGGATTAAACGCCACCGGGGGTTGCATCATCCCGTGTATCCAAGGGAACGGTACCATGTACGGGGCTACAGAGCACTGTAACCGCCGCGAGGCACTCAATGTTTCAGAAATTTAGGTAGAGTTTGGAATTTGATTTCAACCGTTCGATAAAATGACCACCCTCTGCAGCCACGAACAGTGTAGAGTGCTCAAATTTCCATGTTCGTGTACATTAAGCCACTGCGGAAAGGGGGAAAATGGGAAGAACATTTTGTAGATTGACTCGTGATGTTAATTTTTTGCTCCATGCTCACTCCACCTTTTTGGACAGTTTTCTGAGACTGGAAGAGGTTAAACATGGCAGCGAAAATTTTGGGGGATGACGGTGCTGCTTCGTTAAGCATGGATCGATCGATAGAGTGAGTAATCTTCTGCTGGAAAGTGGTTGATGAACTGCTCAAATAATGGGCTGCTGTCATGAAGCTTAAGAAGAGAAGATTCCTAAGTATCCATCACGCGGTGATTGTAACACTGTGTTCTCACTGAACTCTTTGGCGGGTGAATGGGTGGTTAGATGTACGAAGAACCTTGTTGGGAGGTAGAAATGACGTCCACGTTCCAAGACAGGTTCCGCCCCATCAGCGACTGACGCAAACCCAACTGACAGGTTGGGCGAAAAATTGACAAGCCGTGAAAATGGATGCGGCTTTAGTCGCCACTGCTAAAGATGTCTCGGAATAGTTTAATGCCTACACAGGTTCTCCACCACCACCACCACCACCACAGGTTGTTGAGCTGAGATTGGTGCCTGAGAGTGTTCCCTGGGAAACTAGAGGGCGCGGAAGTGCTGTTGCGAGGCGAACATTTTTGAGGTCAAACATGGTGTTTGGTGGGCTGAGTGTAATGCAACGTGAAAGGATCTAAAAATAAGTTCTCCACTTCCCGCCGTGTGATCCTTCGGGAAAGATAAGAGCCTGGCTGATGGAACATTGGAGGCAGCAAACGAGCGTTGAACTTTCCGGACAAACTTTCACATAGACAAACACACACACACACACACAAGCCGAACACTGAACAACTCATCCTGCCATCCCTCTCGGCCATCCTGGTTTACCGTTTATGTCGTCAATTCCACATTCGAGCCTACGTCCGGTTTGAATAAAGCGAGAAAAAGTAGACGGAAAAAATAAAGCTGACGATACATGGAAGCGTGCGAGGTGAGGATACCTACACAAAACCTGCACCGAAAGGGGGGAAAATGTTATCCCTAACGAACAAAAGCATATCCCGGTGACGTTATCATCCGCTTTTTATGACTTGATTATGGGCTTTGATGTGGAGGCGGTGATAGTGTTGCGTGGTGGAAAAAGTTGCCGCTTCCTGTGCAGCGCTGAATCTCGGCATCTTCCCGGGGGTGAGAGGCATTTCGGTCAGAATGAGCGTCATGGGATATATGGTGGAGCCCGATGGGCACAACAGTATGCACGGCTGGGTTGGCAAATAAGTTCCACACTCGCAAGCTCAGTTTGTTTAATATGAATGGTAATACAAGCTTTAAACAAACAGAGAATGTTTATTGAAGTGTATTTTGACATGCATAAAAAGGTGAGCAGCACAGAAGCGACAACAATCTGACAACCCTCTCAAAATGAGAGCTTTTTTCTATTTTCAGTAACTTTCTTCACTAACTAAGAGCAAAGACGACACACGGTTTTGATACTTTATAACACTTACTGGATTTTTTCGCACAGGATTTGATTTTTGGATGGTGATTGTCATGTCCTAGGGTACCTTTATTGACAGAAAACATTTCTAATTAGAAATTAAATGTTCTGATAAGTATGCCAGAAACCCTGAAATCCTTTGGAAAGAAAAAATAGGCTTTTAATGGAAAGTAATATTCATTTGTTCATTTCTTCGAAGGAAAGTATTATTCATTTGTTCAACTTGTTCATTTCTTCGAAGGAATTTATGTTTTCTCTCTAATAAGTTTCTCGAAGTCACAACAAAAGCTCCTGCTGTTGGCATATTTTTTTTGCCAAAATGGACTGATGTTTCTGTATATGACCACATCAGTGATTAGTTGTCACGCATCTAATGACTAAATCCCATAATCCCATAATTCTCGAGTATAAACTTGTTTAGTGTGTTCATTTCGATGAGTTCATTCTAAGCGTTAGGAATTAACTTTACTAATTACAAGGGAAATGTGTGCGTTGTAGGTCCAAACTGAGATTGTTTTGAAACTACTCATATATAAACTGTCATACAACTGTCCTACAATGTGTACTAAAACGCTACAACTAGGTATGCAAGCACACAACAAACTACATTAGCAGATTTCAGACAAATAAACAACCATTATCCTCATTTCGTTAAACTCCATTTTGTGGCAAACGAGGCATCTGGGCATTTTCAACAAATAAGACACTAATTTCACATCACTGTTTCGCTCTATCTCTCTCCCTTTAGCAGATAAAATGGCTTACGGAAATTAATAATAATCTCATTTAAATATATCCCCCGATCCTCGCAAGTACAACCACCAAAAAAAGGGGTAAAGAGTTAGCACAGTCAACCACTACCGCCATTCCACCACCAGCATCCCGGAAGTTTGAGTCTCGTTTATTGTCTGGGAACCTGAACGCTGATTACCATTTTTCGTCAATTATACCCATTCCAACGGGTATGGTGGGACGTCTTTGTTTCAGTGCCCTTCCCTACTGGATGTGGAACGAGTGTGTGTGTCTGTGTGTGTGTGTGTGTGTGTGTTCCTGCTTGCCGGAAGTTCCGGATAGAGAGTCTCGTCTACAAATAGGATCTATCTTGCGATAAACTTTTTCGTCTGGACTGGCGAGACCCCCCAAAGCAGCACATCCTGTGTCGTGGCGGCTCTGTCCTTGTTGTTTTTTTTTCGCCTTCCTCCTTCTGGTCTCCTGTGTCTGAGATGTGGGGGGTGAACTGGTTCTCACTGAAAGTGATTTTAATGAACATCAGCGCCACTTACATATGGGTAGATTATGTAAATTCGGCTTAAAGGCAGTGGGGGTTTGTGTTTGTGTGCCTTTCCGGCTACTACCAGCCGTGCGGGGTACATCCGATTTAGATGACAATGTTTCTTTTTTTGCGACTTCCTGCTCCCTCTGTGAGTTTATGTGCATCTTCATATCTCTAGGTCCGGGACAATGTGCAGCAAATTGACTTGCCTCAAAAGGTGTTAGTAAAACTTACTGAAAGATAAGCAAAACACATACACACTGGAAGGTATGGAGGCCTTTTATGGGTTTTACTCAGTGGTGGCATGTGTGCAGAATGTACCAACATCGAGACTGAGCTGCTTTAACAGTTTGTGGCTGGAGTTGTCGCGTGTCCAGGATACATTTACGCCCCTTTGCAGTGGTTTTTTTGCTGTCCTCAAACCTCAATGACCTGCCAGAACGTAATGCCTAAGCGTAATGAATCTTTTGCGAAACTGCCAGACTTCATGGCTAACTCTGGCAGTTAAATAGACCACAGCGGAGACATGTTGCTGCTGCCTCCCTCGTTTGCTGCTGCCGGTGTGGATGGATTAGGTGCGGTAAATCATCCATCTACCGGTTAATTATCTCAATCTGTGTAAAGCCAGCCCACCCCCGAACGCTCCAACGTTGTTGGGGGAGGTTCCGGTACTGAGGATCTAGTTATGCTTTACTGGTACACCAACACGTGTCGCATGGGTTAAGAGTTACGGGGTAGTTGGCTTCTTTTTTGTTGTAGGTGTTGGTGAAAATAGTGAACTGGTTCAGTGCTCTGCAAGTGCTAACGACACATACACACCCACTCAAACACTATTCAGTACAGTGACCAGTATCAGTTGGTCAGAAAATCAGATCCGCCTAATGCTGGCCGGTCAGTGGTGCGTGAAATAAGATAATAATAGTTGGCCCAACACCGTGTTTCGGTTCCACCTGCTCCCGTCATCGCTCTGGTGTTTTTTATGGCTTTTGGGCCAGGTACAATACGCAACACAGTACACCCCGAGGCGCACACGATGAGAACGCGCAACCCTTGGACTGCAATGGCCCTTTTGGGAGGCCGAGGAGCCTTGTTTCGCGTGTTCAATTTTGCATGGTAATGGAAAGCGCACGAGGCCTCGGCGAAGGAAACAGTAATCAGAATGTACCGGCAGCGCGATGTGTAATAGCGTGAAAGTGGAATGTTGGTAGCTTACCATCGCGAGGTTTGGTCGCGAGTTAGAAGCGCGCACGCTATATATCTGTTGCTTTAGCATGGTTTTGCGTGAATGTGTTTTGTTGTACGTTTAACGAGATTTTCACCACCATCGGTCAAACACCACTCTCGCGTCTCGGTTTGGTGCTGTGAGCAGTAAGTAATGTTGGCACGCGAAAATGCTAAAATGCGTATTACGCCGAGTGTGAACAATTATTTGTCCTGTGTTAATGACCGTCATATCATCCAACACGGACGCAATTACGACGTTTTTGTAAACATTGGGCGTGAGTAACAAACGGCGCGTGTGCTGACGGGGGGTTTGATGTTTGGTTTGTGTGTTAAATTGTGTTTTGTAGATAAACACAACAAAATCTAAATCGAAAATCTCTATTTCTTCCCTTTTTGTTCCCCAATACCTTTGGACAAGTTAACAAGTTTCTTGGTGTGGGTAGATGAGACAGAGTAGCAATGATTATGTAAATACGCTTATCTTGATTGTATGTACTCATTACTCAAAATCATCAAAATCCAAGAAACTCACAGCTTAGATTCGATCGCACGACCTTTGGTACGCGAGGCCGAGAATTTATGTACGGCTCTATTCGACGGCTTTATCGAAGTCGCGTTGAAAAGTAGCTATACAAGGTTTATATCGTAGTTCGTAGATGTAATTAAAATGCTTCGAGTAGAAACTATGCTAATTGAATTGTTTTTAAGATTTAAGTATATTATTATTAAGACAAAATTGAAAAATAATTTTAAATAAGGGATATCGCATATGTTTTAATAGAAGACTGATAAGCAGTAAATATGTTTAAAAGTAGATACCAGATGAATTAGTAAAAGGTTTCAATATTTATCTATAACATGACCTTAAAGTGCATCGTTGACCTTCAAACGACGTAGCAATATAACAAAGTACTTACAGTAACTGCATCGGTCGAAAAAGCTGTTATGCAAATATCGCCTCATCATATTATGCAAATGCTTATTTTGACGTGGTTCTGCTAATGGTTTGGTTGTTTTTTTTTTCTACCATCTTCGCCTGAAGTCCACCAAATCCTCACGCGAAACAAAAACACCTGCAATTCATTATGGTACGAAGCGGATGAACGCACGGTGTGTAACACGGTAGTACCGGTGTGTTTCCATAGCGTTGCCAGGATGGTTCGGGGTATATTTTTTTTCGCCTAACATCTTTTTACTCGCATCACACGTCCACACGTGCTCATCCACAACGGGCTCATCCTGGACGCAGGACGCTTAAGTGCAGACAATTTCACTGCTTGTTGGAAATTTATAAAATATGTTGTGCAGAATTTATGTAACGACGGAAACATGCCCCTTGCTGGGCCTCTGCGTGGCTCAAATTACAGCAGCAGCAGCCACTAGCCTGCATGCCCCAGGAAGATAATGTTGGGGGAGCGGGATTTTTAAACCTCCCGGAGCGTGCGCGCTTTCCCAACCCGCCCGGTTTGATGGGATTCGTGCAGGAGCATATTAAAATTGGGCCCAGCTGCGCCTGGTACTGAATTGCTTCCCGGTTTTTTCGTAGACCAATGGCCGAAACCGGAATGGTTTTTGCCCACGGTTGTCCATCGTGCGGTACGGCATCGGTGCATAATGGGTTTTTCGCTCCCTGGTAGCCATAGCCGGACAATGGATGATCCGGGGATTCTCCATTTCTATTCAACAAATTGTACCACTCCAACGGATGGGAGCGTCCAAAACAAGCATAGGATTGGTTGGGAGAAGGTCCTAACGGTTTTGGGGATGCTGCGTGCAAACCATTTCCTGCGACTAATCACTCTCCACTTTAACGCGTTCGAATGAAAACTCGAGCTCTCGCCGGCTTTGGCTTCATTTTATGAGTGCACATGATGCCTCCTAAATGTGTGTCTATTGTACTAGAGGTACCATCAAGCGCCTTTGCTCGAATGATGCAAGAATCAATGGCAAGCAGCTGAGAGCATCTGGGATTAAGTGGAGACATACTATCTCGCTTCCGTTTTGCCCGCACCAACACGTTGCGTTTATAGGCACATCACTTAGGTGATGTGCTTTGCAATATTTACCATCTCAACTCATCGGAAACGCGTTTCGTTAGGCGTTTTTGGGGTGTGCGTGAGTTTTTGGAATTAGGTATCATCTTTATTCGATTTTGCGGCAAACCCAGAAGAAGCGCGTGCCCCGGAAACAAAATTTAATAGGGTTCGCTCGTCTCAAGTTGACGTGCCTGTCTTCGGGACGATGGAGTCATTAATCATTCATTTCTTGTCAAACCCCGCGGGCCCCCTATTCATAATCGTATTTATGCACATCGCGTTCGTTTTAGCCGGGGTCGGACAAGTTTTGATGCCGTAAAACCTTTATGGAGAAAGAACACCTCTAACCAGGGGGAGCTGGAAATCCATCCATCCAACGAGAGCGTTCGGGAAATTAGTACTCGCAGGCACGTGAAAGTGCCCAGGCGCAAAGGAGATGTTTTAATCTTGACAGGCGGAGCCAGGCGGGTGGAATTCATCCAAAAATCTGCGTTGCCGCAAGGGCCGAAAGATTAATGATAATTACGGCTCTCGGTCGCTCGCTCGCTCGCTGTTTAGTTGTGATTTTGGGCGAAGATTTTAACGGCGCACTGGAATTGCCAATTCCCGGACAGTTCGTGGAAACTGTGTATTTCCACCTGAAACGCCCGGAGGTGTTAAATATTCCATTTTTCATATTTAATGTATATCTTGCTCTCCCAAGCTTGCGGCACGTCATTGTGCCGCACTCTGGGTCGTTTTTATTTCGATTCCACATTAAACGACTTATTTGCGTACATTTTACGGCAATTGCTAGCACAGGGGTATGGAAATTGGGCTCCATGCGGGATGGCGTGAAGCCTTTCGAATCATTTTCGCGACTTGCCATTAGCGAAGGCGTTAAGCGTGGCGGATGACGGTAAATGGTGCCTGAAGATAGTAAAATTTTATTTTATCGTGACAGTTTGCTCTTCATGTGAGTATTGGGACTCGGGGTTTCGGGTGACATGTGAATGTGTGTGTAGGAATGTGCAAAATCACTGCCTCGAAGGATTTTCAGTCTTGTATTTGAGTTGAAATTTCAGAAAAATTGGACATAATAGAAGAATATGTATAAAATGAATGGTTATGGATGGTTACTTCATTTTGATGTTTGAATGTCGTATAAATAATCGAAATAAAATATCAAAAATATTTAATTGTTGGCACTCTTTCAATGTTTTGATGAACGTTTCAAGTTTTGCTTTTCCCCACACATGTTTCAGTTTGTTCTCCGATTTATTAGCAATTTTAAGAGAATAAATGCATCGGGCGGACCCGTGGTACAGTCGTCAGCTCGACCGACATAACAAAAGGTACCTGTCTTGGGTTCAAGCCTTATTCCGACGTATCCTCTAAAGCCCTGAATAGCTGTATAGGCCGGTATGTCCGCGTAGGACGCTGCGCCAAGTTGAGAAGAAACTCTTCAAACGTCGTGAGAATATTTTTGAAAAACAGTCCCACAAACCTTATGGAACTATAAATAAAAGTATTCAGTTGATATCATAATCGTATAAAGTGATGTTATCTTCTTGAAACTCATGATTCTATGTGTGGTGTGTAATATTACATACTTCAATTGCGATATTTTCTGATCATTTACAAAAAAATGAGGTTAACGATATATCCTTTTGCTTCAAAATTCCTAAACTAGGAAAACATTCCAAAGAACAAATCTACCCTTTAAAGTCACATCAGTTTGCATGGAAATCACGCAAGAACTTCCTGCATATATATTTTTTCCAATACTCCATGTACCACTGAGCACATAATTTTGAATAGCTTTTTTATGTTTCACTTTCGCTCTCCGCTGCACATTCAATATCAGTACCATTCCCTTTTCAATACACTGCCGCCGCTGGAAGCCAAACTTTCCCCAAATTTCCCCGAGAAGCCCCGAGTGGAAGTGTTGTAAAATTATATTTTTATTGCAGCCCGCGTGCGTCGTTTCATCGCTTTGTGCGCGAGAGATTTTCACGCCAAGAATGTAATCCAGCGGCTGAATGGATTCTTTTTTGGCGGAAGAATGCAAGCATAAAGAAGGGATATGCGATACTCATTCTACGCGCTCTTTGATGGTTGTTCAATCCGTGCTATCGCCCGTTTACGTTGCATGATAAGACAAAAATCACAAAACGGCGGTGCTTTAGAGGCTGGAAAACTTTTTTTGTTTTTTGTTTTTTTTGCTACCGTTTCAAACTCGATAACAATGGCTGGGACGAACCAGAAGTTTCGTCGCTGGTGGAGCAACATTTTTGTGGGCTTGATTTATTATTTTAGCACGCTTTTTCACGCACCCGTTTTCGACTCGGGCAGATAAATAAGGAATGAATGTTTTCTGGTGTTTTATTGCTGTTGTTGTTGGTGGAACGTTCAGAGACACATTTGCAACGGAATGTTGCAACTTTAAAGTTGTGACTGTGGGAAGCATTTTTGGATGTTTCTCTTTGTGTTTAAGTAAAGCCGTTGTATCGGTGAATGCTCACAAAATAATCTAGCCACTAAGTCGCCTGTCTGAGGGCAATTTTAAGCTCTGGGATGTGTTGGTAACAGCTCTAAACGGCAACAATGTCTGTGGTTTTTGTGGAGGAGTAATACTACAACCTGGTTCAGTAGAAATCCCCGCAAAATAGAGCGTCTACTAGAACCTCGTCTTCGTTGAGGTTCAGCTCAAACCACAGGAACGGTTGGGCAACAATGTTAATTTTCTTTTCAACCCAAACACCGTATAGCGCTTCTTCTCTCGGAAGGTTCGCGAAATGCCTTTTGCGGATATAAGTGCCGGAAATTCCTCAAATTCCTCAAACCTGGCGGGGGGAGTATACCTTCATTTTGATTTTTATGGTTATGTAACATATGCGCAGCAGGAATGTTTGTGCGAGTGTGTTTTGCGAAAAAGCAACAGCAATCGTCCTTGGGTGTCTTGCTCTGTGCCAAACTTGCCCACTCCTCCACTTTAGTTGTTTCCTAGGGACTTGAAGCAGTTGCAGGGGGTGATAGAGCGAGGGCTCCACTCGACCCCTACCATAAGTGTGCAGGACAGGACCACTTACCTTTAGCAAAACAGAACAGGGGAAGGTTCACCTGACACAGAAAAAAGGACGATAGATCGAAAACTCAAACGCGTAAAACATGAAGAAGCCGAAAAAATAACAAGATACAAAAATGCCAGAGGTTCTTGTCGGCGCTTTTCCACCAAACTTCACTCCCAATGTCCAACCAGGACAGTGGAGGCAGGTGGAAGCGGGCAAAACAGATTGTTTATCTGCGGTGAAAGGAAAGTTTGCTCATAAAATTGTTTATGTTTCGAATGTCTTCACATCCACACTGAGACAACGCTGAAGCACGAGCTACAACGGGTTGCTTGTCTCCTTCTCTCTGTCACGAGGAAAACCTCGGTAATGGTCACATAAAGATGGTAAAAAAATGACTCACTAAAGGCCCTTGAAAAGGACGTTAGCCCGCTGAACTCGAGGGGCTCGGGAAGGCTCCAGAGTGCGAGCGAAGGGGGTAGAAATAGTTTCGGTCTGCCAAAAAAGGGACACCGGTACAAGTGATAGAGTAAACATAGTGGCCCACCCAGGAAAAAATAGCACCAACTCTAACACGCAAACAAATGGTCCCGCTGGTGATCCCGGTGAGGTTTTTGGCAAGCGAAAACATACCTTTGCAAAACGTACCGGCAACAACGTAGATAGGTGTGCTTGGAGGTAGCTTATGAATTTTACATTTTTTTCTTCTACTTCCCGACTCCTGGCCACATGGGGATTGAAGTTAGGATTGCGCATATAGAAGTTCGCTCGGACGAAGCAACCAACCCAAACGGGTTGGGTGTCTATCTTGGAGCTCATTTTTTCGTTGTTGTTCCGTCCCTCGTTCTCACACTGACCGACATCTTAGTGAAATATTGATTTTTAATATTGTGTTTTTGCCTTTTTTCGCCTCATTTCAGGTTGGTATCATTCCCCGATCGAACGCGCAAGCCTTGCTGTTCCCTGGAAGCCCTCTGGAAACGTGTTCAACATTTTCAGCGAAGAGTCATCGCCGAGAAGACTTTGGTGCCGATGCCCTTCATTAGCACTGATTGCGCTGTTCGACGCTGGTCGATTGAACCGAGGCGACGATGAATCATTAGTTTCAATTTGTCAGCAAAATTGCTCTATTTGCCGACCAGACCATTTCCAATGACCAAACAAAAGGTCCGCAAATCCTCCTACCAGGCAACCACGTGATACAGCGTCAACCTTCTAACCTCACGCGAAACCCCCAACGACGGTGCAAATTGTTCGAAAATTTAATATTTATGATCTAGCGCTCTAGAAGCAGAGGCGAAGCTGGGACACGGCAACCGAGAACCTGATCCTAATTGATGCTAACTGAACCGCAGCTGTCAAAACATCTCATCATTATGCTGCCCGGTACCATCTCCGCTAACACAACCAAATCACCTTTATTGACATTTACGTCTCGCTGGACTTTATGTGCCTTGTTTTCCGTGTTTTTTTCCCCTCCCTTCTCAATGCTCTATCCATCTTGTCACGAGGTTTCGGCACCATCCGTAGGATATAAAGTTTCACTTCGTACACATCTTAATTTATCACACCCAACGGTTTACGCTAGGCAGCATCACAAAAGTGTCCTTTTCCATTTCCTTGATTGAGAGGACGAATTATGCACGATAAAGGGGGCGGAGGAAGCTGCTGGGAGCTGGGAGTTGACTAAATGAAACCGAATCCTTCCTTCTGCTTCTAGGAGGGAAGGAGTGCATGGAACGAATGAAGGTGTTTGTTTCCTTCTTTTTTTTTGCTCCTCATTCTGCCATTTTTGGAGCTGGAGAAGGTCTTGACATGGAGACTTTTTGCCGTGACAATGGGAAGGATATGCGTACACCGTAGTGTGATGTCTTTTTTGCTGTTCCTACTGCTGATACACCTTCAGGCATCCACAGCCCGGGTCGGAACACGGTCTATTGTTTTTTTCGCTTGCCTGGAAGGCCTGCTGAAGAAGGGCCTGAGGTTCATGAATATTTGACGAATCGTGGAAAGTGCATACGCGCCGCCGACACGCCGTTTTCGCCGTGCGAGGTGGAAATTTGATGAGGCGCCGAGTTATTCGAACCTTTCAGTAGACACTGAGGTGGTGGAATGTCGACTTCGAAGGGTTGCAGGTGTTGGATGTCATTTATTTTTCCACACGCTAAAGTGCACTGACTTTGAGCGCATTTGAGGAATTGCTCCGCTTTTTGTGTTTCTTCATTTCTTTGCATCTTCGTTCGTCACTTAACGGCTACGGCGCTTTCCACAAGCGGAAGGCACTCGGTTATCGATCCGTCTCGGAAGTGTGGCGTTGGGGCTGCCCGAGTAGAATTATGCAGTGCGTCTCGGCAGAGCAAATGGAGCTCATATGCATGAGACTGCGGCTGGGATTTACGTGATTCTATGAATACGAAATGTTAGTTTGGGTACAGCTTCATCAAAGTGGTTTGCCGGCGCAAGATGTCCAAGTCTACAGCAGCATTGGGATATTCGTTTACTTCCTTTTTTTCACGTTTCCTTCACAAATGTATGATAGGCCTCATATTCCAAGCTCTGGGCTAAAGTCAATCTCCCCAGACGGGATAAGACGGGCCAAACCCCGTGGCGGGAGGCAAATATATGTTTCCAGTGGTTTAGAAAAGGGGATCAGATTATTTCGGCTGCTTATTACGACTTCCGGTCTACAAATCTGCCGAAAGTTTGGACCATATCACTGCGTCAACAGATAAGCCGTCCAATAAATCTTATCGGGATTTTTTCCTCTTGGAAGGAGACGTTCGAGAGTTTGAGAAGCAAGAAAGAAGGAAAAAACTTCAAACGTTGAAGGGAATGATGGTACAAATCCTTCTCGGATTATAATCATGTACGAACCAGTCATACTCTTAGAGCCTCATGGATAAGAGACGCGTTGCAAGCACGCGTGTGGTGGGAGTGTGTGTCTACGTTTTGTCGATACCATTACCGGCCTTGTTCTTTCATAGCTTTTGGTCCTACAATGTACCTTTGCAGCTGGTTGGAAAGGTAATCAAAAACCTCAAGATATACTATGATACGTACAAACCCCGTGAGGTGGGGGGAAATATTTCGGTACATGATAGGCTCATGAAACATTCCATTTTTTCTTCAGGAGGTTTTTCCTCTTCTCTCGTCAGCCATGTTTAGCTGGCGTTGCGTTTGATCCGCAATACGCTCATAACGCAACGGATGTGTGGACATCGTTGTTAGGATCCATCGTCAACGGAGCGCCAGCGGGGAGTCTCTTACCTTATTTCCGTTCCGACAACAACTTGAGGACCGTTTAAGGATCAACGGAAAAACTCCACCCGGGGAGATTTCGCATATGTGGAGAAGAAACTGATGAAGGAAAACCATACGTGTTTCAAGAGGTAGGGAGATATCATCTTGAAACGAACTGTCATAACCAAAAAATGTGTGAATATGCTTGCGATGCTGCCAATGGCATGACAGTGGCGATGCTGGTGCGAGCCGTCCAAAGCTGTTAAGCGACTTCAATAAATAGTTACGACTGTAGTTGGCCGGAAATGAGATGTAGTTTGGGGCGGGTGGGTGTTTTGTAGGTACCAGCCGCTCGTTTGGACCAGAGCCAACGGACGTTCTGCTCCAATATTTGCTTCAAGACGTCCTTGAAGTTATTTCCCTGGCCTAGTCATATCTCTGTGTGGTATTCTTTCTCTGGCACATTGTTGGACAAAAGTTAAACATCTCAGGAACGGTGTCCAGAGCTATACGTGTGGCTACAGAATGGCTACAGAGCCAAAAACAGAGCAAGCGAGCCCTGATGACAAAGAAAATTATGATTATTATTGAATCATTCTCTCTCTCTCCCGCAAAACGGTCCCCACTCCCAACTCCTGCTAACCCGCTGGGAGATTGGATAGTAAATCCTTTTTTTTTGCCGGGGCCAGTGTTTATGTTGATTCGATTTGGTCTGCCTTTCTCTGCTTCTGCGTTCTTAGCGCTGGTGGATGGAGGTGGTAGTTTGGGGAGTCAATATCTTTTGCCAGCAGACCAGCACTCCAGCATGCAGGACTGTGTCTCTGCGCCAGTTAGAAGAGTGCGGCAAGGATTTATGTAAATAGAAGCAGGAAAAGATTTACCATACTTATTGGTTAGGCTCGGCCGTTGATAAAAACACTGCCGCCGCCTGCGTTGTTGGCGATAATCGAGGTGATAAGAATGGCGTCACGGTGTCTGCTTTTGTGGTTTGGTGCGCGTCTTTGCGTACGAAAGTTTTTCTTTCCCCTTTATTATCCCCCGTATCTTCAGCAACAACTAGTGCGCGTCTAGAGCAACTGGAGCAGTAGGATGTAACCGGAAAAAGCGCGCCTCTGCCTTTTATTTGGCTTGCTTGTGGATTTGGAGTTTTCTGTGGCTTTCCGGATGGGGAGATAGAGAGAGTGAGATACATTAAGCATAATTTATCGCTTTCGGTCAGTGGTTGAGGGGGCGGGGCTGCTTCCACAGCAAAGCACTCACGACGGTTGACTTCCTCCTCGAAACACCGGTGTGGTGTTGTGGGTGTGGTGAAAAGTTGAGTGATTTCAAAAACCGTTTTCCCATCGGCCTCCTTTTATTCGCTCGGTTGGGCAAAGTGAAGAAGCAATTTATGTAATAATAAGAGCAATAACTTGCAGAACCACCGCGTGAAGGGCGTCGGAGATTTATCTGGTTTCTTTTGCGGGTGTGGAGGGGCGAGGAAATGGGAACAAAAACACCACCCAGAGGGTGAAGGTGGGAAAACGGTTCCTGTTCTTTATTACGCTCGTGACAACCAGGTAGCCAGGACCGCCCAAGGAGTGAGGAAATTATGATCGTTGTGCCACTCTGCCCGTGACAACGATTGTTGTTTGTGTGCGAGAATAATGATGCGCCATTTTTCAACACATTGATTTTGGCGTGCGCACAAAACACGCTTCTTACACGTTCCCGGCTCCCGGTGTCATAAGCAATGTATACATTTTTTATTCGGCAACTTTGCACCAACCAGATGTGGTGTGCGCGCAGGAACAGCCTTGGAGAAAGTGGAATGTGGCAACACCCGGTGGTTGTCTAGTCTAGTTGCTACGGCTTTTGTGTAGCATTTAGAGCAAGAAATTATTTCTTGGTAAGTGTTGTAAGGATGTAACGGTATTGAAAAACAGAAAATGTGATAAATCGAAACAGAACACGCAAAAAAAGAAACCGCCCGTACAAACAGGAAGATCATGTTTGCAGAAATCACGACTTCGTTTCGACGCCAGGATTTACCGTCGTTACGTGACGGGGTTTGCTGAAGCGTACGAAGTACGTGAAATGTCTGCAGTTTCTTTATCGGGTAAACGGTGAATTCAGGCAAATTCGATTTTTGTGAAATTTATTAAAGGTGTGCCGCCAAATGGTTTCCGGATTGCAATGAGGAACATTGAATATCTGAAGAATAAATATCAAGGATCGATTCCCTATCCTATTTCAGAATGATTTATAAGTGTAGAAAAAAGTGACTCGATTCTAGGTACTGATTCAAATTTGAGAAGAATATGTAAGTTCTGAGAAGCTAATTTGAAATTGAGAGCAAAATACGAATTTCAATACGTTTTTAAGCATCGTCCTTATTAAAAACGTATTGGATTTGGCTAAATTATTGACATATTTTTAATATTCAAACTGTGATCTTATGACTTGTTAGTAGAAACTAGATGAAAATTGATACAGAGCGTTGACATATATAACGCTATACAAGACTGTTTGTAGAAACCAAAAATCTTAGCTATTTTGAACGAAGAATAAGTCATAATTTAAAGGTTCATATCTTCTTGGTGTTACAACTTAAACACATCTGAATAAAGATAACTCTTATTCAGATCAAGAATTGGTTGAAATTAGCTCTCAATTTCATAATATTTGGACTTGTCGGAGTTGGAATTGTTAGAGTTTGCAATTGGAGCGAAACTCCTCCATAGCTAGGGTCTATTCGATTATTATGCTAGGATCTTCTTGGTGGTAATACCAAATCAGATCCCAGCTTTACTTCAATCTCTCTAAGGATGAAGTGTCTGAGGCCACCTTGTTTGATCTATTCCAAGAAATTAAGCATTTTGTATCGATGTTTTGGTCCAAATAAGATAGATTTCCTAGATTTTCTAAGCTGTAATATAACGACTGGAGATTAAAGGAGCTCCAGTTACTCTGAATTTAAAACTGATTGTGTTTTTCTTGAACTCCACAACAAGGTTAATCCACTCTGTAACCTCGCCTAGTTACAATGGCTACCCCATCAACATACACATGTCCACAACACCCACTCTGTACATCTCTGCCACTTTCTTTTGTTCCAATAACCAGTGTTATTGAGATGCCATTATTCACATTTTATATAACAAGCGCCACAATTACTTGCAACCACGACTCACCCACTACCAAACATACGTGTTCGACACGGACACGGTGCAACAAAGCAATGTTTACAGCGTCAAACAATAATCACCCAATAGCGGGGGGAGGAGTGTTGATGACATTCAGGCACACGTTCCACAGACACCTCGGGCTGGTAACGACAACGGTCATCGTGCACCGTGCTATTGATAGAAGCAGCAGCACATACACCGACATTCCCACGATAAAATAACCATTTGTCCCGGGTCCCGGAGACTCCCGGAGGTTCCGCGCGCACGTCCACGTCGGTGTGACTACCTGGCGGTGGACAATAAAAGTTAACCCATTCGAACCCTCTCTCACGCACGCACCAACCAACTTGTAAGAAATAAAACTCACCGCAAAACACCATTACCACACAGTGGATGAGCTCCGACTCGGGGGATTCGGCGAGCTTGCATAGAGCGGGAGAGAGAGAACAAGTGTCTGGTAACGTGCGCTTAGCACGACGCTCTTGGACGCCGGAGATGACCGCAGGCGGGCCGCCCCGTTATCGTTGGGACAAATATGTTAATGACTGTCAGTGCGTTAAATTGATCGTCTATAAAAGTCTATTTTAATGAATTTTTACTGTCGACCCAGGGGATGTAGCAAGCGTGTGTAGTTATTGCTGTTTTACACCTTACACCGGCAGCACAGCATCCGGATTTTCAGATGAAATAGTACGAAATTCGAAGCCGTCAGGATGAGGATAACAACCTTTACCTCTCTATTGGGAAGGGAAGTGAATTAAATTTTATATCCCACTATTAATCTCGGTACTCTTGGGATCATGTGGTACTGGCGCTCGCTATATCTGGGAGGGTTTTTTTCTCTCCATTATTTCCACTAATGGATAAGTAATTGAATGTTGCATATTGCGAGCAACATGTTGCCCACTGATTGGGTGTAAAATGCAAATTTGGACTGCCAGATTTCGACAGCCAGATGGTAATTAAAGTTGAACCACCGTTTCGCAGTGCTTTGTTCGTCGCTTGCGCACTGATTACAGTACAGCTAATGCGAGAACGGTGGTACATTGTCTGCAAGCAGCGGTCGTTTGCCGTTTGCTACTGACAGCTTCTCACACTCACGCACAGTTACAAATGGTGCGTAATAACGCTTCCCAAAACCCGTGTAAATGGAATCAATTTCGGGAAAACGTATATTGCAATTCCCGCGAACAAGTAGATCGATGAGTGGCCGTTAGTGTAGCCCACCCTGGTGTGGGAGTGGCGCGTGGTTCCAAGGAAATGGCACCCATTTGTTGCTTGCGGTGGCATATACACGAGAGTAGTTTGACGGCGGGAAAGCACAAGGAGCAGTGATTGTAGTGCCTTTCGGCACTTCTATTTAGGGAATGGCGCTGGGAAATCTAATCAGTGTACACCTTTACCAGGAATAAAAAAAAACGACTGAATACATGTGGTCGGAGGATACATTGTGTGCAATCCGTCACCACCTCTTTGCAGTCGCCTTCATGCTTCGCTCGGTAGAATAGTGTGAATAAGCTCCATCTGGTTTGCTTCTTTTATGTTTCGAAGGACGGAAGAATGCGAACAATTTGTAATGTTACATGCAACGGGCCGTACATGCAACATTCACGCGAAGAGAAAGCCATGCATATTAGATGTTATAAATATAAAATGTAAATAGTGTGTTCAATAAATAAAACCCCTATTTACATACCCCCTCACATGTCTGCATTGGGACGGACATCGAGGCGATAGTGACGGTATCTCCAACGTGCTGAAGGATGCTTTATGGGGGCGAATCTGTAGCAAATACTTGTGATCGGGAGCATTTTCACTACCATTCAAATGAGATGCCATAAATCTTCACCGCTTCTTGCTTGATCTAGAGAGGGCGCTCTGTGCACCACGGTGGTGGTAGAAGATCAACGCTTCCGGGCCAGCAACGGATACAGAGAATCCTTTCTCCCTGCTGTGTGCTGATGAAACGAGCAATTTCCTGCCGGAGTCAGAGTACAGAGTCGTGGAATCGTATCCTAGTGAACCTTCTGTCTTTTACCGTCACAACGGATTGTGATTGTTACAAGGTTCTCCAGCGCCTGTACGCGAAGGGGGTATAGAATGAAATAGAAAGTGTCTTTCCAGGGTCGCGTGTAGTAGTACCGTGTCACTGTTTCCCCTTGAGGGATGTGTAGATCCGCGCCAAACGACAACTATGGCCATTAAGCCGATCACAGCGAGCAGCGTACGAGACGACAGAGCTGGCTAGCACTTCTGAGGACCTAGAAAAGGCCCCAGAAAAAAATAGAAGATATTGGAATCATCTCCCGCCATGCCATCCGTACCTTTGATTTATAGCCGGAAATTGATTTGATTTGCTTCTTCCTTCCACGGCTTTTTGGAGCAAATCCGTCCGAATGTTTCGAGAAGAAGACACGCGCGTCTCGTGTGTGTGTGAGGAACCAAATTTTTCGCCAAAATCTTTAGCGAAGATGGTACACGCCGGGTGGATTTTTTCCTCCCTTCGCTGAACATTTGCCCTCGCGAGCACCTCACGCCACTCCCATTTAGGCTACCGTAATTTGTCGAATTTATGCGCACTGGTGAAAGGGGTGGCGAAACAAATTGTGTGGTACCTGTTCCTATTGAATTTGCACCCCACCCTGGCGTGTGTGCCTGCCTGCCTGCCTGTTGGATTGAATTTTGTTCGTTTTTTTGGCTTGCTTACTTGCTTCGTTCTAGCGTCAGGAGGAAAGGGTGTGATGTGATTCGGGAGTTGCCTTTGGCGGTAAGTGAAATCTATGTCCGCTCGTTCGGTGGGACCTGTTATCCGTCGTGTAAAGGTGTGAATATTTTTATTTGAAACATTTCTTTTCCACTACCTTTTGCATATCTATACTACACACCCCATCCACAACAACAAAAAAGATACAATTTATCAGTGTTAGGTATGAAAATTTAATGTGAAAAACGGCGCGCACTGGGAGCTGATTGTATTGTGATTGTACGAAGCTGGAGGCTTCATAGATCAGCTCCACATCAGGCTGGAAGGTTGGAATAAATCACACAAACTGCTTCCGAGACAAATGTTACATTTGTCAAGGGTTTGTTTTGGTTTATGTGTTGCTTTGTTTTGTTTGTAGCATACATTTAGATGGGACAAATTGGCACGACCCTTTCCTTTTGATGCATTAGCTGTTCCGTATATACAGAATTGGATTGTCTCAGTTGAAATGGCAACAAAGAGTTCTTTATTTTGTTGCTATAATAATAAATATTTGTAAAACAGATATGAGAATGTATCGGTTTTTACGCCATAACTACAGGGTTTTCCAAGTGAGTTTCGAATGTAAACATTGCTATTCACCGCGTGCAAAATATTATTCCACAGCACTCTGTCATTTCATTCTCATCATAATAATTTATAATTTCTTCAGTATGATTTTCAACACGATTCAAGCTCGATTGAGTTTGACAGTTCTTTGTTATGTGTTGAAAATCATGTGTTGAAACTGAAATTTCATTCTGAAACAAATACACCATTTGAAAGCTGTTGAAAAACATCTTGGATGGGATGAATAATTATATGCACAATCGAATGTGACTTTGAAAACCGTGTATAATTCAAGCATAGTACATCCTTAAAAGAATCTAATTTCTTCAAAATTTGACTTCAAACTCCATTTTCTATTACCCTTCTGATGAAGAAGCTTTAGTAAAATGTGTCGAAATTGTTAATTACATTAACAAATAAAGTTTACGAAGCTCAAAATGAAGTCAAGTTGACGAACATTTGTCTGTAATGATCAGACACTCATTTAGTTATAAAATCATAATGCAATGATTATTGCACAATTTTGCTGTTTTAGTGGCGTTGGATGAAAATAAATGTTTCAATATTTACTCTCAGATTAAAGTGAATTATCCATCGGAATTGTTAATGTATGGGACTGAATAACATTTAAACAATCCCTCTTATAACACTTACATTATAATCCTCATATACGTTATGTGACTTTTGAGCTTAATTAAGTTTGGCGTAGAATCGGTTTCAGCCTGCCTGATGGCTGATGCTTCAATCACCTAATGTCCCACCGAAAATGACATCCATAACCATTAAAAATAGGCTCCACCAAAAAATAAAAAGGCTCGCTTGCTTGCATTTGCGGCGTTTTTTTGACGATAATTATCGCATCGTCGTAATTTATCGCACGCGCGGGTCATAAAATGCAGCCATCATCAAAAGCAACAAATACAGAGCGTAATTGAAATTGATACGAAATCATTTGGAATGAATTATTTTTTCAATAAGCTACCCCCTTTAACAAATGACCAGGCCAGGGCGTGTTTGTTTGCTTGTTTTTTTCGGCGGGAGGGAGTCATTTCCCCTCGTAGAAGAAAAAAAACGCACGTGGACTATTCTGCCTCTCATGTCACTATCCCCCTCTCTCCGTCGGAAAGCCACAAGAAATCCTCCCAGTCTGTCGAAAAAACAGGACATGAACGGAAATGAAAACCAAACATTATGATACGTAGGTCGCTGATGAACGTTCCTCGTTCGGCTTTTCCGAGTCATCCCTGGAAGCATCCCGCACAAAAGGGGTAGCTGGTGTGGTGGGTGTGCATTGTTTGCAATGATTACGGCTTAATAAATTTCACTTCATTGGGATGGGTTCTTCCACCCCCACTGCGGTGAACGGCCACGACAACGAGCTGAACCCCGTGCTCAACGCCGCTGTACGTATTTAAGGTTAATGCGACCGTAAATCATGAATATGAATAATATGCATTGATGGGATGGGGCGGAAAAAGGGTTGCTGCTGGACGGAGCGGGTGTGTGTGTGTGCGTGCATTCCAGTCGCTGCTGGTTGCTGGCCGGCACCAGCAGTCACTTCCGGCCACGGTTCAGTGTGTTCCGAGAGTAAAACGAGGAATAGGGATTGAATTTTGCTCCCCAAAGGGTGTGCTATTGCACTATGCGCACTAGTATGGAATATATTAATATTTTTACAATATACAATATATTGTAATATATACAATAATCAATGCAATGTATAAGTTGTTTAGTATACTCAAACAGCAGTAAATAATGTGTTAATTAATACAACACAAGAAATAGTACATAAAACGATAGGCATGTCCTGAAGTTCTCGGAAAAATAATGCAAATAATTAAACGTTTTACGACCACATTTTTGACCACATTCCCGTGTCGTTGGGGCTGAGAGGCATTATCCCTAGCCCTGTCCAAGTCCATAAATAAAGGGTTGATTTTGAAGTGGATGTGCATGTGCATGCGTGTAGGGGTGGGTGTGTGTGTGTATATTTAAACAAAACGCACCGACGCAAACACTTGTCGATACCTCGTCGTCGAAACTCGAAGGGAACGCACAACAGTCCGCATGTGTGTGTGCGTGGGGTATTAATCGTCGTATCATTACCACCTACGTTCGCTAGAACAAACAGGGGTTCCCGGCTCGTTTACGTTTAGATGGGTTTTGCAACAAGGACAAACGGCTTGAGGAGGTGAACACACTCGATCCCACCCACAATGTGTGGTCACGGAGCAAAATTGAATTTAACATAAACGCTGAACGAATCAATCCCTCCATTCGCAACTTTCCCAATCAACGGCAAACGCTTCGGAAGGCGTATCGGAAATCTGTCCCGACTGGGCCGGGGCCCCACGGATTTAAGCGCCAAGGTAGCTGTCGTGTGCTGCTGGTACGGATATGAATTATGTAACGAAAACAATAGAATTCGCAAAATTTATGCACATTTGAAGGAGGTCCGAAATAAACGAAATTCCAAAACCGGGGTGTGACAAACTTAAAAAAGAGGGGAGGGCGTCATAGCGTGGTGCGTCATATCTCCGGAGAAGGAGCGAGGAGTAAGAGTATGTGCTAAAGCCGTGGAATTTCCACCGACAACGGTTACAATATGGAAATTGTTGTAACCGGGAAATGGAAATCGTTTGCTTGGTACTTCAAAAGATGCATATACAAAGTAACCCAGCTGCTGGAGTGAAGGGCACTTGTGGTGGTGGCAAGGATGCCTGGCTTTGGATGGACCAGTTTGGAGAGGGAGTCTATAAAACATTTTGCAAGAGTTCTGTGTAGTGCTGGATATGGTAGTTTAGTGTTTACGTTGTTGAAGCTTAACCACTTATCAGTTTGTTGCTTTGTTTTTGTACTTTCAGATATCCGTCTGTGATGACTACAGCTTACCGATTGACTTTGTAAAGAAACGACCGTCCAGTTTTGATCCCTGCCTCGTACAGCATATACCAACCAATTGGGCCTCCCCAAGTCCGCAATCAGAACACGTAAGTACACGTTGAATGTTTTAAATACTTAAAGGGGCTCATGGAGATCTAAAAGTAGTTCAAATATTATCCTATGTGTCATGTGCATTGAAAACTGCAATTGTTTACTTCTAAGGCACTAAATTATGAAACAAGAAGTGTCTCAATATAAGGAAATTGGCACATTTCATCTATTGATTGTAGGCTGCCAAGATTAATACACTACACACTTGATACAACTCGCTCTTAATTCCAGGCTACACACGTCTGATTGAATTTTGGAATATCTCTATCATTTTACAAATGGAGCACCCTGGATTGTCTTTATCATTTTACCTATTATTCCTATTATTCTTTTCCTATTATTCCTATTAACTTTTTGGATATTACAAAGGAAAGTTGGAATGATATTTAATGTTGGCGTTTTCTTAGAATTTTATGATCTTTTGATGTTGATGCCTACCCCTTACTTTTGCACACTTTTTCGTGAAGTCAGATTGTTTGCCATCAAATTTTTTTTAATCTTTAAAGTGTATGGTTTAATTGTTAGCCTCAACTCATCTGTTTTAGACTGTGAACTGTGATATTTTGGAGATTTTATCAGTAAAATTTTAAGTTTTTTTTTTAATGTATGGCAATTGTTTTAATATGACTAAAGTGAGAATTGCGCACTTAAGAGTCCTAGATTTTTATCTGTATGACCTAGGCTTTACTGAGCTGTTTGTCATCAGTTGTATTATGAAGATCTTCATGTTCTAGAGTCACTATAGTGAAGATGGAATGCCTGGATCAACTTCTAGGTACTTTAGTACAAACACTTAGTACACCCCATCATCAGGCTACTATCAGATTACTAACATTAATACAGTAGTTATGGGGCAAACTAGCAATTCCTTCCGTCGCATGCAAAACACTGGAAAAACGCGCTCTCTAAACCAATTGAAACAACCCCTTAACTGATGACGTTTAGCAGCAGCATTCTTGTGGAAAATCAAATCATGCAACCCGTGTTCGTTGGGTGGGAAGGTGAACAACCACTTGGAAAAGACACACCATTTAATCAACAACACTCCACATTTTACCGTTGGTCGCACTTTGAAGAAGTCTGCACGCCCTGATTACTACTTTTACCGATGCCTGGCGTACTACAAGAGCATGCGATGATCATCAAGCAACGTACTCTCTCGCTATCTCTTTTGAGCACCGAAGACTGTGCACTGCAAAATCGCCCCGTGGTGCAAATAATTACTTTTTAAATGGACAAAAAATTGAACTACCATAATTTAATTGAATTAGAATTTAATTAAAACGCAAATAAATTACTTTCCCAAGTCTGGGGAGCATTCGTGGCTGTTTGTTATTGTTATGTGCCGCCCGTGTTACGTTGAATGTTTGTATGTCCTAGCGGGTGTAAGCATACGGTCTGGAATACACCTGGAGCAATGGAGAACGAAGCTGGGGATTCAAGTGCGTTTCTAGCTGCGTTTCGACCATTGCCGGGATTCATCTTGGAGTGTGAAGCGAAACCAACGCTCCTCCCTCCTGCGGTGAGCTAGGATGCAATACGAAATGGATGAAGGTGATTGTAAATAAATTATGAACCTGATGCTGGGCAAGCCAGGTTCTGCCGGGGGTGTTGGAATGTCGATTGTTGCCGGTGCGAACGGTGCGATGGGTTGATGAATTATTAAACGGCAAGTGATACGAAATGTATGCAAGTGGGGAGAGATTGAAAAAAAGAGTCGAGGAGAGTTTTATTGTAATGAATTCTTTGTAGGGAATTCATTAAAAGTCCTTAAAGTACAAAATTTGTTATACATTTTTCCATCTTAACTATTGCCTTAAATTTATGACACTTTTTCAATCCTTACTGTCAATTTACTCATTTCAGTGTCATATTACAGCTTTACGCTGAAAAAACACTGTTTGACAAGTCGACACATAATCGCTCGAGTGGCTTAAATTGTTTCGAAAGCAATGAACGAGCAATAACGCCACGGCTTACAATGTATACCCATCTGTGAACGTCCCGTCCAGATTAAACGCGACTTTACCTTCTTCCGTTCGCTCATCGCGGTTGAAGAAATTAAAGCATAATTGGATGTCAAGGTAGATTTAGCGCCCGTTTCTTTCCTGCTTCCTGAACGTGCAGTTTGTGCAGAAGGTCTTGTGACAGCGCGTGGAGCTGCCAGGATGTACCTGGCCCACTGTTGTTAATCGCTTCCGACAGACTCGATTCCATCGTGCAACACCACTCTATAAACACCTGAACCCTGGGCGACTTCGTACTTCGTACGTACTTCTTTGCTACATTCTACTGAAATTAGCGAAAAAGTTTTGTATTCTTCCATTTTGACGCTCGCGAAAAACTCGACAGCGAAACTCATTAGACACAGGTATGGGATAATTTTGTGCCCACACTCCCAGTTATGCTCGCAAAAGTGGCCAGCTCAACTAATAATCGTAAAAATCAATATTCATTGGATCAGTGCGGATGTTATACTGAGTAAGAGAGAACAGAAACAAAAGCGGGAGGTGAGGGTCACTTTTGTTGCTACAAAAAGGTGCACTTTATGAGGTTATAAGCTTTACCAGGCTTAGGTTTTGCGGTTTTTTTATCTGCTTTTTTCGATTAGCATTTTTAAAGAGCAATGCAAAATTCAATAAAGCCGTAGTTGGTGATGTGTTGCATCGTTGGATGGTTGATAGTGTTCTTTGATTCCATGTTGGATTTGCATTTCAATTAGAAAGTTTTGTAAGTAAAGGTCAAACGGTGGATTCTGATAACCGAAAACTGATAGCCTTGTTTGCATTATCTCGCATAAATACTTCATTAAATGTTCATTTAAAAAAATAATTTGGAATTTTCATGGTCAGTGTATAGAATAATTGTAGAATATCTTTCCTAAAATCGTAAAATAAAGGTGTTTTCTTCTAGAAGAAGGTGATTTCAGATAGTTTGAATAGTTGAGTATAGTTATTACCTCTCTTGATATTTGCTAATGTTTGTTATTTCTATACATATACTATTTTTTTAAATATGAAAACTTAACCTCAACTTTTAGCAAAAGAGTTTCCAGGTTAAGGTTCTATACAGTCATACAGATATCATTTTTAGTCTCAGAAGCACATTTGAAATTAAATCAGAACTATATGTTGTCATGGCTTTTGGAACCAAATGGTAGAATATTCATACGTATTTTTTTAAATCTTAAAGGTATAGATAACTCTGATATCATGAATCTGTCCATTTCTTTACTATTTATTCTATTGAAGTATCCCTTCCATTGATGAAACAAGGCGTTTTAGTGGCAAGGAGCTCAGATTTTACTTACCTTGGATGAAGTGTCTGTGACATTTGCATTAAGTTGCCTTAAGCTTAAGCCTTAGTCTTAGGTGCAAGGATTTACATCGTTGCATTTATGCAGTTCTAGGTCATTCTCTACATAGCAAATGCAACATCTTTAAGGACGTCAAAAAATTTTGCCTTGCAAGCTGATCTTGATATCAAACGTCTGTAACTTTCTGGCTGCAGAGCCACTTTCTTATGACGCAAATGTGTGCTTCATTTAGCAAATCAATAACTTTGAAAGACAAAACACATGCAGGATGGGGCATGGGTTAAGGGCTTAAAATGGCAAGTTTAGCGAACAAGAACACACACAGCCCTTATCACTTGTGCACTTGTGCCGCTGTACGTGCAGACATATCACGGACCTCACAATGTTCTTCATGCAGGAGTGTTTTTTTTTTTTCATTTTTCTGTTGTTGCACTCAACTTTGCTAAATATAGCGACCAGAAGTCGGCAGACCTTGGAGTGTCTTTTGCTCAACGGAACACTGGTGCTGGTGCAATGAAGTGGTAGGCGTACTTTTTGTTGTTGTTGCCGATGGTTCTGCTCATACCAGAAATACCCTACCATGTGCACATCCGCTTCACCACCAGGTAATAGGTGTGTTCGTATGTTCGCCCTGTTTGCTTCTACTACTACTAATCCTGCATGCCTACCATATTGCGCTGGTATAGTTTTACCAAACAATGGCCTCTCCCCTCGTAGCGGGCAGAAAACAGTTGTTGGAAAAGTCTGATGGTGGTCGCAACGTATATTGATGAGAAAGCCCTGAGCGTGGAAAACCGATATAACGATATCCGAGTGGGATTGCAAAGCGCGGAATTTTTACTATTACCAACCAACCAACGGACGCGCAATCAGCCTCCCGCGAATACGATTCAATCCGGCTGGCAGGACCGACACAAATGACACGATTTGTGCTCAACATTTCTAGCCAAACCAGAGAGAAGCCGCCAAAAGCAACCGAACAACAAAAGGTATTTTGCCGTACCGAGTCTGAATGCTTTTCAAAACGGTGCACTTTTTTTGTGTTGTTTCTGATAGCAAGAAGCCAGTCGTTCGATTGCCGAGGGAACGCACTCTAGCGACAATTCCAAGTTCTGGAGGAGTTAGAGTTTAGGCACAGAGAAGTCATTTTCCCGACATTCTTTTTTTGGTTCGTTGTTGCTACTGACTTCCGCTGGTAGTTGTTATTGGTTTTCGTCTACCATTTTGGGCACTGTTATCGTATCGAAGTATCGCTATAGAGACGACCCCCGGACGGACGGACACATTGTTGCACATTGTTACCCAAATGGGAGATGAAGCCGGTTTCGTAAACCGTTCAATTCCGTAGTCATTTGCTCGGCGGCTCGTGTATTTTCTTGTTGAGCTGGTGGCAAAATTTATAATCGTTCAATATTGAGTTTTAAATATTTTACACACGGTTGGGTTTTGGTGGACGAGTCTGAAGACTACACTCGGCGGAATTCAACCACTGGATGGGGTAGCTTTTAGATCGTTACTATGAATTGGATTTTTCCTAGTCTGTCGTTCTGTTGGCGTTCAAATTTGTCCTGCCTGTAGGACGGCAAATCCTTATCGAGATGAGAGTATTTTTCCTCTATTTTTTTCAGTTCGTTTCCATTGTCCCTTTTTTGCTATGTTGTCGTACCGACGCGGAATATTAAATAGACGTGCCCGTTTGCGGGACAAGCCGGGTAGAGTAGGAGGATCGGAAACGGAACCTCGACAATAATGTTCGATAAATATTTCATAATGAGAGAACGTCGAGGTTTTCACATTCCATTGCAAGCTAATTTCAATGAGATGGAAGATGCAGAGGCGGGTCTTGTTGCCTTTATTTCTACGTGCCCAGTTCCCCCCTCAAAAATCAAAAAGCAATTATATAAGCCATTGAGAGATTTAAGGAATGCTGTAATAGCCTTATAAATGGAGAGGTAGCATGGGACGTTAAATTTAATTAAATAAAAGGAAAATAATTCCCCACCACCCATATGTGGTTCGCTCGATCTGTCTAGGGAAAGAGAGAGAGGGAGCATTTTAGCGCTAAATAATATACACACCCACAGTCAAATGGTCTACGCCAATGACACCTTTCCCTACACACCTACTCGGATTAACTTGATACACCGAAGAGTGTTCAATTTAAATTTATTCAAATTGTATTTTACTAGCAAGAGTGTACGTTCAGATTGGAGGAGCTTCAATCGCGGGGGAGGGGAAAGAGACTGACTACACTTTTTCTTTGCTCATTTTAAGGGAAAAATTGTCCCTTTCCCCTGACACACTCACCGACCAGAGAGTGATAATATCGGGCAGAAAGTTTTTTTTAGAAAAATATAGCAAACGCTCGCCAGGCGCCTCGTGCAGTGTGATGCGGTGTGATCGGGTATCGCTAAATATTCATGAGCCTAATCGAATTAACCCGGCGTAACGCGAAGAAATTTATTCAATTTCCCCCGTGGTTTTTCCGTGACTCTTATCATGACGTGACGCTCAAAAATTGCAACAAGCTTTTCGGCAACAAGCTCTTCTCCTGTAAGAGCAGCGGTATCAGTTGTGCGTGTTTGCTGCCTGGGTGCCTGGGTTTGCATGTTTCTGTTTACACCATAAATTAAAATTGTCATAAATTACCAGTTTTGAAGGCATTCTGTGGGTGTGTGTGCGCGTGTGTCTGTGTGTTGCAGTTACTCCACGGGGGAGACTTGAGCTGGTCGCCCAAGGGATCAAGATGTCACCTTTCGTAAGGTTGGCGTGCCTCGAGCAAATCGTGTGGAAACTGGCGACAGACATTCTTCCAGGGCTGGCGTTCTTGGTGCAAAACGTGGCGAGTGGGATCTCGCGTTTTTGCTACAACAAGAACAACCACTCTGGAACAAGTGGCTGGCTGGCGGGGGGTTTTGCACTATTGGCATTACACGGCATCGCACCGTGAATCGCGTGAATGAAGCCCCAACGGATCCATCAATTCACACACAAGCGCGCGCGAGCGCTCACCCGAGTGTGGGACACATAGCCACGGGCCTGAGGGCGTGTTGTACTGCCAGCTGTGGGTATGTGTTTTTGTGTGTGTATGTGTGTGTGTGCCAAAAGGATGGGTAGGATTATGAGCGAGATATACCACGACCCTAAACGGGTCCCTCGGGGAAGGAACGGCACCAGGAGGAGCATGTCCTGTGACCTGTGTGGGCACCGGGCGAGCGAAGGATAGGAAGATAATCGATTTTTGAAATGTTTATGGTTGGTTAAAGCTCCCGGCTTGAAATCGTACCTTTGGGGGATTGGCGTATGGTATTGGCGCGTTTTTTATAGTTTGATATTGGAAATAACTTCTGGATTGATTTTGTTTTTGTTTTTTTTTTTGGCCCCGTACGTTCGTTTGTTTTGAGGGTTCAAAATCAGTGCCGGTAATCGAGAAATCTAGTTCACAGTATCTACTGGTAGTTTATTATTATCCGTAACACTATCAGGTATTGAGAATACCGTGAAGTCTTTCTGACTAGAATCTCCAAGGGACCCAAGAAAAGACATTTATTCTAGGAAAACTAAAGCCACATGTTGCTAAGGGTTATCCAAGATATTAAGCATTAGTCTTGGACCTTAGTATACATTATTTCTGTGAACATTCGTTACTTCAATGGTTTCAAAGACTTGGAATTTCTAAGTCTAGGTACTCGAATCGGTTGAAGAACTATGGGAGATATTCTCTGAGGACTTTGCATTTTCCTCATTTTCAGGCCATTTTTGCTACTCTACTCCATAAAACCTTTTCAATAGAATTTGAAAACACAAATAGGAACATGCCTATTCGACAGTCTTGTTGGGTTACAGACTAGATGGAGTGGACTACTGGAAAAATTTATTTGGAAAGACTGCAGATTACTTACAAAGACTCCACTGTATTTATGGATTCACTGGGAGGACACTAACGGTTCCAATTCAGCTCATACTAGATTAATTCCTATTCCAACTCTGAAGAAATAGAAGCGCCAGCTCCAGTTGGAATCACCTGGATCAGTCCAAAACCATCCAGAATCGTGTGTAACTATCAGATGAGTTGCTGGGAAATTTTCTGGAGAAACAATTCTGTATCTTTGAAGATTATTGATGGTTCAAAACGGTCCAGAAGATTCCGACTGTTTCAACGATTCTAAATATCTCCAGATTTCCCGAATGTTAGCACAAAATTCGTGCACCACGTTTCTGCCAATTATTCCTAACTCTAACCAAGCGCTTCTATCTGCCTCTCTGTCTCTTTCAGGTTTCATTTCTAGAACCTTTGCTACTACAGCAACCCTTGTCAGCGGTTCCGACCATCGTCAGCAATAACGTACCGGGCAGTGTAACGATCGCATCGTCCGGCATTCCACCAGGTACCGGTACCATCGGTCGTCCATCACTCCCGCTCGTCCCATCAGCTTCCGGTCCATCGCTGTGCCCTATCCCTGCACTACAGCCAGGTCCGGACGCAGCAACTACAGCAGCGGCTCATACCGTCGCCATCAAAACACTCGAAGAGATCTTCGATACCCGTCGGAGCTATAAGCCGGCCGGCAGGCATCGCGCTAGAAGCCGTACAAGGCGTCCAGATAGTTGTTCGGAGGTGAAGTACATCAATCAAAACTTTAGTTCCGGTAAGTAGAACAAGTCCCTTTGATGGCATTTCAATATTTTGAAAGCCTTGATTTTGAATTGCAGGTTCATCGGCACCGATATCTTCTGAAGAGGAAGATAACGACGAAGAGGAGGACGAGCTCAGCAAGATACCGGAGCTGAATTCGCCGGACAGTATATCGGACGATCTCGTGCAAGCACTACCATTGCGTCAAAGCCCCATCAAGACAACAGGTCCCGATACAGCCAAACGGAACCCATCGCCCTACTACTACTCCGACTTGCTGAAGAACAAACAGCGCGAAAGGGAAGGAACTGAACTAATTCCAGCAGACACTGGACTGCCTGCGAATCTTCCAACAGTACAGCAAACGCCCACAGCAGAAGTGGTCCGTCGTGATCCTCCCGTCCGCTATAAGAAGAGCAGCAGCCTAGATACACCGGGCGCGGAGAAGGAAGTCCCGCTACCGAAGCGATACTCCATCACCGAGGAGGGCGTACGGATCATACGGTGCGACTCCCCATCCACCACTACCTCGGACGATTCGGACTGCTCCGAATGTTGCAAGCGGCGGGCGTGGCAGGCGCAAGCGTTAGCGATCACCCGGGCAACCTGTAACCTTGGGCCGCGCGTCGACTCGATGCCACCGCACCGTCTGCTCGGACCGGCGGCAGTCTGTGCCTGTGCAACGCCCCAGGCGTTCGGCGACGACGATGACAACGATGATGAGCTGTTCCGTCCGCGCAGTATCTTCTACGTGCACCAACCGGGCGCCGCCGACTGTGCTGACTGTGCACTAGGAGGGGCAGGTGATCTGCAGAGTTCCACCCCGGCACAGGACGAGATGGCGAACGTGCGCACGCGCCAAATCTACGAGACGGCGTTCGATTCGAAGATAACGCGCTCGGACGACGATCTTGACGAGGTGGACCGGATCACCAACCAGAGTGTGCTGCTGCAGCTAACGAAGAGTAACAGCAGTAGTGCGAGCAACATGGTAACTGGAGGAGCACCACCACCGTCCCGCACTAAGCGGCTCGAAACGAAGCGGACCAAATCCGC
Organism: Anopheles arabiensis; assembly: GCF_016920715.1. Lineage (NCBI taxonomy): Eukaryota > Metazoa > Arthropoda > Insecta > Diptera > Culicidae > Anopheles > Anopheles arabiensis. The sequence goes on along the minus strand of NC_053518.1, from coordinate 66,801,998 downwards.
GAGCAGTAAAACGCCTTCCGGCGGTGGGCAGGACATTGCAGGGGCTCAGCCTGCCTTGGAAGAAGCCAAGGCGGATCAGCTGGCGCAGGATCTGCAGGAGAAGCTGCAGCTCGACAAACAGATGGACAATATAGCGAACGCCAACTCCACGTCTTCCTCTCAGCTGCCCCTGCGGGGTTATACGCCGTCCCCGCCGTCAACGGCACCCCTGCCGATGAAGTTCCCAGGGAAGCATGAGCGGTTCTTTATTAGCAGCATCAAGAGTGCACCGAATCTGCCCTCCTCCAATGCGGGCGCTCAGCATCCGAGGTTGAAGGATCTGCGGTTGGACATACAGAACGTGCGCAACAATGACGGTGCGGGTGGGAGTAGCTGCGATGGCAGCATTGCCGAGGGGGCACCGTTTGGGCATGGGAGTAAGGTGGGTGAACGGCCCCGTTCGACGCTCTGTCTCGAGCCGGAGCGGGTGCTGGAGTTGAAGCGAGGTCATCGGGGTGCGTCCCATCACCATCATGGTAAGCAGCAGCAGCAGCGTGGACGTGGGAACTTTTCCTCCACGGAAAGTATGGCTACTTCGAGTAGTGGCGGTAGCATGGAGTCGTTAAAGTCGAGTACGAGCGAAGGGAACCGCAGTACGTCCAGTTCGGACTCGCGGCACTCTTCGTCGCTTAGTTCGCACAGTTCCGACTCGGGACCGTCGCTGGCGTTCCCGCTGAGGGTGCCGGTGGCCATACACAACAAGCTGAACATACTGAGTCCGATTTCGGACAAGTCGTCTCAAGAGCCGGGCTCGGAGACGTCGGACATTAACAATCGCAACAACAACTCGCAGAAGCAGTCGCCCGTGGATGGTACTACGGGTGGTGGTGGTGCTGTTGCTGGTGGAGGAAGTGGTACGTTGAGCAAGAAGGAGGGAGAGGAGAGCGCTGGTGGTGGTGCCGTAGGTACGGAGGCTGTGAAAACGAACGTCACAAAGAGACGTTCGGCACCGAACAAGGCATTGCTGTTAATAACGGGTAAGTTCGGTTTCGGTTGGGCATCACTAGCACAGTGGGAGAAGGTTGGAACATTTATCGATGTAGACAAGTTTTACAATGAAAAGAAGGAAACAAAAACAAACGAAAATTGGATCGACTCAGTTGATGTGAAATGTCGAAGCAAATCGTCTAAAAATACTATAACTTTCAACAAGACTTCTCTTAAATACTATTCATTTGTCTTACTCGTTTTATTTAACCTTTTTGTCTTCTTTCTTCCTATTTTCTCTTCCTTTGTTTATGTTCTTGTGCTTGTTTTCTTAGTTTTTCGTTTTTTGTTTTACCTTTTTTACTTTCTTTTGATTCATTTTCATTTTTATATAATGACAATTAATTTTATATTTTCTCAACATAATCAAGTACGTTATGTAGTGTATTGTCACTAAATATCCTTGAAAAGTATGGTTAGATCACATTTTACGACAAGAAAAGATAAACATTAAAGTGTGTAATTAAAATTGAGCCATGGTCCTTGTCTTCAGATATTTTTAGGAGAAGGTTTAGCATATGAAATTGAATATTTTCTGGAATGTATTTAATTATTATTTATTTTGAAAAATCATCGCGGAGAATCAAATTATTTTTAATTAACTTTTTTTGGAGACTTTGGATATGTCATCCCTACCAAATACCCACTGTGCTCTAATTTGTTGTGCATACGCTTTACTGATAACATTGTACTGAACTCTCACCCAGGTCCCGAAATACAAGGCTCCGATAGTGGCATCTCGCTACACTCCCGGGAGGATCTAAAATCCCGAACAAACTTTTTAAACGCCAGCCTTCAGCGGGCCTCCCTCGGCCAGGACAAGCAGAGCGACCATGGCAAGGGACAGTCGGGACTGCCGCAGGACCTAAGCGATCTGCCGTTCGATATGCCAAAGCTGCGCAGAAGAAGAGCACACCTGCAGCAGGTAAGTAGTGGTAGTAGTGGCGATGGCTAGACGAACACTCTCTCGTCATCTTTCACATCAAAACACTGATGGGGTTCCCTTCCTTCCAAACCGTCACACCAGGAACCGTGCACATCTGGCAGTGTCACGTCGGTGGACGTGGGTGATTTACCCTTCGATATGCCGAAGTTGAGGCGCCGGCTAAGGTTGTCCCAAAATCAGCAACATCAGCAGCTGCTACAGCAACAACAGCAACAGCAACAGCAACAGCAGCAGCATCAGTTGCAGCAGCACCCATTCCAGACCAGCACGGCTGCGTCAACATCGGGCGGCGGTATGCTGCTGCAGACGAGCACCGAATCAAGCGGGCTGTCCCAAGCCTCCTCCAGCCTGTCGATGCGAGACTCCGATAGCAAGCTGGCACTAGCAGGAGGTAAGTACACGTCCCTCCGCGCCGTCGAGTGCCGATTGCGGTTAGGTAGTGATGTTTCAATCACCCTCGTTGGTGTCGCATGATACGGAGCTCTCGGTACATTCATTTTAATAATTAATTTCCACTCCACTCGGATGTATCGAATGACATCGATTTCCATCTTGTAACAGTTGCGATTTGAGCGATACCAGGGGAGGGAAAGAGAGCTTGTAGTATCTTGTGTAATGACCATTTCATTGCACGGTCTGCATGGATAAATGGATGATATGTACATGTTTACTTGCAACATTCGTCACGTACGTGGTGCGTATTTGGGGGGAGATTTTTTGGGGCTGACTAGGGCGACATTTGCGTAAGGATTGCGTGGCTCGGGCTGGTAATTGATTTATGGCAGTGCAGACCACACACACACACATACACCTGCCACACCTAGGCGCACCGAACAAAGGCATCATGATGATGCGGATGATGTGCAGAATCCTCCATTAGCAGATAAAGATTCCGTTTGCATACCCGTTCGGCTTAAAACGGGGTGGAATGCCTAATTGGTAGGAGGAAACAATGCCTTGTTTGGAGGAGTGTTTTGGAAAGTACAAAACGACACCGTGTGTAATATATGACAAAAAATGATCAGATCGGATCGGATAAAGTACATCCGAGATAACATGTAAAAAGGTTGCACTAGAATACAAAATAAAGGATTAGCATTAAATAATAGTTACAGACAGTAGAGCATGCAGAAGGCTCATTTCAATTTACGGTAGAGCTTTATGTATGCTTGTTACAGTCATTAAAATTGATGTTGCTCTTCATGAGATGATATACAGATTATTGCTAACCTAAAAATAAAGATTTTGAGACGAATTTGACCATTTGTATGTAACAAATTGGCAGTCAAAGTAAGATAAAGCCAAATTAATATCAACAAACGTTCTCAATTGTTTAAGGATATTCAAGACTCATGGTTCAATGTCCACAAGCTGCTCTAAATATAGCCAAAGTTTGTGATATTGGCTGATTTGGCAAATATCACTCCGAGTTTTACCACTCATTGAGACGCAACTCTAGAAAATAGTTATTCAGGTTGCGAATAATGCAACTCACTGAGTTAAACATTACATAAAATTCACAGTTAAATTTTACTTTATTAAAAAAGATTTAAAAAAGAATAAGCAATTAAACAAGATTTAACTATTGCCACTGTTCTTGAACTCGCAGTTGATTTAATTCACGGTGAACGAGTTGCTACCGATTTAAATCAGTTGCAGAGATTTAAATAAGTCCAATAAACTCTTCACGATTCAATGCATTCACTGTTAAGATTTCACTGGCACCCTTTGATTCAGTCTTGCCCATCACTAGAATGATCACAATTGGTAGTCTTCGGTTTCCAATAGGATTCCGATTAATCGTAGTAATGTTGACAGTTTCGTTCGGTCTAGAATGGAAAGGTTTCAATTAGAACAGGGGTATCCAAGCTTTTCAGTTCGCGGGCGCATTGCTTCACAATTAACGTTGTTTAGGGACATTTTGACGCTACCTTTACAATAGGTAAAATTTTAAATCTTGTTTTAATTAGAAAATATAAATTGAATGTATCAAATTTCTGTATCTTTCTTTCATGGAAATTGGATTTTCGTCTTTCAAAAGTAAATATTTGAATTTTTATTAATTAATCATTATAATAAGCTATTTATTTTAACCTTTACAAAGTCATCGCGGGCCGCAATACAGGCCTTTAAGGGCAACATGCGGCCCGCAGGCCGTAGTTTGGAGACCTCTGAATTAGAACCTTAATATCGTTTTTTACTTACTCTTAGTTGTATTGTATTGTTCAACTAAAATGTTTCACTAACTTCAAATAGATTCAAACTAAAAAAAGAAGAAGGTTCAATATAACTCAATTGCTACTATCGAAAAAAAAAATAACAGCTTTGTGACGTAAAATTTATAATATTTTTACGTTAAATCAAATTCTAGGCTTACATCCGGCAAATACTACTGCTTCTGCTGATCGAAGCACTGTTATAGAATTCCCTTTCCAAAAAACACTGTCCAATACTGTATCATTTCATCTATCGCAACAGCAAAATCGGCTGCTACTATCAGGGGAGAACAACAAAGAACGCCCAAAAAAAACTCCTGACGCTAGCAGAAACATGTCCCGTCCCAAATGACAATTCAGCCTGCTCTCACTATGGCGAGCTCAATGACAGCTGCTTCAACCCATACTGAGAGGCTATCATCGTTTCCTCCTGCATACTGAGCAAGCTTGTTTTTTCCCCTCGCTGAGGCGAGATGATTTTGTTTGTATGGTGAGCAGATCTATCGCCGATGATTGCTCTAATGAGATGATCAAGAAAACAGCCGCTCACATGATGAAATCATGATGAGGTCGGATTTTGGAGTGAGTAAAAATTTCTTCCCCACATCGAGCCGCCATTGTGTTGTGGTTTTAGGAGAACATTGGATCATTAACGAATTGTTTGCATTTGTAAAACGTGCAATAATTGACCGCGGTCTACATTTCTCGATTCTTTTGTTGAAAGAGCATATCAAATATCCCAAATCAGTTAAAATATAGTGAAATGTTGTATCGGACACACGATGCTTTGAAGAAAACGTGAGGGCGAACATGGGAAGATGATGAACATTGTCCCTTACTAATAGTTGATTTACAGCCTCTTGGTAAGTGTAAAACACCCAACAGAGTGCTGTTGTCCATGTTAGAAAACGTTTTTAAATTGCAGAGGGTGATTCTTTCTCCATGACAGGCATAAAAAAAAGAAGCAGCGTTTGACGATGAAGAAGATACCCAGTTGTGCGATGACCATTAACCGTTAACGTTGAAAATCAAGAGGAATATTACATGGATTGAAAATACCTAGAGAGCCTAGAACCTACCTAGAAACACCCAGAAATACCGCATCGAGTCGAATTTAGAACGTAAATAATCGTCCACAAAAGGCCATCTTTTGGATTGTGGGTGATTGTTAGCAGTGGCGGATTAAGACGAGTGGAGGCCCTAAGCGATCACACGAAATTAGAGGCTTGATTGAAGCTTGTATCAAATGTCCTAACCAGAGATTGAGTAGCAATTTTACTTGTGAGCGGGGCGTAGGTGCCATTTTTGGGGCCCCTGACCGACACAGATGTTCGACACTTAAACAACTAAATACGATGGAACACATTAAAACTGAGAGAAATACACATCTAATCAATTACTTTAAAAAATAATATAATTGTATTGATTCGTGATGTACTTTGTAGTTTTGACCTGCAACAACATTTCTTAAACATTCCTATGAATCACAGAAAGGCCTAAAGCCTAAAAGCCTGCTTTATAAGCTTGAAAATTACACGTGGCAAAGAACCCTAAAAAAGCTAAATAAAATCACGTGCTTTTAATGGTTTGTAGTGTAAATTGAGTGACAGAGTCGACTGGCCACATGCACATAACATGTGCTGTTTTGCAGTGTTCTTACATCCTCTGTTATTTGCAAATTCATCCATGCTTAGAGAGCGTACACTCCTTTTCCACTAGTGCCTTTTAGACGTCCTAGATATCGAAGCCTTCAATGGTTTACATGTTTAATAGAGCTGTTCTGACTTGATGTACTGCGGATCAAATCCAACCACGGCAGTACAACAAGTCAACAGATGAACTGAATAGAAAGGAAGAGTCAGAGTGTACTAGGGATGTAACGGTGGAAAAAGTGAAAGAGGGGAATACCTTTTTTTCGCCATGACTACCATGACGATGATTGCACTGATTTTCCCCTTCCTTTTTTTCTCACAGCACGCTGCTCATAGTGAGATCGCTTTCGTCTGAAAAGCGGAACGGAAAGCGACTTGCATCAAATGTCAACCCGATTTTCCGTGCTGAAATTGTCATCCGGGGTTGGTTCGTTGGTGGCGTTGCACAGCTTAATTAAGGTAGCCGCATCACAGCAGGCTTTGCTGGGCGCACCATCAAGCTCTCTCTCTCTGTTTGAATTGAGAGATTTAGGCATTGGCTTTGGCGTTCAATGGCACATGTTACCGACAAGCCGACAATGAAACGTATTGTCCAGCGCGCGATCCTGGCCTGGGTGCGGGCAGGTTTGTCCAGTTTCCTCGCAGTTCCTGCGTTCTCGAACGGAAGTTACAGAGGGTACCGCTTATAAATTATGCATCGAAACGCCTGTATCCTTGTGGTTGGTTTCGGCCGTCACACGCGCAAACGTGTGTCCTTGCGTACTGTTACGCACACACGCACACACACAAGCGCAAAGCAAAGGGGAGTAAAAGTTTTCCCCCCGTTCTCGCACACAGTTGAGCCAAAGATTTGACATTTTTCATCCCCGCAACTCTCGCGTATATATGTGATAAACAATCGTTTAGCACCGTTGTTTGCAGACATGTTTTGGGCATGGTTTCACGGTTAGTATTTTAGTATTCCGGGTGCACGACAGCAACCAACCAACCAACCAGCCACGTGTGTTGTCGTCCACGGCCAGAGTCCGGCTGGTGAAGTGAAAAATGTTGTAAACATTATCGCTCAGCAGTTGCAAAAACATCGAGAAGAGATGGCTAATGGTTTAAACTGGGGGTAGAGCGCCCTACTAGCATTTAGCAAGGGACACACAGGGACATCCTGACGTGATGTATTTAGTCGTTGTAGTGTTTTTTTGTGTGTGAATAACAGCCGACATGTTTGCAGCCAGCTACGAGGACCGATTTACCCTCGAAAGAAGTCGCTACGAAGGTGACTAAAACCACGGAACTACGCGGCTTCGGGCTGACCATTTTGCTGACCTCGCACAGTGTACAAAAACGAGCAAGTAATTACAGCCGCTTGCCCGCAAACCCCACCCTACACACGAGCTCCGCGCACAATTGTTTAATGTTTAATGTATTGCCGCTGTCACCAACCAAACACAACAATCGCGACCGGATGCTGCACCACGCTGGCTGCTGGGTATGAGATGTGGAGATATTTAAATCATGTGCCTCGTGCATGGGGCCGCACCGTGCGGCGAATAAATAATGAATTAATCAGTTAGAAAGTAATTGGTGCAACGGGTTTGAATGCGATTGTGTTTTTTTTTTTTCGGGAAAACTCTCCTTGCGACATTCCAATCACGTACCACGGTTTGTTTCCCATTTTGAGGAAACCAGGCAGCCGTGTAGCCATGTCAAACAATAACAATCAGCATTAGCACCAATAGTAACGGCTGAACTAGATGGTGGTGGTCGCACAGATGGTGGTGCTGCGTTTGGATGGCATTGAGACGTCGGCTGATAACGAGCCGAGTGTTTTTCACTAGGAAAAGTCTGCCTCTCTCCCTCTCTCTTTTTCTCTATGTCTGTGTTGAAGCACGGTAGACAATTGGTAGGATTATGCTAACCGAAGCATTAACGAGACAATGGTGCCCAATGCTTTTAGTGAAGGGCATTCGGCTGGGCATTCCGTTGACGAGCCGTGATCCTATTGTATTCTAATTGGAAAGTGTAAATGGTGCTGATCACAATTTTACAGTTGGTGGAAATGTATGAAATGACTCAGTTTCGATTGTATTTGGTGTATTTGGTGACTGGCCCGTTTTTGCAGATTATTGATAAATAATTTTCAGTGTCAGCCAACAATTCAAATCTCTGGAACGAACGAAGTGAAGGACAAACACTATCATTCATACTCTTCTGCGTGATTAATTGTGTTTTTCGCCTTTTTGATCGTTATCAACGACAAAAACAGATCCAAACTTCATATTGATTTTGGACTGCAATGAATTAGTAGCGAGAAACTCGAGAAACTCTATTAGATCTCATACTTTATCGAACGACCTTTCCCGGCATGATCAGATACTAACACAACTAAACAGATAATTATTCTAAATTATCGTTCATTTTCTCCTTCATGATAAGCATATACATATTTAAAATGTAACTCTTATAAATAAGTCCCTTTGGTGCACCAAGTGGATGTGACCTTATCATCTACTATCAATCTACTAATACTAACACATACACTTAACTTACGGTACAATCGCTTTTCGCTTTTTGGTCCGCAGTGAGGATCCAACACTGAACTGCTACATCGTTCATGATGGGATTAATGGAGGATGCTTTTTGGCACGATTCCATTTCAACTTAGGCTTGATCATGTCTCCTCTTCCCAGGTTGAAGAACCTAACAACTAACAATAGTATAATATCGATCGTAATACAAAATTGTGTTCACAGAGTGTAATTTACACAGTAGCAGGATATAATGAATGATTCAAATGCGGTGATACATCTTTTCCACTACTAATACAACGTTCCGTTTGGTTGGTTTCATCTCCATATAAGAACAGTCATAAAACATAAACAAACACACACTTTAGAAAGGCTCGCTAGTTTTGCAAAAATGCAAAGTAAGTTTTAATGAGGTTATAGTTTTTTTATAATATAACAACTATAATATAACAATAAAAATAATAATAAAATAATAATAGTAATAATAATAATAATAAAAATAATAATAATAATAATAATAATAATAATAATAATAATAATAATAATAATAATAATAATAATAATAATAATAATAATAATAATAATAATAATAATAATAATAATAATAATAATAATAATAATAATAATAATAATAATAATAATAATAATAATAATAATAATAATAATAATAATAATAATAAGAATACTAATAATACTAATCACCATCATCATCATCCTCATCATCATCATCATAATGATAATTATTACTATTTTTATTATGGAGAACTGTTTATCGATTTGTTTGATAAAAGAATTGATAACATCTGGTACATAATTGATGTTTATATTTTCATCTATTTCCTCTCTCTTTGCAGGATTCTTCAAGCAAAGTTTGACGCTAAACCTGAACGAATGTGGCCAGCGGCCGCCGAAAAAGTTCGGTACGCTCGATCTTGGCCTGAACCTGGGCACAAACAGGCCAAACGTGGACCTCATCGATGCATCTATTCCGCTCGACCGGCAAGGGTAAGCGATCAATAAATATCTTTTTATTACCATGTGACCATGGGAAAGAGAAATACTAACCTCAACTCTTTGCTTTTATCTGTGCCTCTCCTGCAGCTGGTACCATGGTTCCATCAGCCGGATCGATGCGGAGAAAATCCTTCGACCACTGTCGGAGGGCAGCTTCCTCGTACGTAACAGCGAATCAACCCGACAGGATTATTCACTCACGCTGAAGTAAGTACAGCGTTCTCTTGAATTCCTTTGCATAACATTAATTATTTTTTTGATGTTGCTTCTTTTAGGAGCGCCAAAGGCTTCATGCACATGCGGATACAGCGGGACGCCGACTCGGGCCAGTTCATCCTCGGTCAGTTTAGCCGCCCGTTCCCAACGATACCGGACATGATCAGGCACTTCTGCCTGAACCGGCTGCCGGTCCGTGGTGCCGAGCACATGTGTCTTCTCGAGCCGGTCATTGCGCAAATCCTATGAGCTGCACTATAAGCGCAGCGCAGGAAGCTGGAAAGGAAGCCGCTTTTAAGCATTTGGTTTTGTAAATTTGGTGGTGGTTTGAAAAACAAAAAAAACTGAAAGTTTAAAGCCGAGAGGAGGAGAAGAAGAAGAAGAAAACACAAGCAACAGGATAATAAGAACATAAACATACCGTAGAAAGGGATTTACCTGCAAACACACACATACACACAGTAACAAAATGCATACAAAAGGTGAAAAAACGCTAATTTTGTAATGCAGCAGCGCATAACTTTAGGCGTTCTATCCCTTTTCGTGAATGTGTAGAGACATTTCGCCTGCAAGTATGCAATTCACTCAGCAGCGTAGCGCTAATTTTGCACACGCCAAAGGTAGGCTCTCCCTTTCCCATCGCGGTAGGCGGCTTCGTTTTTAATGAAAAATAGACCACAGAAAAAGACACAAACAAAAAACACAGTTTTTTTAAGAAAATGCAAAAACCAAACACAGCGCCTGATAGTCTTCTAGAAAATGTAGAAGAACGTTAACCTCATGCAAAAGCAACCCAAATAACACGGTAAAGGTACATGATTTGCAAAACAAAATGGTATGATTGTGCCGTTTTTTTCAATGCAACGTGCAGTTAACACAAAACACATGAAAACATAAATAAACAGACACACACTCACACACAGTTTAGAAAAGCCCGCTCTTGTGGAGAGAGAGAGAGAGAGAGTCCTTTAGAAGCCCGCATTTTAGGAGCTCTTTTAGCAGCAGAATTTGTGTACAAAAAAAAAATAACGGAGAGAAAAGCAAAATCCTCAGTTTACCGTAGCAAGAGTGAGAAAGAAAGACAGAGCGAGAAGTAAGGGTTCACTCACTAAGCCGTTTATGTTTTCAGCAGTTGTTTTTGAGTTTGGTAAGTCTTATCATTGGTGACAATAATATAATTGTTTTGTTCGCGCAAAGCAACGGAACGGCAATTTTTGTGGTTGGTAAAAGAAGGGTTTGCTGGACAGAAAAGAATGCAGAAATATGCAATTGGGTGTGCGTGCAATATAGTGGCAAGTAGAGAGGCTATGTAAGAAGAAAGATAAAAAAAGAGAGAGAAAAAAAACGATATAGACAGAAATGTGTGTAGAAATGTCGTTTCAAATGTTGTGATACAAGAGGCGGTACTCGTTTTGTTGATACTAAAAAAAAGAAAAGAAAAGATAAAAACTCACTGGTTTCCTTCACTTTCACGTTACTATAAATAAGTTTACGCTCAGCCCTCGTCCTCTCTATTACTCCCATATCATCAGGATGCAAGGGAAGGTAAATTTAACAGATAGAAAGTGAGAGAAAGAATGAGAGAGAGGGAGAGGGAAGAAAGGCAAAGATTAAATCTAACTTAATCATTATTAAACCAAAAAACACTTAATGTAAATGTAATCCGAAGCGCTCCCCCATTTATATAGGTTTCGAAGTTAAAAAGAACAAGAAAGAGAGATAGAGAGAGAGAGAGAACGATAGAGAAAAAGAGAAACACACAATGTGTAGAGAGAAGAAGAAAAAAAGAAAAAGAATGCAAATCGAATGCCAAAAAAGAACTCTTCCTATGTTGAAAGGAGCCAGAAGGATGAACGGTTTTTCTTCCACTTCATATATGTAAAACAGTTGGTGGTGCTAACATACTCACAGCACCTGTTTTGTCTCGTACACAATTCAATAAGTTTCTTTTCTTTTCTTAATGAAAGTTCGTTAGCGTCTCCACTGTATGAGGAAGTGTTGTGAGTGCAAAATACCAGTAGAGAAGAAAAGAGCAGAGCGAAGCATACAGCTTTTCATACAGGTAGCGGTAGACGAACCCTGCATTTTTGTGTACTTTAAACAGGTACTAGAGCACCCGGGCTAACTTTCGTAGGCGAGAGGGGGAAGAAGCAGGAGGAAAAAACGTTACGGTTCCGTTCTAGTGTTGAATAGTGTGTGTCACCGTAGTAAGTGAGAGAGAGAGGGAGAAGGTACTATTGAAGAACAAAAAAACCCATATTTATCACTGAAAGTCATGTCAGTTATTAATCATTAAATAGGAGACACGCAAGGGCGTGTGTGTGTAAGTGTGTGAAAACGGGAAGTGTGCATACTCTGGGAGAAATGGATCTTCTCCTTTCTGTTTGCATCGATTTCAATTACATGTTGCTGAATAGCAAGCAGCAGAAGAAGCACAAACACGCAACGCAACGTGGAGTCCCATTTTTTTGGTCATAGTTTACATCAGCATAGGTCTTTTTTGTTTTTGTGCAAATCCTACTTAAGAGAATCAACTCGCAACAAAATGACTCAAGTACTTCCTCCTCCAAGAACTCTCTAGACGCTGCTAGAAAAGGTGTCGTATTCCTATTGTAATAGAAGCAAACACACACACACATTGACATACACATTCTATTGGTAAGGATAGAAGCAGCAGTCGTATAGTTTTACCTACACCTAAGCATTCGTTTCAAGTGCTGAAAAGCTGAGTAGAGCTAAACCAAAGGGAGAATCCCATGAATGAAGAACATTACTCTCTCATTTTCACACCACTCAACACAAAAAAATACACTCAGATACACATACACAGACATACACACATATTAAACAATCACGTAGTGATGGAAAAAGGGCTATTATAGACATTGATAAAATATATTATGAAAATATTTAAACATTTAAAATAAGCGAGTCATTGTTGTGTGTTGTTTACTCATCCGAAAATGTCCCTTAAAATGTTGATAGAAGTGTTGAGGCAATGCGCTCCAAAAAGAGCGAGGAGAGCTCTATACAGTGTCACACGCACAGTAAAACCCCGAATACGTCGAGGTGAGTTCAATCACTCCACAAGCTCTACGCAGCTCGATTGGTATCAATGCTAGCTCAATTCCGCTCTTTAAGCTCAATGTATCTCAGCGTACTCGGTATTGCTACAAAAGCCTAACGCAGCTCTAAAAGCTCTTTCTAACTCAGTAAGCTCAAGGTAGCTCGGTGAGTTGAATTATAGCTCAATGTAGCTGCCCGCGCTCAATGTGCCTCTACAAGTGGTTCAAAATCTTTTACACATCCATTATGTGTAAGGTTATTAACCTTCTTACTATTACTTCTTTTCATATTATGACTTCTTTAAGCTTATTAAACTTTTAATAAAATTTGCCTTCAGCATTCTCCAATACGGCAACTACTAATGATGGTACAGTCGCCAACTCGTACGACTTAACAACATGCCCGTCATGGGTTCAAGCCCCTAATAGACCGTGCCCCCATACGTAGAACTGACTGTCTGAACAAATCTACGGCTGCAAATAGACGATCCGAGATCGTTGCGGTACCGCGAAAATCGCGTATGACTTGAGCTGTCAATCTCCCTATACAAAACGAAGTAAGAGGTGACGCTCACGTCACGCTCACGTTACGCTCATAGGTGAAACGATTGCTCACTATAGGATCTTCCTGTACGAAAAAGTTACTCACTATAGAACGGTTTTGCTAACCAACTATGGGTGCTTGGATGATTTTTATTTCTTTGCGGTGTTTCCATTCTCCGAGGCAACAAGCAATGGTAGAGTGATTGAATCATTGATATATTCAGCTCAAAAGACATCATTGTTTTCTTCTACACACGTGTTGAAAGAGTATCAATAATTATCAAATAATTCCCAGTTGTTGGGAATATTTAACGATCAACCGTCAAAGTTAGCGAATTCAAAATATTAACGAACTTAATGACATTTAACGAACGAAATGTCAAAGGTAGGCAGACGGCTGCTTGGGAAGTGTCAGATTGAAAACCGCACGGAACAGAACACAACGTAGGGCAGCCAACACAACAACACATTCCTGAATAAAAGAATTCTATTTTCATTAAAATCACCCAACAACAGTGATTCTAAATAATTCTGTGGTGGAGATTCTACCTCGCTCCATCCGTTTTATCATGCGTAGTAGTGTTTTTTTGTGTAGTTCAAAACGTTTAAATTAAAAGACTTGCTTCGAACTATCATGTACTTGCTTCATGTACCATCATCCAAATGCAGTCAAATGCTTGCTTGAAAGGATTGCCAAATCGTACGCTATGAACGTTTAACAATTACAATTTTCTATTGTACATTAACCCAAAAATTTGGTACCATGCAAAATAGTAAAACCATCGGAGCTGCATAACTAGGACTAAGTGAACAACTTTAAAACATGCATATAACGGGTTTATATTTCCCACGTAATAATATACAATAATAATATACACGGAATAAGGACATTCCTGGGCTATGGGTTTTTATATGAGCACATGATGAAGCAACAAAGTTAAATGAAGTTAGTTTAATTGATTTTATTTGCATTTAGCACTCCTGGCTGCTTGGTACACAAATAGTCATGCAGAAGATAGGGCACGGGTCAATAATAAGCCGTGACAGTGAGCCCTGTGGATGGAAGACCCATATGTCATATGAACATGTCATGACATTTAATAGAAGCTATTCCATAAGTTCAGCATGACTAAATTAAATTTTCGTATGTCCTATCTTCTTCTTCTTCTTCTATGGCTCAACAACCGTTGTCGGTCAAGGCCTGCCTGTACCCACTTGTGGGCTTGGCTTTCAGTGACTAATTGGTTCCCCCCCCCCCCCCCATAGCAGGATAGTCCTACGTATGGCGGCACGGTCTATTTGGGGATTGCACCCATGACGGGCATGTTGTTAAGTCGTACGAGTTGACGACTGTACTATATAGACCGGCTATCTCATGTCCTATATGGTTGTAAAAATGGTCAATGATAGCGGAATAGTCAAACATCTTCTTCTTTACCACAACTACCGTTGTCGACCAAGGCCTGCCTGCGCCACATCGGGGCTTGGTTTTTAGTGTCTTTTTGATAACCTATAGCAGGATAATAGTCAGTCATATTGGAACTTGAACCCACGATGGGCATGTTGTTAAGTCGTACGAGTTGACGACTGTACCACAAGTCCAGCCGACAGTCAAACATATTGAAAAAGAAAGTGGGCCACGATTGCTAATGTAATGGAAACACTAACATTTGTAAATAAAACATTTAAATTAGTATTTAAGACAAAACTATGGAAGGGCTATAAACCGGGATAAGAATTGGATGGAAACCTGTACCAAGATAGCAACACGGTCATAAAAAGTATCAGTAAAAAGATATCAAAAGAGAGCAGGAATACTTATCTACATGTTTGCATGAAAACATTTAAATATGCCCTGCAGTCAGTATACACGTCTTAAGTTCTGTTGCGAAACCTGCAACCGGGCCAAATTAACTAGTTATGTTATAAAATCTAACAGATAGATGAGATAATCGCGGTTCGTGTATGGAACCATCGGAGGTCTGGTGACGACTGAATGTGCTAAGAAGAAATATTTTCTATCAATTTCTGAATCAAATTATGTATTTCACATAGTTTATGTAATTTAAAATACAAAACTCGTTTCTCTACACGTTTTTTGAAACAAATTTATCAGAAAAAGTAAAAACAATCGGTTCGCGCTACCGCGAAAATCTCAGAAAAACGGAAGTTGGGTATCTCTGCGAAACAGCAGGCGCGATCGGAGGCGCGAAGGATTTGACAGCCCAACTGTTCTACAACTGTTATAAACAAGGCGCGAATTTCGCGGTACCGCGACGATCTCGGTTCGTCTATTTCCAGCCTACAACTCGCTGAACATGTCTATATAATCCTCGAAAACCCTGTAAGGGTGCTATAGAGTAGTGTTGGGAGATTCAGGATTCGGAAGATTCGAAGATTCAATCCCTAAAAAGATTCGGAGAGAGATTTTGATTCGTTTGCTATTCGATTGGGATTCTGGTTGGGATTGGGATTGCGATACGCATAATGGGGGTCGAGAAAAACCACGTATCTCTAATTTCAGAAGTCGAATCACAAAGTTTTCAGTCAAAATATAGCAAATGTTGGCGTATAATGAGCGTATAATGAGAAATTATAGTCACCACATAATTTATTTTATTTTATATTGAATAATATCCTGAAATAATATCCTGAAATAATAATATTCAATTGAATAATGGCCCGCGTATCTCGGGGACCTAATTATGATGTAAGTACTGCAAAGTTTAATAATTTGGAGTAAAACAGAACCTCAAAGATTCGAATCCCTTCTGAGATTTATTTTTCCCATCACTACTATAGGAGTTCAATTCCCATTAAGGTCAATTAAGTGTCCCGTAGCTATGTAAAGCACATGTAAACCCTGTATCACTAGCACGTCAAAAATATTACTTTTCCAGCGAAAGAGTCAAGAAAGAAGTGTTCCAAAAGTATGAAAACCCCTGAAAACCCCTGTGTTATTGGAAAAAGAGGCTAAGAACCTCGGACATATTATACATTTCATATATCTACAACATTCCCTTTAGCTTTGGGGTAAATTTTTTAAATTGAATCCTGTTGAAACAAAACAATAATTAAAACAATTTACAGCAACACCCTGTGATTTTAAAACAATTTCAACCATGTGCCACTAATACATACACACAATTCATCCATCTGGACCGGTCCCGCCACTACGCTGGTAGGGAGATAATTCTCTACCAACTGTCCGTCCATGTTATCAGCGCTATTAGCTTGATTGTAAACAATGCCTACCCCGCTTAAACGCAACCAAACCTCCTGCAAGCCCATAAAGTCTTCTCCCACCTTTTAAAACTGCTCACGGCGAAACGGCAAACTCACGCCAGTTCAAGTTGTACTAGCAAGTGGTCCAGACGTTGCCAGTGTTTGCCTATTCCCAGCCATGGCCCTAGTGTCCGTTCGTGATTACGAGAAGCGTGCCCACGAAATCATACCCCGGAATGCGCTCGACTACTACCGCAGCGGTGCCGGGGACGAACTATCCCTCCACCTTAACCGAACCGGCTTCGATCGGCTCCGGATCCGACCGCGGATGCTGCAGGGTGGCTCCACCCGAGACCTTTCCTGTACCGTGTTTGGGCAGCGCTTCTCGATGCCGATCGCCATCTCACCCACCGCCATGCAACGGATGGCCCATCCCGACGGTGAGGTAGCGAACGCGAAAGCTGCCGCCACCCGGCAAGTTCTCTTCACGCTCAGCACCATCAGCACGAGCTCGATCGAGCAGGTGGCGGAAGCGACACCGAACGCACCGAAGTGGTTCCAGCTGTACATCTACCGCGACCGGCAGCTGACCGAGGAGCTGGTACGACGGGCCGAACGGGCCGGCTTTCGAGCGATCGTGCTGACCGTCGATGCGCCACTGTTCGGTTTGCGGCGGGCGGATATGCGCAACAAGTTTTCCCTACCACCGCACCTGAGGTGAGAAGCAATTGCGCGTTTGCGTTTCGTTGTGGTGCACACTTGCAAGTGGTCGATTTGCTGGGGCAAGTGGAAAATTAATTCGCTCAAATGCAGTTGCGCAAAAAAGACGACTGCATGATTTGCGTAAAAGTGCGATTACGTACGAGTGGTTTTAGTTGCGTCGTGTAGATTGTTAGTTCAAATATGAACTCATGTATGTAGCGCTTGATACGTTAATTTCTTCCCTAAAAAGATGTGAGAAGAAAACGGTAAACAAATTAACGGCCAGCCGCATTTGAAAAAAATAGAGCTACGAGTGACACTGCTACTCCCCAACAGATGGCGCTTTAAAATAGCTGCCCAACCGACAATTTCAAATATTTCCGACGTCGGGTGTACGTCGTGTGAACGTTCACCCGACGTCGGGTGCTCGTCGCATTTAAGTCAATATACGACGAAGCGAAATTTTTCACACGAAAAACGCCACAATTATGGCAGATTTTCTGGAGTATTTCACTCGTGGTTTTTGTCTAAGACAATGGCCATAAAAGAGTGGTTCAAAAAGTCGATACTCTCTCCCCCCCCTTACTCTTTCCCTGTGGGTACCGTACGATCCATCTTGCTATTCTCACATGGTAGCGGGAGTGATCGCTTGTCTGCTGTCTTCTTTATCCGTTCACCCAGATCATATTCGTTTTGAGTGACGTTGCTTCCCCACCTCCCTCATTCCCACCTTTCTCTCCCAGCAGTTATTTGCGAATGCTTGACCTTGTGTGAGCGCGCTTGACTAGGGGTTATTGCCCAACCGACAATTTCAAATATTTCCGACGTCGGGTGTACGTCGTGTGAACGTTCACCCGACGTCGGGTGCTCGTCGCATTTAAGTCAATATACGACGAAGCGAAATTTTTTCAAACGAAAAACGCCACAATTATGGCAGATTTTCTGGAGTATTTCACTCGTGGTTTTTGTCTAAGACAATGGCCATAAAAGAGTGGTTCAAAAAGTCGATACTCTCTCCCCCCCCTTACTCTTTCCCTGTGGGTACCGTACGATCCATCTTGCTATTCTCACATGGTAGCGGGAGTGATCGCTTGTCTGCTGTCTTCTTTATCCGTTCACCCAGATCATATTCGTTTTGAGTGACGTTGCTTCCCCACCTCCCTCATTCCCACCTTTCTCTCCCAGCAGTTATTTGCGAATGCTTGACCTTGTGTGAGCGCGCTTGACTAGGGGTTATTGTTTTTTTCCCTCCCGTTTTTTTGGCTGCTTGATGCATTGCGCGTTGTCTAGAGCCGTCGTTCGAATCTGGATTTGATCAGCGTGCAAGTTGTCGTGTGGATGTATGAATAGATTTACCGTTGGAGCTATTTGCCGGATCGATCGGAGGCATGCAGCGCACGGGTTTTATATTGTTTCTTAATGCAGTTAGTTGCACTTGTAAAAAAAATAATAATCAATCAATGGACGATCATCAATGCACTAGCACACACATGTGAAGCCAACGAGTTTTTAAAGTTGTCAAATATTCAAATGAGGGATGATGTCTTTGAACACATTTTTTGAACGGGGGCTCTTCTCCGGAAGAGAAAAAGGCACGTCTCCCCTGCCTCTCGCTCAATGCTGTAAGCGAGAAGGGCCCGCCTTGGCTTAGGTGGCGCAGGCATCGCTCGCCCGCGATGCCTAGCTTGTTCTTTCTCTCGCTTTTTTTGGAAACGCATCATCGTTGCGGATGGTACTGCGCGGCCATATCGCTATCTGGAGGGTGGCATAGAGAGTTGTGTTCTAGCCCGTCGCTGCACTCGCCATTGACGCAGCATGCGTAAGGGACGTTTATGCTGCATGCATTGTCGATAGCGCCGCGGCTGCGGTCGAGGATTGGCTGTATCGACCGGCCCCCCGGGAGCCTCAAATGCCGATGGTGCAGCCGGAGCCACGCGAAAAGCTGCTCTACGCGTCCCTGCATTCTATAACTTAGCTGGTTTCGGGCCGCTCGTTATTTTGCTGCCCGAACATAACACAACAACATGCCCGTCCTAGGTTCAAGCCCCGTATGGTCATAGTGGCTCAGGACTGGCTATTCTGCTATCGCAGGAAACCAATTAGTAACAGGTAAAGTCAACTTGCACGAATTAACAACATGGTCGTCTTCGGTTCAATTCTCGCAAGGACCGTCGCGCGTAGCAAGGAATAACTATCCGAAATTTCTTTCCAAATTATGGCTGGAAGGAAGAACATCGACCTACAAAATATGCATGTTGATCCCTTCCTGTATGTCATTCCCGTTCCTGTATGCTCCCTTCAGCTCGCTTCGCTCTCTTTCCCCATTGTTTAGAACCCATCGTCGCTTCAGAACAATGCGCGCTGCTGCACGCAACCCACGCCTTCATCTTTTCATCTCACCTCTTCGATAATCACCCTTCCCGCTCCTCCTTCCGCTCTTGTTTGCCCCCCTTTTCCTTACTCCCTTCCTCCTTCTTTCCTTTCTATTCGTGTTGCTTTTCAATATGACTAGTATGCTTTAGGATGTAAATTTAAACTAAATGTAAAATGTAAACTGTATTTGCCGTGCTTAAGGCAAACAATAGTAAGGTGCGGGCAGGGGCGGTTCAACCAGTACGCCAACTAAGCGGCCACGTGGGGCCCCGAGGAGAGGAACCCATCCCCCCTACTCGGAAGTAAAAGTGCTTCGCAATCCTTCTCTGGTTTAGAATTCCTCACACAACTTCTCGCTCGACACATCCGAATGGTCAAATTTCGTGTGTGCTCACTTGCGGGACGACCTACTCGGTCCGGATCATATGCGATTCCATTCCAAATCGCTGCTCTCACGAGTCGGTATGGTACCTTGCACACTACCTGGCGCCCCGCTGACCACACATCAGCGCTCCTTGGAACCACGTAGTCGATTACAGCCCGTGACCGATAAGACCCCACAGCTCCCTGCCATCTGCGTACCAAGCCAATTGCCTCCCGTATAAATTTTCTTCTTTTTTCACGCTATCGGATAGCCGGTTCTTGCGGGGAATGGTCCGGATGAGAATCGATCTCGTATGACCTCGTAGGAACCGGTCTCGTTGTGATGATCGACTGCGTCAAATCAGTCGCTACGCATGTTGAATAGAGCAGCAGAATTATGATTAAAATGCATTCTGCCTTTTGGTTTAAAGGGTATACAATATGCGGCATTTAATTGTTGCTCGTCCTCATAAAAAGTTTACCACCATGTTTCCCAAATCTACACGCATCATGATACTGTGTTTGTGGTTGTGCTAATCACAAAACACTTTCCGTGTAGCGTGGCACATAAACGAGCACGAATTTGTGCAGAATTTGGTGTGCCACAGTCATTGCTTCTAACAATTTACCTTTAACTAACTAACGGATCATGAGAATACTGATCGTTCGCAGCCAATGCCACACACGGGAAAAACAAGGAGAAAGAAAACTCCCTCACGTGCGAGAAAGAGCAGCAACAACCAAACCGTAGAGCCGGTGGGATTGTAAGAATGCGACGGGAGATCATCCTCTGTGAGCGAGAGTGAAACAGAAGTCAGAACCATAAACTTCCCATCCATAATTTGCGACCATAATTTGAGTGTGTGTCTTCGCTCCATACAAATCGTGAAAAAAACGTTTTCGCTTGGTCGGAAATCGCGGCGAAAACCGCCTTTTGCGGATAGGGTGTTTTTTTCCCTCCCGTTTTTTTGGCTGCTTGATGCATTGCGCGTTGTCTAGAGCCGTCGTTCGAATCTGGATTTGATCAGCGTGCAAGTTGTCGTGTAGATGTATGAATAGATTTACCGTTGGAGCTATTTGCCGGATCGATCGGAGGCATGCAGCGCACGGGTTTTATATTGTTTCTTAATGCAGTTAGTTGCACTTGTAAAAAAATAATAATCAATCAATGGACGATCATCAATGCACTAGCACACACATGTGAAGCCAACGAGTTTTTAAAGTTGTCAAATATTCAAATGAGGGATGATGTCTTTGAACACATTTTTGAACGGGGGCTCTTCTCCGGAAGAGAAAAAGGCACGTCTCCCCTGCCTCTCGCTCAATGCTGTAAGCGAGAAGGGCCCGCCTTGGCTTAGGTGGCGCAGGCATCGCTCGCCCGCGATGCCTAGCTTGTTCTTTCTCTCGCTTTTTTTGGAAACGCATCATCGTTGCGGATGGTACTGCGCGGCCATATCGCTATCTGGAGGGTGGCATAGAGAGTTGTGTTCTAGCCCGTCGCTGCACTCGCCATTGACGCAGCATGCGTAAGGGACGTTTATGCTGCATGCATTGTCGATAGCGCCGCGGCTGCGGTCGAGGATTGGCTGTATCGACCGGCCCCCCGGGAGCCTCAAATGCCGATGGTGCAGCCGGAGCCACGCGAAAAGCTGCTCTACGCGTCCCTGCATTCTATAACTTAGCTGGTTTCGGGCCGCTCGTTATTTTGCTGCCCGAACATAACACAACAACATGCCCGTCCTAGGTTCAAGCCCCGTATGGTCATAGTGGCTCAGGACTGGCTATTCTGCTATCGCAGGAAACCAATTAGTAACAGGTAAAGTCAACTTGCACGAATTAACAACATGGTCGTCTTCGGTTCAATTCTCGCAAGGACCGTCGCGCGTAGCAAGGAATAACTATCCGAAATTTCTTTCCAAATTATGGCTGGAAGGAAGAACATCGACCTACAAAATATGCATGTTGATCCCTTCCTGTATGTCATTCCCGTTCCTGTATGCTCCCTTCAGCTCGCTTCGCTCTCTTTCCCCATTGTTTAGAACCCATCGTCGCTTCAGAACAATGCGCGCTGCTGCACGCAACCCACGCCTTCATCTTTTCATCTCACCTCTTCGATAATCACCCTTCCCGCTCCTCCTTCCGCTCTTGTTTGCCCCCCTTTTCCTTACTCCCTTCCTCCTTCTTTCCTTTCTATTCGTGTTGCTTTTCAATATGACTAGTATGCTTTAGGATGTAAATTTAAACTAAATGTAAAATGTAAACTGTATTTGCCGTGCTTAAGGCAAACAATAGTAAGGTGCGGGCAGGGGCGGTTCAACCAGTACGCCAACTAAGCGGCCACGTGGGGCCCCGAGGAGAGGAACCCATCCCCCCTACTCGGAAGTAAAAGTGCTTCGCAATCCTTCTCTGATTTAGAATTCCTCACACAACTTCTCGCTCGACACATCCGAATGGTCAACTTTCGTGTGTCCGGTTAGGGCCGCCACTCGTGCTAATACGCCACTGGATGCAAGTCAACCTACCGGGTCGGAACCATCCGGATCATTTGGGAGGTGCGATTCCTTTGCAAATCGCTGCTCCCACGAGTCGGAATGGTACCTGTCGAACTACCTGGCGCCTCGCTGACAACATATCAGCGCTCCTTGGAACCACGTAGTCGATTACAGCCCGTGGCCAATAAGACCCCACAGCTCCCTATAAATTTTCTTCTTCTTCTTCGACGTAACGAACAATGCTGTGGACCTGGCTGAAACGGCTTCTTAACCTTACTAAAATCAAGCTATAGGATAGTCGGTTCTTGCTATCGGGGTAATGGTCCGGATGAGAATCGATCTCGTATGGCCTCATAGGTTCCGGTCTCTTAGTGATGATCGACTGCGTCAATTGATGATGATTAAAATCATTCTGCCGTTTGGTTTAAAGGGTATACAATATGCGGCATTTAATTGTTGCTCATCCGCATAAAAAGTTTACCACCATGTTTCCCAAATCTAGACGCATTTTAATGCTGTGTTTGTGGTTGTGCTAATCACAAAACGCTTTCCGTACAGCGTGGTACATAAACAGGCAAGAATTTGTGCATCATTTGGTGAGCCATAGCCATTGCTTCTAACAATTTTCCTTCAACTAACCAACGGATTATGAGGATACTGATCGTTCGCAGCCAATGACACACACGGGAAAAAACAAGGAGAAAGAAAATTCCCTCACGTGCGAGAAAGAGCAGCAACAACCAAACCGTAGAGCCGGTGGGATTGTAAGAATGCGACGGGAGATTATCCTCTGTGAGCGAGAGTGAAACAGAAGTCAGAACCATAAACTTTCCATCCATAATTTGTGACCATAATTTGGGTGTGTGTCTTCGCTCCATACAAATCGTGAAAAAAACATTTTCGCTTGGTCGGAAATCGCGGCGAAAACCGCCTTTTGCGGATAGGGTGTCTTCGCTCCATACAAATCGTGAAAAAAACATTTTCGCTAGGTCGTAAATTGCGGCGAAAACCGCCTTTTGCGGATAGGGTGCGAGACCCAACCGACAATTTCAAATATTTCCGACGTCGGGTGTACGTCGTGTGAACGTTCACCCGACGTCGGGTGCTCGTCGCATTTAAGTCAATATACGACGAAGCGAAATTTTTCACACGAAAAACGCCACAATTATGGCAGATTTTCTGGAGTATTTCACTCGTGGTTTTTGTCTAAGACAATGGCCATAAAAGAGTGGTTCAAAAAGTCGATACTCTCTCCCCCCCCTTACTCTTTCCCTGTGGGTACCGTACGATCCTTCTTGCTAATCTCACATGGTAGCGGGAGTGATATCGCTTGTCTGCTGTCTTCTTTATCCGTTCGCCCAGATCATATTCGTTTTGAGTGACGTTGCTTCCTCACCTCCTTCATTCCCACCTTTCTCTCCCAGCAGTTATTGGCGAATGCTTGACCTTTGCCTTGTGTGTGCTTGACTTGGTTATTGTTTTTTTTCCTCCCGTTTTTTTGGCTGCTTGATGCATTGCGCGTTGTCTAGAGCCGTCGTTCGAATCTGGATTTGATCAGCGTGCAAGTTGTCGTGTGGATGTATGAATAGATTTACCGTTGGAGCTATTTGCCGGATCGATCGGAGGCATGCAGCGCACGGGTTTTATATTGTTTCTTAATGCAGTTAGTTGCACTTGTAAAAAAAATAATAATCAATCAATGGACGATCATCAATGCACTAGCACACACATGTGAAGCCAACGAGTTTTTAAAGTTGTCAAATATTCAAATGAGGGATGATGTCTTTGAACACATTTTTTGAACGGGGGCTCTTCTCCGGAAGAGAAAAAGGCACGTCTCCCCTGCCTCTCGCTCAATGCTGTAAGCGAGAAGGGCCCGCCTTGGCTTAGGTGGCGCAGGCATCGCTCGCCCGCGATGCCTAGCTTGTTCTTTCTCTCGCTTTTTTTGGAAACGCATCATCGTTGCGGATGGTACTGCGCGGCCATATCGCTATCTGGAGGGTGGCATAGAGAGTTGTGTTCTAGCCCGTCGCTGCACTCGCCATTGACGCAGCATGCGTAAGGGACGTTTATGCTGCATGCATTGTCGATAGCGCCGCGGCTGCGGTCGAGGATTGGCTGTATCGACCGGCCCCCCGGGAGCCTCAAATGCCGATGGTGCAGCCGGAGCCACGCGAAAAGCTGCTCTACGCGTCCCTGCATTCTATAACTTAGCTGGTTTCGGGCCGCTCGTTATTTTGCTGCCCGAACATAACACAACAACATGCCCGTCCTAGGTTCAAGCCCCGTATGGTCATAGTGGCTCAGGACTGGCTATTCTGCTATCGCAGGAAACCAATTAGTAACAGGTAAAGTCAACTTGCACGAATTAACAACATGGTCGTCTTCGGTTCAATTCTCGCAAGGACCGTCGCGCGTAGCAAGGAATAACTATCCGAAATTTCTTTCCAAATTATGGCTGGAAGGAAGAACATCGACCTACAAAATATGCATGTTGATCCCTTCCTGTATGTCATTCCTGTATGCTCCCTTCAGCTCGCTTCGCTCTCTTTCCCCATTGTTTAGAACCCATCGTCGCTTCAGAACAATGCGCGCTGATGCACGCAACCCACGCCTTCATCTTTTCATCTCACCTCTTCGATAATCACCCTTCCCGCTCCTCCTTCCGCTCTTGTTTGCCCCCCTTTTCCTTACTCCCTTCCTCCTTCTTTCCTTTCTATTCGTGTGGCTTTTCAATATGACTAGTATGCTTTAGGATGTAAATTTAAACTAAATGTAAAATGTAAACTGTATTTGCCGTGCTTAAGGCAAACAATAGTGAGGTGCGGGCAGGGGCGGTTCAACCAGTTCGCAAACTAAGCGGTCGCGTAGGGCCCCGAGGATCCCCCATTCGGAAGTAAAAGTGCTTCGCAATCCTTCTCTGATTTAGAATTCCTCACACAACTTCTCGCTCGACACATCCGAATGGTCAACTTTCGTGTGTCCGGTTAGGGCCGCCACTCGTGCTAATACGCCACTGGATGCAAGTCAACCTACCGGGTCGGAACCATCCGGATCATTTGGGAGGTGCGATTCCTTTGCAAATCGCTGCTCCCACGAGTCGGAATGGTACCTGTCGAACTACCTGGCGCCTCGCTGACAACATATCAGCGCTCCTTGGAACCACGTAGTCGATTACAGCCCGTGGCCAATAAGACCCCACAGCTCCCTATAAATTTTCTTCTTCTTCTTCGACGTAACGAACAATGCTGTGGACCTGGCTGAAACGGCTTCTTAACCTTACTAAAATCAAGCTATAGGATAGTCGGTTCTTGCTATCGGGGTAATGGTCCGGATGAGAATCGATCTCGTATGGCCTCATAGGTTCCGGTCTCTTAGTGATGATCGACTGCGTCAATTGATGATGATTAAAATCATTCTGCCGTTTGGTTTAAAGGGTATACAATATGCGGCATTTAATTGTTGCTCATCCGCATAAAAAGTTTACCACCATGTTTCCCAAATCTAGACGCATTTTAATGCTGTGTTTGTGGTTGTGCTAATCACAAAACGCTTTCCGTACAGCGTGGTACATAAACAGGCAAGAATTTGTGCATCATTTGGTGAGCCATAGCCATTGCTTCTAACAATTTTCCTTCAACTAACCAACGGATTATGAGGATACTGATCGTTCGCAGCCAATGACACACACGGGAAAAAACAAGGAGAAAGAAAATTCCCTCACGTGCGAGAAAGAGCAGCAACAACCAAACCGTAGAGCCGGTGGGATTGTAAGAATGCGACGGGAGATTATCCTCTGTGAGCGAGAGTGAAACAGAAGTCAGAACCATAAACTTTCCATCCATAATTTGTGACCATAATTTGGGTGTGTGTCTTCGCTCCATACAAATCGTGAAAAAAACATTTTCGCTTGGTCGGAAATCGCGGCGAAAACCGCCTTTTGCGGATAGGGGAGATATTTAGCTATGGTTGCTGAGAATGTGCATCACGGACGACCATTGCGGGATGGTCGAAGTTGTTGCATTGCATCGTTTGTGGAAGTTGTTGCAGGGGTTTTCAGGGGTTCTCATACTTGTGGGACACATTCATAAATCTTTCTTCCAGCCAAAAAATTAGGGGACACAGAGTCAAATCCTGTTGGATTTTTTTGGTATCCGTTTTGGACAGTCTTCTTGGAAAATTTTGGGGGCTAAAAGTTCAATTCCCATTACATTATGTTCATTTCATTCTTCACCTGTCAATTAAGTGTCCGGTATGATAACTCCTGGGATTCCTTGTAACATGATCAATTAATATCAAACCATTCAATTTTCAATATTCGATAAAGTCCAAAAACATTTCAAGATATTCAAAGTTCGCCAATTCTTCGATTAATATTGAAAGTTTCCAACATTTGTTTGAAGAACACATCTGTGAGCTCTTGTCTGTCCTCTGGAACGATAACCCATTGGACTCTTATGACAATGAGTTTGGCCAGCATTGCTTTCGTTCATTCAAAATTGCTTAAACATGAAACAAGGTATAACAGGAGCTTTTAACAGTAATCAATAATTCGCACTTACCAATTACTTCCAGCATGGCGAACTTCGTTGGTAAGGCAGCGAGCATCCGCAGCCAGGGCGGTTCGGGCATCAACGAGTACATCGCGGAACAGCTCGATCCAACACTGTCCTGGGACGACGTTAAGTGGCTGCTCGGCTTCACCAAGCTGCCCGTCATCGTGAAGGGTATCCTGACGCGCGAGGATGCCATCATTGCGGCCGATCTCGGCGTACAAGGCATCTTCGTGTCGAACCATGGTGCGCGGCAGTTGGATTCAGTGCCAGCATCGGTCAGTGTGTCATCATACACAACTACAAGCAATCGTTTTTGTTGATCAACGATCACCCTTGCTCCCTTCCAGATTGAAGCACTGCCGGAAATTGTCGCTGCCGTTGGTGGCCGGGTAGAAATCTTTCTAGACGGTGGCATCACACAAGGTACGGACGTGTTCAAGGCGCTGGCACTCGGTGCGCGGATGGTGTTTTTCGGCCGCCCTGCCCTCTGGGGATTGGCCGTCAATGGGCAGACGGGTGTTGAACACGTGCTGGACATTTTGCGCAACGAGCTGGACCTGACGATGGCACTGGCCGGTTGCAAAACGCTCGCGGACATCACGAAGGAGTATGTGGTGCTCGAGAATTATTATAGTAAGCTTTGAGCTTTGCAGGGAATCGCTGTGTTGGTGAAGGAAGTGTTTTACCAAAACTGCAACTCAACGATTTCAAGGAATTTCATGTAGGAGGAATGCAAGGAATTGCAAGATGTGAAGTTTAACAGTCCAATGACCATTTTAGAGAGTCCAATGATGGTCATAATAATCTGTCCAGTCTTAAAAACTGTAGAATACAACAAAGAACATTGAGTAGAAATTTATCATTCATCAAGTATTGAGAAATATCTGTCGCTGGCGCCTTTAGACTTCAGGACACTTTTTAAGGTATTTATGTTAAATCGTCAGAGTAAATCTGCCCAGCTAACTGCAAACTAGAATACTTCTAACTGTTCTCAACAAACAAAAAGACATAAATAATCAATCAAAAGCTATTTAAAAACAAAAGCTAAAGAAAAACTCGTCCTTGTCTTTTTTTTGTTTATTTTACTATTTTTATTTTTAGTTTTTCGTTTGGGAGTGTTGTTTGTGTATGTAATTTTTGTTTCCTTCTTTACGTTTCGTTTTGGTAATAATTTGAGTAGTTCTGAAAAGTTCTGCATAGTTTTGCATTGTAGTTTGCATTATAGTTGTTTGTTGTGTCTTTTTTTTTGCAAATTGTTCTGTATTGTGTTTGTTTTTACTTCTTGTTGTTTGTTGTCGTGTGGTAGTAGTAGTAGTTGATTTTGGCTGCTTGTTTGTTTGTTTGTTGTTCTTCTGATCTTGTTTCATTAGTTAGCTTATTACTTAAGTTGCTAGTGTATTATTTAAATTTAAAGAGTATATGCTTATTAGTGAACTCCGTCATTCTCCGTACCTTTTTCTCCATATCTTTGCTCTCTGTGTTCGGCTTTTTTCTGGCTCTTTTGCAAAGGGGAATTGATTTTTCGCATTCCCTTCTTTTCATCCTTTCACAATTTTTCGTTCGTTTTCTGTTTGCGTTTTCTAGTACTACTTCTTTCCACGTGCCCTACACATACACGCCTATTTCCTGTGTTTGACGAATATCAAGCAAGCAATTATTAGCAATCCACTACATTTAATGGGTAATGTTACTGAAATTATGTGTTTTTTTTTTGTTGTTGTTTCCTTAATGAACGGTGATTGTTCGTATATCTGTTTCATTTAGTTTTTGTTCGTGTCGGTTCACCGTTCCATTCTTTCGTTTTGTTTGCCTGTTTGGGGTGATGTTTTCTTTCGCAAAACCGAACGCCGCCAACCATTGAACCAGAGCTTTTCAGAACATTTCTTAAACGTTAGTTTCACACACCTTTTCCAATAAGTGATTACATTGATTACGTGATGTTTTTTTTGCGAGCTTATCGTATAAGGATTATACTACAGAGTTGTTTTAAATTTTAGTCCAAGAATTCTTTTTTTTTGTTTGAGTTTGAGTGACACATTACGACATTAGAGATACCTGGGGCCGACTAAAGATTATTATCGGTACTATTTATGTAGGGAAAAAGCTGATCCAAATGTGACACTTTAGAAAGGGAATAAAAGCGACACTGAAAATGATTTACTTTAATTAAACTATAGCTTTCTGTTTCATTTTTACGATAAATCAGAATTGTGGCTTAATTTGTCATTTCAGTTGCCCAAACAGTGTAAATAAATGCCATTTTCTCTGTATGTGTGTGTGTGTGTGTTTTGTTTTTCTTTTGCCTATTCTTACGTCCTCTAAATATTATTATATGGTACGAAAAGCATGCCCTCACTTATCATCCTCATTTTCCATTCATCCTTTCAACCCTCAATCATCACCATGCTCTATTATTTGGTTTTTTTGTACAACAATTGTTGCATTAATTTTGATTAAATTTCCTTTTTTGTCCGTTATATGCGTAACACAAGTAACAATTTTCAATTATTTTTTGCAGTTTGGTTGTGGTTGAGGAGATCCGGTACTAGTAGAGCAACTGAGTCTCGCTGATCGATTGCTGGTTATGGTTATGCGCAATACGAAAACACTACTCAAAATTAGTATGGCACAGTGGCTGAAATAGCTCTTATTTAAGCATTGCTTCATAAACGCTCCGGAAATAATACGAACATTATGAAATGTCATTTTGTTAACGGCTAATTTTGACCAATGCTGGAAGAAAATGACTAGAAGCTGATTTTGTTTTGTTTTTCTTTTCACTGTTTTTTGTTCCGCACACGAATGTAAACTGTTACCGATGTGAATCAATGTGAGTCAGAGGATCAATTACCTCGAAAGGTAATGTGAACATTATACAAGGGAAGAAAAAACATTAAATTCATTTAGCTTCATCAACCTGTTTGTACCGCAAACCCATTCCTTGCTCCTATAATCGAACTTTTATGCACCTTGCGTACGGTTTTTTGTTTGTTTGTTGTATATGTGTGTCTGTTCTGTGGGTTATCATTTACGCACTACTGCCATTACTAGATTTTGGTTTACTTGTGTTTGTGGGCTGAATTGGTTATTGGGACGAGGAGTAGTAATGTCTAAGAGTTTACTATTTTCTTTGCTGTAACTGCATTATTTACTTGCACACTGATATTGGTTTTAGTTTAATAAGCGGAGGTAAACACACGGACACATGTACTTGGGGAGGGTAAGAGACGATGATACACTACACTTCCACTTTACTAGCCATTTTGGTTGCTTTTGTTCGCTACAGAAAATCCAAACACTTTGGTAGCGTTTTTAGCAAGCACTTCTCACCGCTTGGGTGTCTCGCACGACATTCTAAATAAAACAACTGCAGATGAGGCAGAGAAAGAGATAGTAAAACACATTCTCTCTGTTGGTGAAAAACGATTCAAAGCGGCTTTCTAGGTGGGCGTCACACTGTGTTCACCGCGTGAACAGTTTGCATATCAAACGGGTAAATAAAATTCATCAAAATTGATTTACACACACAGCAAAGACGTACACAGAAAGATCATTTACACATACTGTTTCTACCGGGTCACCGCGTACGCCATACACTTCTACTAGATGTTACCTCTTTTGGTATAAAAAAGAGCTCACAGAATCTCTCACGAAAAAGAACGGGAAATACGGACACATACCGCAAGAGAGCAAAAACTATCACGTACGGTAAAAAGTGTGTCTGTGTGTGCAAAGTGAGCCTTAAGGAAAAAACCCAATAAGTCATTCGCAATAGATTGAGCAAAACCGACGGCTCTCTCAGCGCGTGCGTCATTGCGATCGCGTGATCGCGTTAAACACACAAATTTAACCGTCCGCAAAAGCGACGAACCTCCGCGCCGTTGGTAAGAGCCGTCGTCAATTTGTTTAAAAACCTAGCTACCTAGAGTGTCGATTTTGGGTGTGCACTTTTGCTCGTACTCTGCTTATTACGCGAAGGTTTAGAATGCTTTCCTTACTAAAGAAGAATAAGCGGTGTAGTCGATGTCTAGTTTAAGCGTGAATGGCTAGAAAGGTAACAACAGACACTAGACACTTAAACCAAGGTAGAGGTTTTCTCTCTTATCCGTGCTGCGTTATTGCTACTCTCCCAGTTGAATACTCTCATTCCCCGGTAGTGTGTGCCATGGTGCAAACTGAATTTTAAAATAATTATTCCAGCAGCAGCCTTTTCCCCTTTTCACGACGGAACAATTCGTACAACGTTTTCGCTACGCATGTGTTTTTCTCCAATGTTTTGGGCCTCCACTGTTTCTCTTACCCATTTCGTATCCAATACAGTGCTCAAAACTCTCGTATTACATTACAAATTGCTCTTCCTAACGCTATTTTCCCTGGACAGTAGTAGTGATGCATCAGTTAATAATTTGCAAAGTTTATCATTACGGGTGTGCGGAGGAGCTAAATTCAATGCATGCGCGTTCGGATGTTGAGTCTTTCAAGTCTTTATATCAAGAATCAGGAAGCAATCAATGTAGCATTCCTCTTAATCGTGCGAATGTATCATCAATTTGGGGTAAAAATACGATCTTTATAAAAAAAAGTGTTTCATTCTCATTACCAGAATGGAAGAAAGTTGGTAAAAAACGTTTAAACGAATTACGTAGACACATGAAACACATGTCTATCATTAAATTACTGCTATACCACCGCACTGGTATACCGTCACGCTAGTGTGAAATTTAAAAATTAAGTCAATTTTCTTTTGCTGTTTTGTTTACATGCATATCCTTCGCCGCATAGGGTATGGAGGTCTAGGAGAAAGGGATTAAATACTAGTTACTACAGATAGTCGTAAAAGTGTTAAAGACTTCATACAGTTTCCCCCCATTTTCTGCTCTATCCTTCGGCCTTGGTGGCTCAATCTGTGTGCGCACTGTTGTAGTTGGGGAGTTTTTAAATAACTCTAACTTATACCGAAACAAAAACACCTCTGCTGCTTCACCACTATTTGGCTTTCCTTTCTAACTCATGAATATTAATATCAAATGCGAAGCAAAGTGTGGGCTTGTTTCTAATAAGAGTAGTCATATCACCTAATAAAATATGCACAATAAAAAAAACGTACCACATCGTGTCAGCCAATTACTCGTTCGCTTGGTGGTAAGTCTGTAATGGCGGTGGTTTCCTTTTTTTTTTGGTTTTTTGGTGATCGTTTGCGTAAAAACCACACTAACCAGAACGTATATAGGACACAGTACACAGGACACATATACAATGCACGAATACACGGTGAAAGTTTTCGTTCAATAACTGACTAACTGACTGACTGACGGGGGAGTTTGGGGAGTTTTAGCACGTTAAAAGTGGGCTTTTTTCCTGATATATGCATATAAATTAACGTAAATGCGCTAAATTCGTGCGTTCTGCCCCCTGACTCGTTCTGCTTGACAAAAACGTCACCGTGTTGATACGTAGATTACAGTATCGTTTTTATCATCATCATCATACACTTCTCCTAGGATGGTACAGCAATCTTCACACTACAGATGTTTGCTTCGGTCTTTTTTACCTTCCATCAATTGTTGCTTGACTGGCTGACGAAGGTGTGAAGAAGCGTTATGCCTTCACGCGTGCGTTCACAGGGCGGGCTTACAGATTACACTGCCATAGTATCGTAGGCTGTGAGTCCTGTGCTACCGGAGGCTGCTGTTTGTTTGGTGTACTTGGGTTTGACTTCGTTTCTGGGGTAGCCACGGCGGGTTGCGTTTTTGGTGGGGGAAAATTTGGAAGAACAAAAATACAAATATTAGTACATTCTAAGGAGATGGTTTAGTTGGCAATAGGGCACTGCACAACCGACTTAAGCGCTATCACATATCCGTATGTGTTGTTTCTTCGTACAGGAAACGACGTGCTGTTTGATATGTTTGATATGTTTCTATATTTTGGTGCTGTTTGTTTCGTCTTTAGACGATTATTCTCGTATTCAACCTTTATTATGTACATAAGGAATATACATTCTCTTGTAAAAAAATTAAGTTACCGCAATCATTCAAGTAATCTGCAACAGTTATAACTATAAAAACGAAGTGCTCTTCCATAAGTGACACTTTTTTCTCAGATTTTAATATATACAAAACACAAACACGTCTAGGAAAGTAAATTAAAAATACGTCAAAATGCTTCATAACAAATGCTATCAAATAAAACAAAGAAAGATTATAGAATTTGCAACAAAAAAACAGTAACATTTGTTGCTATGTGGTATTCAAATCACCCTGCAATACTTACACAATTAGTGACAAATGAAAGTCCTCTAAAATCTATGCCTAATGCATTAGAAATTTTAGAGTTGTTTGTTAATGCACATAACACGCACACACACATTACCGTATACCCAGAAGAAGCCAACGAGAAGGGAACCATTGTTTGTTTGTATGACCATGCAACTTATACGATACTAGCGACACCCCAATAAATTATATCACACAACTTTATCTACGTAATCCACCACAAAACACCCTTTTGTCCCCACCCACAAACATAAAACACATAATTACCTTTTCAACAACTTCTCTGTTTCGTCACCATTAATAGCATCGTTGGATTTCGATGAAGCTGTTTTCGATTTTAATAACATTGTTTTGGTTTACAAAAGAGAAGACGAGTACGGGTTTTTTTGTGGACGAGCACATACAATATAAAAAAGAAAGAAAGAAAAATCATAAAATATGAAGTATGTTTGAGAAGAAAACAAAAAAAAACAAACGAATAAGTTTCAGCAGTTTTGAAGGTATGCATGAATATGCGCCGTTCTAGAATGGTTAGAATGGTCTCGAACCGGGGACCTCAGGCCAAACAATGTTATCAATTATAATTTCTATAAATTAGCGTAGGAGTTAATAAAAAAAAATCGAAACTTATCTGCTAAACACACACTCGCACGAACATTATTATGCATTATCACTACACATGAAACGCAAATGCATGCAAAGAATTGGGGGGATGCAATTAAAACATAATTACTGTATCGGAAAGGTTTGTTAACACTGAGAGTTTGGTAAACGTGAACATGAGTATGAAGTGAGTAAACGACATGAAATTGCTGCACACAGTTGGTGCAAAATTATTTTAACAGAGCATTCTCTCCGCCAATTTAACCCATCTTAATACACGCTTTCGTTGAAGCTGAGTTCCTACCAAAGAACGTCACTTGACGTCACAAATCTGGAGACTTTAGTATATTAAATTCTTGCTGGTAGTAAATAAAATAAAAAAACGAGCTTCAATTCATCATTCTCCATGTAGTCCTGCCTTAGAATGAAGGACAAAAGGATGACGGTGCTCTCTACTTTAGAACACAAATATGTAAGGAATGCCTGGTAATATCCATGCATCTATGTAAATGATTTAGGTTTAGTGGCATGACCAGGCTTTTAGTTAGCAGCTCACACGACGAGTACATGTTAAATATGGCTAAAATAAGAGCTTTTTGTAGTCAATATGGCTTTAAATTTGAATAACTTGTAACAGACCGTTAGAAACAAGTTAAAACATACCAAATAACTTGCAGCAAAAAGGAGTCATGAACATGAAATCGTAAGGTACAATGATGCTCCTGGTAATCTATTAGGTACTTTCGCTATAAAAAATGTTTGCTAATCATAGAATGTATGTGAGTGAATGGTGACGGATGATGCAAACAGGTAGTATATGAGGACAAAAAGGTTATGAACGATTGACGAATCCGTGAGGTTATGAGAGGGGGGAGAATATGCGCATACAAAACTGGTGAAGTAACGTTTGCAGGCACAACTAACAACGCCGGCAACTCACCCTCAGACGGTTCTGCAAATCGTGTCACCGATATGGGAAGGGGGGGTTGAATCAATTGCAAATTGGCATTGTTTTGATGTCGAAAAACCCGGCAGAAGAGATATGGAAAATTTAAACAAAACGAGCATTAGAGCAGGATCTCGAAACGTGTACGGATTATTCTTCACATTGCAGCAGCATCTTAGCTCTGGCATTCTTGTGCTAACGTTTTTTCTCTTATTTTCATCCCTAAGAAAGAAACCATTTTTGTTATTTCCACTTTACTTACCTCCATAGTTTCCGCGCGGCCCATTGTCGCGATCGCACTCGGCTTCGGAGATTTCGTTGCTTTCCTTGGAGTCGTTGAAGGACGAGTTGCTCGTATCGTGGTTGCGTGGTGGCGGTGGTGGCGGTTCCGGCGAGCCAACGCTACGGCGTCCGACCGATCCCCGCGAGCCGTAGTGCTCGTACGGTGTGCCATAGTTGCCACCGTACTGCGAACCGTACTGGTCATCCTCCGGAGCACAGTTGGCCGGATCGTCGTATTCGGGTCCGGGGCCACAGTACAGCGAGCCGCCCTGCGAGTTGATGCGTGTGTAACGTCGCTACAGATAATAAAATATAGAAAAAAGAAAATATGAAACCTCATTTCAAATTACGAAAAGTAGCTTTCAATTTCTCCTTACGTATTGATCTTCCTCCGCGCAGTTGGCCGGATCGTCATACTCCGGTGCCGGGGTGTAGATGCTGCTCTGGCCGCCCTGGCTGTTCTTGCGGGCATAGCGATTCTGGCGTGGCTGAAAACGTTACGAACTCATCATTCTAGCAGTGAGCAAATGAGCGACGCTTTCTCGAGCAAGTTGGCTGCTCTATACTTTACCATCGACTGCGAGCCGGACCGCGAGTGGACGTGGCTGGGCACCTGCATCGCCATGCTCGATCCCATCGTTCCCATGTGTCCCGGGCCGCCCATACCGTTCTGGTGCGGGAAGGTTTGGAAGTTCATCGCCTTGGTCGGGTCCATCTCCTCCCGGAATCCAAGCAGATGGAACGTGGCGTACGGGCAGATCTCATCTTCCATGCCTTTAGGAAGCGCGGCGAAAAAATAGGAAAATTTTAATCAAACAACATAAATAAAATGAAGCCACTCACAAGGTAAACGTACGGTTTGTTAGTAGAGAAAACCCCAAACATTACAGTTTTGCAAATCGTTAGTAATCACACGCACACTCACACAAGAGAAATCCAATTGATGTACACCTTACCCTTATCTTTAGTACGCCGAGTGAGTTAGTAGATAGTTTTTTTTTATTGTAATCAAACGGTGAAATTTGAATTTTGTAATAAAAAGTCCAATTGGTTAAGTTGTGTTATACATTTAAGAAGAGAGATAGAAAGATAGGTTTAAACACGTGTAATCTAGGTAAGATTGACAAATAGGTCATGATGTTACATAGCAAGCATGATAAGAGTTAAATTAAGAAGGATGGAAAAAAAAACTTCAAACCAAAATGTGCCAATTTAAATCTAATAATACAACTTCGTGATCTCGAGAGAAGAAGTACTTTAACGTGACTTAGAACAAAAATATAAAACTAAAACAATCACAACAGTGTAAAACAACTTTACCATAGCACGCCGGCGGATGGTTGAAGCGTCTGGGCAGTGGTGGCGGCGCTTTCTTCAGTTCTTCGTACAACGGACGGCGCGGGTCCCAAGTGGTATGGTTGGATTTTATGGAAGGATTATGGCCTAATTTGACACAATACAAATTATATTCAAATTTATGGACGATGGAAAATCATAACAGCGCGATGCTAGTGGATGATTTTGTAAGAAATGATTCACAGATCACGAAAGAAATTTAATTTTAGCGCAGCAAATGTAACGTAAAAACAAGACGGCATAATAAGCGGCTCAGATGCAAAGAAAAAAGAAAGCCACACAGTTTACAGTCCACTAAGGGCGTCATCCAATAGTAGTATCCAGTTTGAAAGAGTAGATGGTGCTCTTTATAATAACTACATCTCTCACCAATTATTTACTAGCTGACGTTTGAGATCTTGAAATCTGAGAGATACTACTCTTTAGATATTAGCATTTAGATACTAACAATAGGATACTTTTTTAAGCAAAGCAACGGCAAAGCAGTCCCTCCTGAATAAAAAAACTTTTTAAATAGTCTTGAGACTAAGCTACTCAGATTAGATCTAAATTAAAGCCTTGAAAACACTTGTTATATGATATGACTGTTGCGCCATCTACTCTTCAAACTGTTTACTAACTAAGTACTAAAGACTAAATCACATGACACCCAAACGACACATGGAGAATTACTGGAAGCGGAAGTGGAAACAAATAATTGAAGAGTGAATAAAAAGTCGAGACAAATACAAAGAGAGATGACATCTACACACTTAAAAGATTCCAAAATACTAACACAGTTACTCAATTCTTCCATTTCCTTCGGTGTCGTTCACTAAACCATACTTACGATTACTGCTGATTTGCGTAATATATTACGGTATTAAAAGCTAAGCAGCAAAGCCGCGTTTCCACAACCGAACCTCAACCCTAAATCAAACTGCCCCTCAACCCCCTAATTACCCTTCCCCCGTACTCACTTATAACAGTTCCGCGCTTAACTCGGTCGCAGGTGTTGTAGTTTGAGCCCGGTACCGGTGGCAGCTTGCGGTTCGGCGGTGCAATGTAACCCAGCTCATCGCGGATGTCCGGTCGTCGCTTGTCCAGTGTGGCGGCTCCCGCCGGTCCCATCGACTGATTATACACGACATCGTCTTCGCGATGGAGCGTCATTGAGCAGATGTGAGGTAAAAGTAGTACATATTATTCGACAATACAATTAACCCTATCGCTAAGTATCTAGATCTGGGATCGATTCTGTCACACTGGTGGTTTAATGGGTGTGTCAATAAAGAGGGGTTTCGTTTGTAAAACTAACATTTACGCGCAAACTCACTCCCCACAGAACACCGAAACCACTGGGTTAGAACGATACAAACAATAATGCCAGTAAAGTAACCTACAGTATACATCCTTCGGTCCGCATCGGGGATCGTCGTCTCGGCGCCGGGAAATTGCTACACAGATCACTAGTACGCCTACCGCCACCACGATCACGGTTGCGATCAGTGGTACCATCACGTTCAGATCGATCCAGTGCGGAATCCACGGCGGGTAGATAGTACCGGGCTGTACAGAGCCGAAGATGGGCGCAACCGTTCCTGCGTTTCATGATTATTGTTTGTATCGTTTCAATGTTCGAAATAACCCACAAGATAACCATTTCATAGATTTAAAATGGCGTTGTTTATATTGACAGAATCGCCCGAATAGATAGTTAGCCACAAATATAAAGTAAATTATACGCATATTTATGAAAAGGAAAAACAAGAACGGAGAAAGAGAAAATAGAGAGAAAAAAGAAGATGTTCCAACATCAGTATACCTTTGTTAGTGTTGCCTTTGCTACGCAGTATACAGATAACAATAATCGCAATGATAATAACAAGTAAAGCGGCTACGACTGGCACTACTAAGTTCAAATTGGAAAGGATGATACGGATCGTGTCCTCAGCCGTTAGCTCGGGTATATCGCGTGTGGGTGCGATTGTCCCTGAAACAACCAATCAGAAAGAGAAGAAGAAAGAGAGATTGAATGGGGGAGATTGCATTAATAGTTTGGTTCTCTTCTTGGAGGCTTGCGCGCGTTTAACAGTTTAACACTTAAACGTTTTGGTTTAGATTTTTAACAAGATCACACTACAAACCCATTCGAACAATTATTTGAACGATTGAAAATGGAAAATATAGATCACCTGTTCGCTTTTCGTTAGACGTAAACATTCCTCTTACATTCCGATACGCATAGAAAGGGGCGTACACTCAATTACGTTCCTGATCTTGAGCAACGCTCTATTGCTTTGTTGCGCGATTTAGAACATAATGTTCCTTTCGTTTCGTTTCGAAAAGGAAACTATTGTTTTGGCAAGGCATACAGTTAACGACAGCAACGAATAAAAGTAACCATAAAAAATACAGCTATAAAAACTTCTATTAACAACTACAACGGGGCTAACACAAAAAAGTGGTTTAACAGTTTATTTAAAAAAAAAACAACAAGTCAAGCTTATGAGGAAAGTGTGCTGAGAACTGGTAACAAGTAAGTCGTGCCTTGATATTGCATACGTATTATGGAGTAAAAAACATTTCAACTACTACAAAAATGCAAAAGGGAGATGTGCTTAAGCGCACGCACTCCAGTTTGTAGGCTGTAGGTGTGAGAAAAGATGAAGATGATAGCGAATAAACTAAATGAATAAAAAATATCTTCATCCGGTAAATTAGATTTTAACTTTCAACGTTTGCTTACGGCACAACAACACAAAATTAAATTAAATTATTTTTTCGGTTCTGTATAACCTTTCTGCGTTAATCTCTATGACTTGATTGACATTGAGGGGATAAGAAACAATAATTGAAAACTAACATCAACTATAAACTAATTTAAAATGTTCAAAAACATGTGTGAATGTGTGTGTTTATGTGCGTTATTTTACACAAGGGAAAACATATCAATCCTTGCGGATTAACAATCGTTTATAATCTAATCGAATTTTGCACAACAGTGTTAGTGAAGTGTCTAATTTTCCATGATATGGATTTGTCGGCTCATTAGCAACAACATTCATTATAACAGATAGTTCTGGAATTTGTTATACTAAACATTTTTCTATTAAGCCTCGGTTATCTTAATGCTTACATTATACACAACAAACAATAACAATTATTATTGAATGATGTGTGTAAGTGAATCTTTTCACTGATGCAATGACAATGTGTACTGTATTTCAATTACTATCGAATCTCTCTCTTAACGATAAAATTAAACGCAATTCGGGTGGTTTCGTTCGCTCCAGTAACTTTCTGATGGTTGTTTCAGAGATATTTGATGTAAATGTCGAATGAAAGTAATATAATTTAAATTACATGATAAAACCAACAATGAATAAGCTGAAACGTAAAAGGTATGACAAAACAAACAAAAACTAAATAAAAAGAACAACTTATTTGTTTTATCTTTCATCTTAACCAACCAATAGCCAATATGTTCAAACGAGTCGCATTAAATTTGGATGTTTAATAAATGTTTAAGCAACCGCGCAAGTCGTTTTTTAATTTGTAACTTTCAGCAAAATATAGTATGAATGATGAAGAAAGGAAAAGGAAATCATATTTCAAAAACAATTTGGCAAATAATAAAATATGACGACCAAATAGATGCTGAAGAATACGCTATCTTACAATATGTAAATATTTAAATGTGATGTAGCTTATCATCATTATGATTATTAATTGATCGATAAAGCATATTTTACTAAACATAAAAATAAGCAATAATAATCCTACCCTTATTTTTTTCGTCACATAACAAAGCATTAATTAAAACAAACTTAAAACCTTACCTCCGGTAATGGTGAGAGTAGCGAACTCATACTCCGCTACAGTAAATCCAGCGTTATTGTGAGCGGTCACGCGAAGATTGTACCAGGTGGCCGGTTCCAAATCCAGCACCACAAAGTTACCACCCGGCTTGACGTTGTTCGAGATCTGGTTCCAGTCAATTTGATCCCTAAAATGTAAGAGCACATTAAACCTTTGTTCTACACAATCCGCCCGCACACGTACTTCTTCTTGTGTTCAACGACAAAGTGCGACATGCGGCAGCCACCATCCTTCCACGCGGGCAGATGCAGCGTAATGGAGTTGGACGAAACTTCAATAAAGCGAGACTTCTCCGGCAGCAACGGTTTCGAGCCCTTCGTGCGCGTGTTCAGTATGTCGGACGGTTCACCGGCACCGATCGAGTTGTACGCGGTCGCGTACACCTGATAGCGTGAGCCACAGTACAGCTTTTCGATCGTGTACTTCGGTGCTTCCAGCGCCACATCGATCGTTTCCCATTCGCCGAACTCGGGCTTGTAGTGCAGCGTGTAGCCCTGCAGCGGGGCAGTGTCCGATTCGTGCGGCTTCAGCTTCACCGAGAGCGAATCGGTCGTCGTTGCGGTAAGCGTAAGCTGGGGCGATTGTGGTGGCGCCAGCACAATCAGTCGGTGCGTAATCGAATCCTTGGCGATGGAATTCTCCGCCGTACAGGTGTAATCACCCGCATCCTGTCGAATGACGTCCTTGATGAACAGCGAACCTTCCGGCAGCTGACGGATGCGTTCATTTGGCACAAACTCTACGCCCTTGATCTTCCAGGTAATTTCCGGCGCCGGAGATCCCACGGCCAGGCATGGCAGCTTAGCGTCCTCCTTGAATGTAGCGGTAAACTTGTCATCGAACGATGCAATCTTGGCCGGGACCTTATCGCTCGGCATGGCGGAAAGCGTTTTCGAGGACTGACCTTCCCCGATCGTGGTGGACGCCGTTACCCAGAATTCGTATTTTTGATTCTTCTCCAGCCCGGACGCTTCGTAGTTGATTTGGTACGACGGTACCTTGAAGCTCTTCGGTTCCTGATCGCCGCTCTTGATGTACACGGTGTACTGCAGAATCAGTCCGTTGGGCTGTGCCGGTGGTTGCCACGAAACGAAAATCGATCCTTCCGACATGACCA
Source organism: Anopheles arabiensis (assembly GCF_016920715.1). Classification (NCBI taxonomy): domain Eukaryota; kingdom Metazoa; phylum Arthropoda; class Insecta; order Diptera; family Culicidae; genus Anopheles; species Anopheles arabiensis. Next base: position 66,760,647 of record NC_053518.1, on the reverse strand, counting down.
GCGCCTTCACTGCGGTCGGTGCTTCCGGCACGTCCTGTTCCGTTTGACAGTGGATCGGCGCACTGCGCACACCGTCGCCGCCCGAAGTGGTCGCCAGCACCTGCATCGTGTAGTTCGTGTACTTCTTCAGCCCGTGCAGCACCGTATCGCTCGAGGCCGTCTTCTTGTAGTCCTTGTTCTTGTCGTTGTTCCACAGATCGCTCGGTGCGTACACCACCTTGTATCCCTTGATGACACCGTTGGCCGATTCTAGCGGTGGGCTTACCCAGGACACGCGAATCGTCTGCGAGGTTAGCGTGGTACACATCGTGTCGCTTGGTGGCTGGTCGGGCGTTCCTTCTGCCGTGTACTGCTTCTCTTCGTCACTCATCGGGCCAGCGCCAACCTTGTTAAACGCCTGGATCACGATCGAATACTGCGTGTACGTTTTCAGATTGTTGATCTCCAGACTGTGCTCCTTGCCTTCTCCACCTTCCGGCGAGTAGTTGACCGTTTCGTAAACGTACAACGTATTCAGCGATGTCTGCTTGTATCCCACATAGTATCCCAGAATGTCACCGTTCCATTCGGCGCGCGGCGGTGCCTTCCAGCTGACGCGCAGTGTCGCCTGATTGATCGCTTCCACCTTGATTGCCTGCGGCTTGCCGGACGGTGCCTCTTCCGCCGTAATGATCGTTACCACATCCGACGGATCTGACACACCGATTTCGTTCTCCGCCACGATGCGAATGTTGTACGTGGTGGCCGGGCTTAGCTTCTGTACCTGCGCCTCGTTCGTGTCACCCGGTACAATCACCCGATCGATATCGTTTTCCCACGAGCCGCGCGAACGCTTGAACTCGATGATGTAGCGCTTCAGCGGTGAGTTTCCATCGTACGGTTTGGCCCAGCTCAGCTGCACGGTGCGGCCCGATTTGTCCAGCACCTTCAGTGCGTACGGCATCTCTGGCACTTCCTGGATGATCATGTTGATGCTCGTGTCGTCGCTACCGAACGCGTTCGTGGCCATGCAGGTGAACAGTGCCGAATCGCTACGCTCCGTGCGCTTGATCGACAGGCTGGAGGTGACGCCGTTGGGTAGAATTTCCTCGCGAATCGTGTACCGGTTGTCGGACTTTGGGTCCAGGCGAATGTTGTTCATGTTCCACAGGATGCCAATTGGTTTCTCACCCTTCGCTTCACACTGCAGTACGGACGGTTCACCACGGCGGGCGGTTTGGTTGCGTAGCTTCTCGACAAACTCTGGCGGCGCTTGAACCGTGATCAGTGTGACTGCGCTCAGTCCCGAGCCGATGCCGTTGATTGCTTCGCACAGGTAGTAGCCTTCGTTCGATTTTTGGATGTTCTGAATGAAAAGCGAGCCTTCCTCAACACGGATGCTTGAGTCGTTCGATCGCAGGTCTTTGTACTCTCCGGGAGTATCTCCTGTAATAGAGTTTGGAGTTCATCAAAGTGATCTTTAGGCACTGTTTGCGCTCATACTTACCCACTGCTTTCTTCCAGGTGACCTGCGGCTTCGGGAAACCATCGGCTTTACATTCGACCTTGGCGTTTGATCCCTGAGCGAAAGCCTTGTCAGTTGGTTCAAGAATCCATCTCGGAGGTACTGTTGCATCAAGTCATAGGACAGATCAAGACAACGCGGATGTTCCATAGATAAAGATATAAGATCATTAGGATATGTACTATTTTTCTTCCCACGCTCATTACTTTGGGATTTGTATTATCACAAGATACATTAAGGTTGTCGATGCTGTATTGCATTTCTTTGCACAAGCGCCTTTACAAGGTAAATGCAAATTACTTTGTGTTTAAGGATCTTGTCCCCACAAGTTACTTGACATCCATCGACAACCAGAATGATTTCCCAAACTAAGAGCCTTGTGGGTCTCACGTTTAGCGTAAGAAAGCAATAATTGGGACAACTTAAAAAGGGGGAGGGGGGTGAGGATATTTAGGAGTTGCATGCACTACTCGGCACTATTGCGAATGTGTGTTCTTGACCGTAAGGGCGCAGAATACGTAGAAAAACACATTCGAAATGTGCGCATTACTACAAACCATAAAAGATGGGATAGGATAAGGATATGGGACAGTTCAAGGGTAATGGGAAGGCCCCAAGTTCGCCCTATCGTCAGACATTTAGGCAGCGAAGAGAAGTGCTTTCTGTGCAGGATGGGAACAGGGATCTGTGGGAATGTTTTGAAAGGAGTTTGAAAGCACTTGATGCGGCAGAAAGAGAAGAAAAGCCAACGACGTTATAGTGGGGCAATGTCCCTAAAATGTAGACTTCAATAAGTTCGTTGTACCCAGAGGATCTTCTTTTTGATAGGCATTGGAATCCCATTTTAATCTTTAAACGGAGCGCCTAAACTAGGAATACCAGGAAACGGGCGATACAGGGAAAATCCTAATACAAGTCGTCGCGATGGCACTGAACGACGATCACCCACAGATAACCCAACTAACCCTTCACGATCAGCTCGACGGTAGCGATGGTTGTCGCTGCCTCATTCGTAGCCTGGCAGCTATAGTTCCCAGCATGAGCACCACGAACCGCCTCAATGCTTAGCGTGCTGCCCCGCTTTCTCGTTTCGATCCGGACGCCCGACACGTGCTTGGAGTGAAGATTCACCTCACCATTAAACAGCCACACAAAGTCGACGGGCAGATCACCATGCACCACCGTGCAGATGATCTGGAAGAACTCATCAACAAACGTTGGATTTTCGCCCGTATTTATAAGCGATATTTTAGGAGGAACTACAAGAAAAGGAAAGGAAGCAACGAAAAAAATACAGGAGAGGAGTTAGTGTCTACTACCATTCACAATCAACTGCTCGGTATGTTCGGCAACACCGGCAGCATTGGTGGCACGACAGGTGTAGTTGCCCGCATGACTGCCCGCAATCCCATCAATGCTGAGCGCTTTGGCACGCTTCCCAAACGCCAGCGCCGTTATCCCATGCAGACTGTCGATCGTACTGATCGCGCGCCCCTCATACAGCCAATCGATCGTCATCGGAAAGTCGCCCGAGATGACGCTGCACTGTATTGAGGCCGATTCGCCATAGTTCATCGGATCGGCACCGAAGCTAAAGGGTAGAATTTTCGGTGGCACTATATTCCGACAGAAGGTTTCAACGGGGATTGAAGGGAAGACAAACAAATAAAACACAGAAAGGAAAAGCACTGTTAGTAGAGTTGCTTGGGATTGCTACAAACCGTTCACAATAAGCTCCGCCGTATGGTAGGTCGAGCTGGCCCTGTTAGTGGCGCGGCAAGTGTAGTTGCCTGCATACCGCTCATCGACACCGTCTATAGCGAGCGCTTTAGTACGCTTGCCAAAGTCCGCAATGTTCACGCTGTCGCTAAAGGACGCCTTCGATATGGAAGCATTGTTAAACAACCACTCAATCATGATGGGCATATCGCCAGAGATTACACTGCACTGGACAGATGCGGAATCGCCATAATTAAGCGCGTCTTCGCCAAACACAAAAGGAGCAATCTTTGGAGGAGCTTTAGAATTAAAACAAAATACGACATTCAAATTCAAACTCTAAAGACAATAAAGGAATAGGGATAGAGGGACAGTAATCAACATTAAAGACGTCTTCACACGGGTCCTAACCGTTAACATTTAACACCGCTGAAAAGGTGGTCACTTCCGCTTGGTTTGTCGCACGACACGTGTAGTTTCCAACGTGCCGCTCGTTCACACCGTCAATCGATAGAGCCTTGGCTTTCTTGCCAAAGTCAGCCTGGTTAATGTTGTAGAACGGGTCCAACTGATCAACGGCCACCTCATTGAGATACCACTGGATTTTAATTGGGAAATCCCCAGACGTAATACTACAGTAGATTAGGGCCGAATCGCCATAGTTCAGGGGTTCATCACCGAAGGTAAAAGGTGCTATTTTGGGCGGGACTGGAAGTTTCAACAGCGAAAGGATTAATCACTCAGACAGCAAATACAATGCCATATGTAATTATTAAAGATATTCTGGAGCATCAATCTAGGATCTTCAGGCATTGGAGTCGTTCCAGAACCAAAAGAACTTTACAGAATGCAACAGGGAAATCTCGAGGACAAAGATCAGGATATTGCAAACCTTAAAGCTACTATTCTAGCCACCAAAACAACTAAAAAGCAAACCATTCACGAGCAGCTCCGTGGTGTAGGACACCGTTTCAGCCTTGTTTTGAGCCTCGCACGTATAGTTCCCGGCATGTCTCCCGTGTACGGAGTCAATGTTCAGCACGCTCAGTCGCTTGCCAATGCTGGTGATCGTAACCGTGTGATCATCTATCAGATACCCATTGAAGTACCACCGGATCGAAAGTGGAAAGTCGCCGGAGAGCACATTGCACTGAACCGAGCCCGAATCGCCCGAGTTCATCGTCTCATCGCCGAAACTGAACGGAACAATTTTGGGTGGAACTTGCACAGGCGAATTGGAATGAAAAGGAGTAAAAAGAAAGGAAGATATAAGTGTGTCTGATGATTTATTACCATTTACTACCAACGAGGCACTGTAATGTACGACATCAGCCAGATTCGACGCCTCGCAGGTGTAGTTGCCCGCGTGCCGTGCCGCGACTGAATCGATCGTCAGCACCTTCGCCCGCTTGCCAATGTTGGTGATCGTGGTGGCCAGATCCTCGATCACAGCACCATTAAAATACCAGCGAATACCGATCGGCAAATCACCCGACGGTACATTACACTGAACCGAACCCGAGTCGCCCTCGTTCATCGGATCATCGCCAAAACTGAAGGGGAATATTTTGGGAGGAACTGTCCAGCACCAGGCCCCATTAGGAGATGTAGAGAGAGATAGAAGTAGAAAAAAGGGGGAGGAAATGCATAAGATACTGGAGCAAAATCACGCCACAAACCATTGATGATCAGCTGGGTACTCTGTTCGACCGTGCCTGCCTGATTCTTGGCCCGACAGGTGTAGTTGCCAGCATGATGGTCCCGGATCGACTCGATCGTCAGTGTACTGACGCGCCGACCGGAGTGCACGATCGAAATGCCGTAATCGTTTGATCTCGACACGAGCTGCCCATCGTGCAGCCATTCGATATCGATCGGCAGATCACCTACCGTCGCAGCGCACTGTACCGTCACGAAGCTGTCTATGTGCGATGGGTCCTCGCCGAACGAGAAGGGAAATATTTTCGGCAGCACTACTCACCGACATCAAAGGGATTTAAGTAAAAATAATGTATCAAATCAAATGGAATAAAATCAAGGTCATGCATTTAATAGGACATGGACATGTAAAAGATGCAACATGCAGACTTAGCGTAGTTAAAGTTTAGCCTCCCAACACCGTACCGTTAACAAACAGTTCGGCAGACTGATTCCGACTGCCAGCAACATTTTTCGCAATACAAGTGTACACCCCCGAATGGTCCGCACCAACGGACGGGATGTTGAGCGAGCTGGACCGTTTACCGATCGAGGTAATTTCAATGTTGGAACTGATGCGTATCGGGCGCCCATTAAACTGCCAGCTAATCTCGATCGGCAGATCACCTTTGGAGGCGTGGCAAGTAACCTGAACGCTTTCCTCCGAATCGACATGCTCCTCAAAGTGGAAGGGATTAATGACTGGCAGAGCTTTTCAACGAAATGGAGCAGTTGGAATTTAAAAAAAAAGGAAATTACTAAACTTAAGCACTTCAACGAAACAAACCATTAATAATCAACTCAGCGTTGGAGGACGCTTCTCCAGCTTTGTTCTTCACCCGACACTCGTACAGCCCACGATGCTGCGGTTCGATTGCATTTATGCTGAGGGAACTTAGCTTTTCCGACAGCTTCACTACCACGATGCCTTCATTTTCCGACGATATTGGGACGTTGTTCAAATACCAACGAATTTCTAACGGAGAGTCACCCTTCACTACCATACAGTTGACCGCAACACTGTCGCCCGTGTTGAGGATCTCCTCGCCAAAGCTAAACTGCATGATTGTGGGTACCACTACAAGGACCGGGAATTATGACCCAATAACAAAGGAAATATAGGGAAAGGGTATTAGAAACAGCAGAAAAAAGACCAACCATACCATTAATGACAAGCTCCGCAGAGTAGAACGCTTCGCCGGCACGATTTTTAACCCGACATTCGTAGGTCCCCCTATTGAAGTAACCGATCGGGTCGATGCTGAGCGAGCTTAGTCGCTCAGAAACGCGCCCAATAATTACACCATTCTCGTTCGTCGGCAGCTGATTACCGTTCATGTACCAACGAATCTCCAATGGTGCATCACCCTTAAATACCATACACTGCACAGCAGTGCTTTCGCCCGAGTTGAGTGGTTCCTCTCCAAAGAAAAACGGTGTAATCGAGGGAGGTACTAAGCGAAAAGGGAACAAAAGGGGTTGGGATAGAAAGACAATTAATTCTAATAGAAGACATTGAACCCAACCTAACACCTTCAGCTGCGAGACATGGCGCACCTCGCCGGCCTTGTTACGGGCCAGGCAGGTGTAGTTGCCGGCGTGCTGCGAACTGACTGATTCGATCGTCAGCATACTGACGCGATGGCCACTCTTCGTGATGATGACTCCACTGTCACCATCCGTGTATAGTGGCTGTCCATTGAACGACCAAACAATTTCGATCGGCATATCGCCCTTCGTAACCGCACAGCTAACCGTCGTCATACTGGACGTATCGAACGGTTCATCTCCAAACTCGAACGGCATTATGTAGGGCACAACTAGTTGAAAACGTCAAACGAATTTGTGGAAATACAGGAGTAGAAAGGTTAGAGACATTGGAAGGTAAGCTATAAGGTAGAAAAGATGTACTATAGAACATCTTGATAAACCTATCACTACAAGCTCCGAGCTGTGCTCGACCGTTCCGGCGGCGTTGCGTGCAGCACAGGTATAGTTCCCAGCGTGCCACGGTTGCACAGATTCGATCGATAGTAGACTATTACGTTGACCACTTCTCGTGATGGAGGTACTTTCACCCGTCAGAATAGCCTGTCCGTTGAACGTCCAAGTGATGTTTATCGGTAAATCACCCTTCGTGACGGTACAGCTGATCGTTACCGCGCTGTAGATGTCGAACGGTTCCTCACCAAACTCGAACGGATGTATTATGGGCAGAACTTACGACGGAGGTACGAATGGTAGTGGAAATTGGTTGTACTTTTAGTAGAGAGAGAGGCGAGGATTTTAACAAGCATTTAGAATAAATATTTATGCCACCGTACGACTAACCCATCACATTTAGAATGGAGGAGTACTCCGCACTACCAGCCTTATTGTTAGCTACACAGCTATAGTTTCCAGCATGTCGAGGCTGAACTGATTCTATCGAAAGCATACTGATTCTATGTCCACTGTTTGTAATCAATACTCCATCACCACTATGAATTTGACGATCGTTGAATAACCAAGCAATAGTGATGGGAAGATCCCCCTTCGTGACGGCGCAACTAACGGTAGTAGCACTATAGATGTCGAATGGTTCCTCACCAAACTCAAATGGTAAAATGATGGGCAGTACTATAGAAAACATTACACAATGTACGTAACATCACATTTTTAAGTCTTGTTCCCATCAGGAGAGGAGTTTGGAAAAGGATTTTCGAAGGATATATTAAAAATAAGGTTAAATTATGTATCCCACGCTCACCCATAACCATCAACTCGGCAGAATGCTCCGCCGAACCAGCAGGATTCTTAGCAATACAGGTATAGTTTCCTGCGTGTCGCGGCTGTACCGATTCGATAGTAAGCATACTGACTCTTTGACCACCAGGTGTGATCAGTATGCCGTCGTTGGTGTGCAGACGATAAGAGTTGAAATACCAACTGATTTCTATTGGAGAATCACCCTTTGTAACCGCACAACTGACGGTCGTAGCACTGTAGATATCGAACGGTTCCTCACCAAACTCAAATGGCAATATAATGGGAAGTACTGAAGAAGACATGACACATTGTAACCTTCAAACTATTGTTGCTGTCAGTAGAATAGGTTCACAGTTGGAAAAGGAATCATAGGAAATTCAAATATAGGCTTTGATCAATTCCCACGCTCACCCATCACCATCAACTCGGCAGAATGTTCCGCCGATCCAGCAGGATTTTTCGCAATGCATGTATAGTTTCCCGCATGTCTTGGTTGTACTGATTCTATCGTAAGGACACTTACTCTCTGACCGCCAGGTGTGATCAGTATGCCATCATTAGTATAAAGTCGATAAGAATTGAAATACCAACTGATCTCGATCGGAGAATCACCCTTTGTAACCGCACAACTGACGGTCGTAGCGCTATAGATATCGAACGGTTCCTCGCCAAACTCAAATGGTAATATAATGGGAAGTACTGAAGAAGACATGACACATTGTAACTTTCAAACTATTGTTGCTGTCAGTAGAATAGGTTCAAAGCTGGAAAAGGAATCATAGGAATTCAAATATAGGCTTAGGTCAAATCCCACGCTCACCCATCACCATCAACTCGGCAGAATGTTCCGCCGATCCAGCAGGATTCTTCGCAATGCATGTATAATTTCCCGCATGTCGCGGCTGTACCGATTCTATCGAAAGCATACTAACCCGCTGCCCGCCAGGTGTGATCAGTACACCATCATTCGTACGCAACCGATAAGAGTTGAAGTACCAACTGATCTCGATCGGAGAATCACCCTTCGTAACGGCACAAGTCGCAGTCGCCGTGGAGTAGATATCGAACGGATCCTCACCAAAATCGAACGGCATAATAATTGGAATGACTGGAGACACGAGGAAAGGCATTAAAACAGCAAAAAAAGCATACGAAATGCAACATAAAAACTAAAACAAACTCCCACAAACTAACCCATAACCTTCAGCTCGGACGAATGCTGCGCCTCGCCAGCACGATTCTTTGCAATGCACGTATAGTTCCCGGCATGGCGCGGCTGTACGGATTCGATCGAGAGGAAGCTTATCTTTTGCCCATTGCTTGTGATCAGCACACCGTCGCTAGTACGCAGCCGGTAGTCATTAAACAACCAGATTATTTCGATCGGTGAATCACCTTTCGTAACAGCGCACGACACCGTAGTGGTGCTGTAGATATCAAACGGTTCATCCCCAAACTCGAACGGCATTATGATTGGCGTGACTTGCGAAACCAGAGAAGAAGAAGGACCACATTCAGTAGACAGGGAGGTTTTTTTCGTTGGAAATACAGGCAAAGGTAACAAAGAAGGGGTTTACAAACTATTATATTCGAAAGATCTTCACTCCTACCGATCACTTTCAGCTCAGACGTGTGCTCCACAAAGCCTGCTTTATTGCGAGCGACACAGGTATAGTTGCCAGCATGGCGTGCCTGTACTGACTCGATGTAAAGCAAAATCATTTTCTGGCCACTTTTCGTGATCGTTATACCGTCGTTGGAGAAGATTTTGCTACCATTAAACATCCAGTTGATCTCGATCGGTGTGTCACCCTTCGCGACAGCACAGCTCACTGTCGTTGTGCTGTGTATGTCCGAGGGTTCTTCCCCGAACTCGAACGGCAGAAGTATCGGAGGAACTTTGGGAAGTTTAAAACGAACAAGCAGATAATTTTTGACACAGGATATAAGGAGAATATGGTTGGAATTGAAACCCAAAATAAGCAGCAAAATTTGTACTTTATAAGCGAGAGAGCACATTACCGATCACCTTCAACTCCGAGGTGTGCTCCGCTGTGCCGGCCCTGTTTCTAGCGATACACGTATAGTTCCCGGCATGGCGCGGTTGCACAGATTCAATCGAGAGGATACTAATCTTCTGACCACTTTTCGTTATCAATATACCATCATTCGAGAATATCATGCTATCATCAAACATCCAACTGATCTCGATCGGTGTGTCACCCTTCGCGACGGCACAGCTGATGGTAGTGGTACTAGCCATATCCGCTGGTTCATCGCCAAATTCGAACGGAAGTAGAATGGGAGGCACTTTGGGGAAGGATTTGAACAGGAATGCAGAAAAACATTACTCGACATGTACCAAGGCTGATTATTTACCAATCACTTTTAGCTCTGACGTATGTTCCGCGAATCCTGCGCGGTTTCTTGCGACACATGTGTAATTACCGGCGTGCCGTGCCTGTACCGACTCGATCGATAGAAAGCTAATCTTTTGGCCACTTTTTGTAATTAGAATTCCATCAGATGTGAACAATTTGCTACCATTAAACATCCAGTTGATTTCGATCGGTGGATCACCCTTTGCGACAGCACAGCTAACCGTTGTAGTACTCTGAACATCTACAGGATCTTCTCCAAAATCGAACGGAAGTAGAATGGGAGGTACTTTGGAGGGGATAAATAAACCGACGGGAAGATATTACACTCAAGAAACACAAATGCCTGTTACCCATAACTTTTAATTCTGACGTATGCTCAGCAAAACCAGCACGATTCCTTGCAACGCATGTGTAGTTGCCAGCGTGACGTGCCTGTACCGATTCTATCGACAGAAAGCTAATCTTTTGACCACTCTTGGTGATCAAGATGCCATCTGAGGTAAACAGTTTGCTACCATTAAACAGCCAGTTGATTTCGATCGGCGGATCACCCTTTGCTACCGCGCAGGTAACAGAGGTGGTGCTGTGAACATCTACCGGTTCTTCTCCAAAATCGAACGGAAGCAGAATGGGAGGAACTTTGGAGAGGATATAAACAAAACGGAAGATATTACAACTTGAAGGATGAAATAAGCATTACCCATCACTTTTAACTCTGAGGTGTGTTCAGCGAATCCAGCACGATTCTTAGCGACACAGGTGTAGTTACCGGCATGCCGAGCTTGAACTGATTCTATCGATAGAAAGCTAATCTTTTGACCACTCTTTGTGATTAGGATTCCATCCGAAGTGAACAGTTTGCTACCATTAAACATCCAATTGATTTCGATCGGTGGATCACCCTTTGCGACAGCACAGTTTACCGACGTTGTACTCTGCACGTCTGCCGGTTCTTCCCCGAAATCAAACGGCAGTAGTATAGGCGGAACTTAGGAGATAAGTGTAGACAAAGGAAATTAGGGAAGCTGACAAAGCATTTTCTTCAGTAGGAAATAGGATACATAATAATGATTTCAAAACCACCTCTCTCCGAGACAATTACCAATCACTTTCAACTCCGAAGTGTGTTCCACCGAACCGGCTCGATTGGTGGCCAGACACGTGTAGTTACCGGCGTGCCTCGGCTGTACCGTTTCGATCGATAACATACTGATCTTCTGCCCACTTTTCGTAATCGATATCTCGTTGCTCGCCTCAATCTTACGTCCCTGGAACAACCACTCTATCGCGAGCGGCGTGTCACCTTTCGCCACCGCACAACTGACCATCGTCGTACTGAGCACATCGGCCGGCTCATCACCGAACTCGAACGGAAGCAACACAGGCACAACTTAGACATGGAACAGGAGTGTGTAAAAGGGAAAACGGACAGGAAGTGTAAAGTAATGAGAAAGTACGTTCTAACCTATAACTTTCAGCTCGGAACTATGCTCAGCGAAGCCCGCCTTATTCCGCGCAACGCACGTGTACCTTCCAGCGTGTCGGGGCTGTACCGATTCGATGTACAGAATGCTCATTTTCGGCCCCGACTTGCTAATCGAAATACCATCCTCCGTGGCTAACGTTTCCCCACCAAACATCCAGTTGATTTCGATCGGTGTATCACCCTTGATAACCGCACAGCTTACCGTAGACGTAGTAAGCATATCAAACGGTTCCTCTCCGAACTCGAACGGCATTATAAGGGGTTTCACTTTTACAAGGGGAGAACAGAACGAGGAGATGTAGGAATAGGATCGAAATTTCTAATTTCAACGAAAGATGTTCAAACACATATACTGAAGCAATTTCCCAAATAACACTTTACCTATCACCTTCAGCTCGGACGTATGGTTCGCCTGTCCGGCAACGTTTTTCGCCATGCACGTATAATTTCCCGCATGGTACGATTGGACGGACTCGATCGTTAGCATACTGATGCGCTGACCACTCTTCGACACGAGTATACCGGAGTCACCTAACACTACATCCTGTCCATTGAACAACCAACTGAAGCTGAGCGGAGTGTCCCCTTTTGTGACAGCACAGTTCACCGTTGCCATACTCGCCTCATCCAGCGCTTCCTCACCAAACTCAAACGGCAGAATCACAGGCAGAACTTGTACAGAAAGGAACAACGAAGTGGAATCGTGAAATAGGACAATTTGGAGAAGGATTTAATACTTGGAGAACAGCAACCTATAGCAGAAATTCACCACAAACCCATAACTTGCAATAGTGACGTGTGCGTCACTTCGCCAGCCCTATTTGCCGCGTGGCAGGTATAATTCCCGGCATGCCGAGACTGTACCGACTCGATCGTCAGCATGCTAGCCTTATGGCCACTTCTCATGATCAAAATACCATCGTTCGTCGCAATTCTACGCCCGTTGTACAGCCAGCTAATGTCGATCGGTGTGTCACCCTTCGTAACGATACAGCTGACCGACGCCGTGCTGCCAGTGTCGAACGGTTCGTCGCCAAATTCAAACGGTAGAATGATAGGAATGGCTATTCGATTCGAGTGGACAAAATGGGAACAGAAGGAAGGAAAGAAAAGTGCACATCTTAGCTATCTGGCACGAACACCCTCTTCTTACTTATCACTCGCAGCTGCGACGTATGCTCGGCAGTTCCTGCCTGATTGCGTGCACTACACGTGTAGTTACCGGCCTGCTTGGAAAGTACTGATTCGATGGAAAGGATTGAGATTTTGTTGCCACTTGGATTGATCAAAACACCGTCGTTGGAAGACGTGGGGCGTCACCTTTGGTTACGATACAGCTTACCGAAACCGTGCTGCCCGTATCGTACGCTTCGTCACCAAATTCGAACGGAAACACGATCGGAACGACTTCCGAGATCACGCAGAATAGGAAAGAGGAAACCAAAACGGGGGCAGGAATTATTGAAGGGGGAAACTCAGCAGATCTTACCCATAACCTGCAACTCTGCCGTGTGCTTGGTGCTGCCAGCACGGTTGCTCGCGTGGCAGGTGTAGTTGCCGGCGTGTCGTGAGTCAACCGCATCAATCGACAATATGGAAACGCGTGGTCCACCATTGGTGATCATGATCGCATCGTTTGCCGCTAGCCGGCGCCCATTAAACGACCAACCAATGTCGATCGGTACGTCTCCCTTCGTAATGATACAGCTGACCGACGCCGTGCTGCCCGTGTCGAACGCTTCTTCCCCAAATTCAAACGGCAGGATCAGTGGAGTTACTACCATTCGCGAGTGATCAGCAAAAAATTTCAGAAGGGCAATGGGAAAATAGGGAAAGGGTTAATCTTGAGGAACACTTTGTACAACTCTTACCCATAACCTGCAGCTCAGCCGTATGCTGCACGCTACCGGCCTTATTCTTTGCCGAACAAGTGTAATTTCCCGCATGTCGTGAGTGGACAGAGTCTATTGAAAGCATACTAATCTTGCCACTACCCTTCGTAATCAGAATTCCCTCATCGAGTGTTATCCGTCTTCCATTGAACATCCAGCTAATATCGATTGGAGTGTCACCCTTCGTGACGATGCAACTAACCGACGCCGTACTACCACTATCGAACGCCTCCTCACCGAACTCGAACGGCAGAATGATTGGGACAACTATTTAATTTTCAGGAATATCAAGGAACGAAATACAGGAAATGGAAAGGGAAAAACAATCAAAAATGTTGTCAGACACAATCAACTTCTCCTACCGATCACTTTCAACTCCGAACTATGCTCTACACTTCCAGCCGCATTGCTTGCCCGGCAGGTATAGTTGCCAGCGTGCCGCGAACGAATCGATTCTATGTAGAGCGTGCTCATTTTCTGACCCAGCTTTGAGACAGTAATGCCATCGTTGCTGGATATACGTCTACCGTTAAACATCCAGCCAATATCGATCGGAACATCGCCTTTTGTTACGACACACTGCACCGAAACCGTGCTGGACGAATCGAACGGTTCCTCTCCAAACTCGAACGGCATAATTTGTGGTACGGCTATAGTAATGCAACAGTAGATGATACAACTTGGTAGAATACTGAAATAACAAATCTCTGAAGGACCTAACGACCGAAACCATCAGAAAGATCTTGAAAAGGGAAAGGAAATAAAGGGACAGCGTGTATCCTAACTCATAATGATTACCAATCACTTTCAGCTCCGATGTATGTTGCGCTTCGCCTGCATTATTCCTTGCCACACAGGTGTAGTTACCAGCGTGCCGTGATTGAACCGATTCGATGGAAAAAATGCTAATCTTCTGACCACTCTTCATGATATTAATACCATCGTTCGTCGTAACTCGATTGCCATTCAAAAGCCACTCGATCATGATCGGTGTGTCACCCTTCGACACAACGCAGTTGATCGAAACCGTGCTGGATGAGTCGAACGGCTCATCTCCAAACTCGAAGGGCATAATTTGAGGTACGGCTGTAGTAATGTATATGACGATTGTAATCATTGATGTAATACCTAACTGAAAATTTCTGGACGACATAACCGAATATCTGAACAAATCTCCGAAGGACCTAACAATCGAAAACCGACGAAGTTTTTGAAGAGGGAAGGGATTTAAGGAAGCCGTATGTGTCCTAACTCTTTAACATTACCAATCACTTTCAGCTCCGATGTGTGTTGAGATTCTCCAGCCTTATTCCTAGCCACGCAGGTGTAATTTCCGGCATGACGCGATTGAACCGATTCAATCGAAAGCATACTAATCTTTTGACCACTCTTCATAATGTTGATCCCATCATTCGTCGTAACCCTATTGCCATTCAAAAGCCACTCGATCATGATCGGAGTGTCACCCTTCGACACAACGCAGTTGATCGAAACCGTGCTGGATGAATCGAATGGCTCATCTCCAAATTCGAAGGGCATAATTTGAGGAACGGCTGTAGAGATTTAAATGACGTTTATAATATTTCATACATGAAATACCGAAATAAAATCTCTGGATGACATTACCGAATATCGGAACAAATCTCTGGAGGACCTAACGATTGAAAACCGAGGAAGTTCTTGAAGAAGGAAGGGATTTAAAACTGCCGCATGTATCCTAACTCTTTAACATTACCAATCACTTTCAGCTCCGATGTATGTTGCGATTCGCCCGCATTATTCCTTGCCACGCATGTGTAATTTCCGGCATGACGTGATTGAACCGATTCAATTGAAAGAATACTAATCTTTTGACCACTCTTCATAATATTGATCCCATCGTTCGTCGTTACTCGATTACCATTGAACAACCACTCGATCATGATCGGAGTGTCACCCTTAGACACGACACACTGGATCGAAACGGTGTTCATCATGTCGACCGGTTCATCCCCAAAATCGAACGGAAACACCGACGGTCCAACTTGAAAAGGTAGAGCAGAGTACTCGTTTTAGTTCCGGGATCTTGGTTTAGGATTTCTACAGGGATATCAAAATCTAATGCTGGAATGGTTAATCAGATGTGTTGCTGAATGCGTATTAACCATTCACTTGCAGCAGTGCCGTCTGTTGCACCTGCCCAGCACGATTCTGAGCCACACAGGTGTAGTTGCCACTGTGCTGATCGCGCACCGCCTCGATCGTCAGCACGCTCATCCGCTGGTTCGTTCGGCTCATGGTAATGCCGTCCTCGGACGCGATGCGCCTGCCATTAAACCGCCAGAAGATGTCGATCGGGAAGTCACCCTTATTCACCGTGCACGATGACGTGACCATATCGTTCAGGAAGATGATGTCGCTGCCGAACTCGACCGGTAGCATGTGGGGAAGAACTTCGATGGAGGGGGATATTGGGGATGTTTTGTTAGTTGCTGATTTCATGGAACCATTGAACAAAGAAGCAGAAGCAGCAAGAAAAGAACACAGCTCAAACCATTCACAAACAGTGACGCAGTGTGAACAGCCAGTCCGGCAGGGTTTTCCGCAATACAGCTGTAGTTGCCGGTGTGACGATCGCGAACCGATTCAATCGTTAGGAAGCTGGTGCGCTGCGTTTGGCGTGAGATCAACACCCCATTGTTGGTGGTCAGATGGTTCCCGTTGAACTGCCAACGAATATCAACCGGCGAGTCGCCCTTGCTAACCGTGCACGAAACGGACACCGTGTCGAGGGAGAAAATTTCCTCACTACCAAAATCGAACGGAACAATCTGGGGAAGAACTGCCAACGAAAAACACGTTCGCTCAGTGGACGGGTGACGCGGGAGAAGTTTTGGGTTGAAGTCGAAAGCGAGCGAAAAAAGCTTGCAAAAATCTACGCAGATGCAAACACACACCGTTCACCAACAGTGGCGTTACATGCTCCATGCTGCCAGCGTGGTTCATCGCAATGCAGCTGTAGTTTCCACTGTGCCGATCCCGAACCGATTCGATGCTGAGCGTGCTGAGCCGCGGGCTCGGCCGACTGATCAGGATGCCATCGTTCGAGTAAATTTTGTGCCCGTTCAGCAGCCAGACGATATCGATCGGTAGATCGCCCTTGTTCACGGTGCAGGTCGCCGACACCATGTCCATCGCGAACACTGCATCTTCGCCGAAAACGAACGGAACGATCTGCGGAGAAACTGCGCAAAATGTCCTCGAAGTTGTTTTTAAACCTATCTGTCTAATGCCATGGTGGAATTAATCTGTACCTCCACAAACGCAAAGAAAACATCAATCGTGGCGAGGTGAATAATGGAAGCAGTAAAACAGCAGGAAAATAGAATTAAACTAGCGACATTCACCGTTCACAAAGAGAACTGCCGTGTACTCTACCAGCCCTGCTTGATTCTTTGCATGGCAGGTGTAATTTCCACTGTGTCGATCTCGCACCGAGTCTATGCTAAGCATGCTAATACGCGTGCTCGTCCGACTGATCAGCACACCATCGTTGGTGTACAATTTTCTCGCCTTTCCTGGACTCGGAAACGTTGGCGTGAACTCCCAAGCAATGTCGATCGGCATATCGCCCTTGTTTACGGTGCACATAGTAGATACCATATCGAACTGGTTCACCTGTTCCTCACCGAACCCGAATGGGACTATTTGCGGTAGAACTGTGTGCGATCACATGAACAAGAGGAAGTTATTTCACGCATTTTACCTTTCATTTCCAACAAATACGAACAATATTAGTTACTCGTAACGAAACACATTCAACACATCTGTGAAACACGCTAGTAACCATCTTCAGTGTACACTCAACATTTAGTACCCTGTTAATTACACGTATATAAATATTGCGGACACGGTAGCGACAGCAGCCAGTAATGCCGATTGCAATAAAATTACAACCAAGCGACATTTCACTGTCACTACCATATCTCTGCACAACATGTATCAATCTCATGTGATATTGGAACATTAAACTTACCCATTACTTGCACTTCCAGTGTACCGCGTGCCGTGTAGCCTTCCGAGTTCTTCGCGACACAAGTGTATGTGGCTTGGTCCGAGTTTCGTTCGACATTTTCGATGATGAGTGTTCCGTTCGGGAATACCTTCTGCTTGCGGTTGATCGGCAGCTGTCGGTTGTCTATAAATCAAACGAAAACTCATTACAATATGTCTACAAAGCTTAAATTTCATTTATCAACCTACCTCGTTCCCATACGATGGATTCAATTGGATAACCGGCTACCGGGCAGGTGACAATCAGCGTTTCGCCCGCAACGATCGCCTTCTTTTCCATCGTTCGCACGTACGGCAGACCGTACACGTTCAGCTTGGCGGAATGTTCAGCCACACCGACTTTGCTGCTTGCCATACACTTGTACAGGCCACCGTCGTTCGAGTGGATCGAGGTAATGTTCAGATGCGACACAACGTCTCCATTCACCGTCACGTACTGTCCGACTTGGTAGCGTTCGCTGTTGGTGATCTTCTTTCCATCCAGCTCCCAGCTGATTTCGGGCGTTGGGTTACCGCCGGCAACACACTTCAGAAACACAGACGGTCCTGGGTGGCGCGTTTCCTCCGGGAATGCCTCACGAATGATCGGTGGGTCAACTAGAAAAGAAAAATGGATATTATGAAACATCGAAATATCGTAAGAATTCCCTGTCCATGCTACTTACAGCGTCCACCCAGCTTGAGTTCGGCGCTAGCCTGTGCACTTTCCTGATCGTTGCGAATGAAACACTGGTACATGCCCTTATCCTCCTTCTTGACGGACTCGATGCGCAGGACCGCATCGCTGTGACCGAGCGATTTGCCATCCTTCATCCACGACACGGTTTTGATCGGGTTGCCCGAGAACTTGCACGTAAACACGGCCGGTCGGCCAAAGTCTACCGTTTGCGTGCGTGGTTCAATCTTTGCTGCCAGCGGTGCCGTCACGGTCAGGACGGTTTCCACACTTTCGCCACCGACGGAATTGTTCACCACGCACAGGTACTTGCCCGAGTCGTCCACGACAGCGTCCTTAATGATGAGCGTTCCCGACACCTGCTTGACACGATCGTCCAGCACGACAGCCTTCTTTTGCTGAGTTCCTTCGATGTACTTGTACCATCTGTGAAGCGGGGAAAAATGAGCAGAAAATTGAAACCATATTAACAAGATGTAAAAGTGTACGTCAGCCTTTTCCATAGTCCAATTTAAAAAAACGACAAGAAAAACACAGAAAATCTAAATTTTAATTTATACAAATAGAAAACAAAATTATGAAAACTTGAAAGCGAAACTAGAAACAAGTAAAACAAAATGAAAACGAACAAAAGTCTTCACATTCGATGGATAGCACACAATAAAACTAAAATAGGAAATATAAGCTCGAATGACTATGGAATATAGCTTGTGATGTTTTTTGGTGTTTTTTTTATGCACAATATTTTGAATTCTAACGAGGACGATCGTGGCAAAAACCCTCCTTAATTTATACAATTACCTTTCAGAGAATGAAAGTAAGATCAGAAATAAGTTAGTGTCTTAATGACACCAGGAATTAATCTAATTATTATGTTGATCAATTAGAAGAGATATTTTTATTGCTTTACAAATTCATCTGACTTTGTTTCAAAGAAACACAGCTTCGAAAGATCAAACAACAATGGAAAAGTTACATATGATACTAAGATACTCAATTATCAAGAAATGGAATCTACTTCAACGTTTCGTTGAATGGTTATTGTTCTGATCTTACTTTCATTACTCCATACTTACCAATGAATCTGCATTTCTGTACATTGAATTAACTAGTTACCCATTCGAGGATGACTTTTATGACCAAATACGCTCTAGAAATCACAGTTATTTTGTACACAAAATAGTACAAAAACAATGAACAGTTTCTATTCCATTGGTTGTAATAATGTCCTGCTCAATTCAACATGGCCCCTGTACTCTTCTGCTTACCTAAAGCTAGGCATTGGGAATGATTGCCCCAGGCAGAGGATGGCAAAATCTGCACCCGATTTCACCTTCATTTCTTGCAACAGTCCCCCGGATATCTTGGGTGGAACGCTACCAATTGGTTCTGCAGATACGTTTAATACCGTTGAACATTAGTATTAACGTTAAAGTCCCAAAATACAAAATCAAAACCTTCCTGTTGGGATATATGGTATTGTGACACTGGAACATGCCTTTTTTTCCTTCCAAAAACCTACCAAAATTACCTAAAATTTGGCGTAGGATACGACTGCCCGAGACAGAGAATAGCAAAACCATTCTCGGCCTTAACAAGCAAATCCTGCAGATGATGTCCAGCAATTTTCGGTGGAACGCTTCCAATAGGCTCTAACAAGTGAGATCATACATACGGACTGTGGTTAATGTCCTGTGATCGCTCAATGGTGAACACATCCAAAACAAATTGCCTCAAACGCAAGACATAGCTAGGGTACACAACTATACAGATCTTCATTACCTAAACACCGGCACTGGAAAGGACTGTGCAAGGCAAAGCAGTGCAAAAGTTGTATTCATTTCCACGATCATCTCCTGCAGGCGTCCACCGGACACTTTAGGTCCCACACTGCCTACTGGTTCTAGAAATAGCAATATAAACTCATTCAGATTTCGAATTCTTATTTCTTCCCTGTTATCCAATCAAAACGCATCTGAACGTGGTAGAGTAATGGGTATAGCGATATGGGAAAACAAGTAAAAGCAAACAAGGGTTCCTTCCTGTGCAAAATTAAAGAATTTACAAAATCAGAATCACCGATAAAATAGGATCGCTCCAACCAAACGACGCGCCAACATCGAAACCCGCAAGGAAGAAAAAGATAAAGCATGATCGAGGTAAACGCAAATATACGCTGATTCTTCTTCTCGCATAAAACTAACCAGCAGCAACGTATCTTTTTTTTACTTTTTGTGCGGTTATGATCGAGGAAAAAAACAGAAACGGAAACAAGACACTGCAACGCAACGCAAATCAAAGCCACTATTTCAGCAATCACCTGAAGGCCGGCGTTGGGTAGGCTTGCCCGAGACAGAGTATTGCAAAATCCTGCGCACTTGTTACACGCATTTCCTGCAGGCGATCGCCGGAAATTTTCGGTGCAACACTGCCGACAGGTTCTGCGGGGAAAGAAAAGAAGAGTGAGAGCGTAAGAAGTGGTTTGGGAGTAAAGTAACATTAACCAAACAACAACAGGTACGAATAGAAAGTATACTAACTGAGAGAAAAAAGGAAGAAACAAAAACTCATAGTCTTACAGCTATGCTTATCTCAATGGGTATCTCATATGTCTGACATCCCAATTTTTCGTTTGATTCAGTTCTTTTTGTAGGTTAGGTACCTTAGAACCGCTCTATTTCATTTCCAATGTCGCCTCGTTTTCCTTCGCTTCTTCAGCCCAAACTGATCGTGATAAGCATTGCTGTTGCTGTGTCTTGTTTTACCGCACTGCTTACCTCATTATTGGAACCGGGAACGCCTGGGCTTGACAGAGCAGCGCAAAGCTGCTGTTGGCCGCTTTGTCGAAAATGCTCCCCTTCGATTCCGACGAGAACGTTGGCGGTTTGGAACCGACGGGTTCTGTCGTACCGGAAAAGCAGGGAAGGTTAAGGTAATAATCAATTCAACAGCCATTATAAGACTTGCAATAGGTTTGATGTTGGCGATCTGTGTTGCGCATTTGGTGTGTTTAATTTTTTGTGTCATTTGAATATAAACTCCATGGAATGGAATGGTTATACAGTACACTAACACTAACCTAGTAATGGGCACCGGATAAGCCTGCGCCTGGCACAACAGTGCAAAGTTTGTATGCCTGTTGCGCCGAAAGATGCTTCCCATCGAATCAGATGAAAACGTGGGAGCCTTGGATCCAATCGGTTCTATAGAGCAATTTCATAAATAAACGTAAATTAAATCATTCCTAACCTGAATATTGCCTAAATATTGGAATTTGGATTTACCATTTCAAATATTATGAGAGTCTCTATATTCTCATCACCTTGTAACTGGCACCGGATATGCCTGAGCCTGACAAAACAATGCTACTACGGAGTCGCTCGGTTTGACAAACATGCTAATCTTGGAGTCGGTGGAAAATGTCGGTGGCTTAGACCCGATCGGTTCTATCAGAAACAATTAACAGAAGTAAAAAACATATATGACGTATTGCCTAGAAATGAGTCAATTCCGATGCAAACACAATACTGCCTGAACGTGGAACGGTGTACTTTTGTACCCAAATCGATCGAAAATATCGACCTCTCTGCCACATACCTTGTAATAGGAACTGGATATGCTTGAGCTTGACAAAACAGAGCCAGTGTCCTGTTGCTTGCCTCCACAAACGAACTGCTACGAGCCGTCGTAGAGAAGGAGGGCGCTTTCAGTCCAATAGGTTCTGAACGAACGTATGAAAATACATCAAAACTGTAGTGTCTCTTATCTTTACGCCCCAAACTACAAATTGCCCGTTGTGTTGTGGTTAGGTCATCCTCTACCTCTAGGCCTACCTTGTAATTGGCACCGGAAAAGCCTGAGCCTGACAGAACAATGCGAACGTAGTATTGCTCGGATACTTGAACGAACCGCTAAGCAGTGCTGATGCAAAAGATGGTGCCTTCAACCCGATAGGTTCTAAAGTAACGTAAATATGTTGGGAATCAATCTTTGGATCATAACCTTACGTGTCATGATCAAATCTTAAAACCCTGAATGTTGGTTAAGATGTTCCCCAATGTGCGAATTACCTTGTGATCGGTACGGGAAACGCTTGTGCTTGACAGAATAGAGCAATAGTGGAACTGCTTGGCAGCTTGAACGTACTACTAAGCGAGGCGGAAGAAAAGGTTGGAGCTTTCAGTCCAATCGGTTCTGTGGAACAAATTGGTTGGGAAATATCAGTGCCTGACTCAAACGAAAAAATATTCTAGAAACCTCTCCAAACTGCCTGAATTTGCTTGGAACGTGTTACCTTGTTACTGGAACTGGAAATGCTTGCGCCTGACAAAGCAGGGCCAAACTAGCACTGCTCGGTTCAACGAATGAGCTTGTCCTTGAAGCGGATGAAAAGCTGGGAGCCTTCGAACCGATCGGTTCTACATAAAACACAATATTTTAATTTACATTCTAACGGAGAAGACAACCCACCCAAAACAAATTGCCTGACAGAGATGTTGGATGATGTTGGAGATGTTGGTTTACCTGGTAATCGGAACAGGAAAACCTTGCGCTTGGCACAACAGTGTGATCGTAGAATTGGCCGGCTTTTTGAACGAGCTTGTGCCAGAATCGGACGGAAAAGTGGGTGCCTTGGAACCGATCGGTTCTTTAAGAAAGGAACAAAAAATGGAACGGAAAATGGGTTTTGGCCAAGAAAAAACCACGGCACTCTGGCCCAAGAATCGTAACAAACTGCCTGAGATGCGTGTAGGAATGGGGAAAGCATAGGTTTACCTTGTGATCGGAACAGGATAAGCCTGAGCCTGACAAAACAGTGCAACACTTGTATTGCTCGGCTTCATAAAGGTGAACGTTTTAGAATCGAACGAAAACGTCGGTGCCTTCGAACCGATCGGTTCTATGAGAGAATAAGATAATAAAGCACAAGATAATTGAAATTTTTGATAGTTCTTCAGTCCACAAAACAAAACTGCCCGAATGAGAGAAGGGAACGGTGGATTATGGATTACCTGGTCACCGGTACTGGGTACGCTTGGGCCTGACAAAACAGTGCAATGTTCGAGTTGCTCGGCTTAACGAAGTACAGTTTCTTGTAGTCAAAGCTGAACGTGGGAGGCTTTGAGCCGATCGGTTCTGCAAAACAGTTACAACCCAACTGTAATGATCTCTTCTACCACAATGATCTTTTTGATCACAATAATCTAGACAAGCTTAAAAATGATCTCTTCTACCACCGCGTGAAACTACATTCATGACCTTCATGTTTGGGATAAGGTAGACCTTTTAACAACGATTTCCGTTATATCTTTGACATACCTACTAATCGGCACAGGGAATGCCTGGGCTTGACAGAACAACGCCAAGCTCGTGTTGCTCGGTTTGTTGTACGTAATGCTACGCGCATCAGATGGAAATGTTGGCGCTTTTGAACCGATTGGCTCTGCAAAAAAATTCGTAAAGACTTATTCGTAACCTACTCGACCTCTTTCGGACCTCAATTCCTGAATTTTGGAGAATGTTGGCTACCCTGAGTTGTACAATTCCGTTCCTGCATTCCCAAACCTACCTAGTGATGGGAACTGGAAAAGCCTGCGCCTGACAGAACAGAGCCAAACTATGATCGCTCATTTTTGTGTACGATCGACTGTTTTCGTCCGAAGCAAATGTAGGTGCCTTCGATCCAATCGGTTCTAGAATGTGTGGTGCGTACATTTAAGAGAGAAAAAGTGTTTAAGATTTACCGATACACTGGGACGGGAAATGCCTGAGCGTTGCAGAGTAAGGTTAGACGCTCCCCAGCTTCAACGCGCGACACGAACAGTGCCGCATCGTTACTAAATGAAGGTGCCTTAAATCCGATGGGCTCTGTTTTTTTCGTGGTTGACAACAAAAACGATCAAGTTAATCAGATCAACAGATAATGCAAATAAATATAAATCCATCCAGATAAAGATCAGGGTACCCTTTTACACACTACTATCACTGAGTAATTACCTATAAACAGGCACCGGAAATGCTTGAGCATTGCAGAGCAGCGTAATGCGCGTCCCAATCTCCCACGATAGTGCAAACTGTGACGCATCGTTGTTGAAACTCGGAGGTTTAAATCCCACCGGTTCTGATGGATAGTTACAAACAAAACCAAGTTTTTAACAAAACCAATAACTACAAAATGCCGTCAACTGTGAAAGGTACCCTCTGCCTACCTAAACACTGGTACGGGGTATGCCTGGGCTTGGCACAGCAGCGCAACAGTTTGATTTAGCAAGCTATCCACGTAGTTCATCGAATGCGTAGCAAACGAAGGTCCTTTACTGCCAATCGGTTCTAGTGGGCGAGTATTGGGAAATTATGTGGTAACGATAAACAAAAAGAAACAAACTGTGCCAATTGGTGTCTGTGGGATAGGGTTGCACTGCTGCTATCTGCACTTACTTGAAGATCGGTACCGGATATGCTTGTGCTTGACATAGTAAGCCAACGCTGTAATTTACTCGGACATCCAAATAGGTCATAATGTTTGATCCAAATGAAGGAGCCTTACTACCAATTGGTTCTAGATTGGAATATCAACAACGTACAAACGATCATTGGGATTGTTGATGTACTGATGCACCGTATCTTGCCTTGATGTATTGGGATAAGGGACCTAACCTCGCTTTAAATTATTCTCAAAATGTGGCTTTATGATCCAGTTAAGCTAACAGTATAGCCTTCAAAAAGTCATCGAAGAGCTAAATTGATTTCTCAAGAAAGAGGAAAAGTAAACTTACTTGAAAATAGGGACTGGAAAAGCTTGTGCCTGACAGAGCAGTGCTACCGTTCCGTTCACTGAGTTTCTAACAAATGCCATAGCATCAGTCGAGAAGGAAGGTGATTTGCTTCCAATCGGTTCTATGAAATATTCATCAAAATTGAATAATCAACACAAGGCACTATGCTGCCTACCTGAACACTGGTGTAGGGTAACCCTGGGCCTGACAGAGCAGCGCAACACTGCTGTTCATCTGCGTCATCATGATCGTGATCACGGAG
Source organism: Anopheles arabiensis (assembly GCF_016920715.1). NCBI lineage: Eukaryota > Metazoa > Arthropoda > Insecta > Diptera > Culicidae > Anopheles > Anopheles arabiensis. Next base: position 66,735,452 of record NC_053518.1, on the reverse strand, counting down.
CTCGAAAACGAAGGAGCCTTACTCCCAATAGGTTCTACAACGAATAGACAAATGTGGGCCCAGCTCTTTAAACTATGGCATCTACAACCGACCCAACCCAAAAAAAAAACAAAATACCTGAACACGGGAACTGGGAATGCCTGTGCCTGACAGAGCAGTGCCATCGTGGCGTTAGAAGCAGCCCTTACAACTGCGATCGCTTCTGAAGACAATGAGGGGGCCTTGCTGCCGATCGGTTCTGTATTGGGATTGATTGAACGAAGATAACAACCCCCATCAATCACACACCTACCTCTACCTTTTTGTAAACCCCCCGAAACAAACACAGTTCCTAAATGTTGGCATAGGATAAGCCTCAAGTCACGCGCTCTAACTACCTGAACACCGGAACTGGAAAGGCTTGTGCTTGGCAGGTCAGTGCAATGCTCGTATTTCTGGCTGCTTTCACCGCAACCGTAACGGCATCGTTGGAGAACGAGGGCGATTTACTGCCGATCGGTTCTAAGAAGTGGGAATTACGGGTTTAGATAGACTTTTAGTGCTAACTAACAAGCTAACCTGAATGAAGCAACCGGGTACGCCTGAGCGGGACAGAAAAACACTACATTGCTGTTCATACGACGCTCCATCCAGATCTTTTTACTATCGGACGAAAGTACCGGAGGCTTTGCACCGATCGGTTCTAGAAATTGAGAACAGCCATATCGACAACTTCGTCTAAAGCATTTTTCTTTTGAAGTTCAAATAAAATATTTGATGCTCAAAATCAAAACAAATTGAACGACTATTGATCGATATTAGGTAAACCCACTGTTTCTCAAAAGCTCATCCTACTATCTCACCTAAAATTGGGTGCTGGAAAGCCTTGCGCCAGACACAGTAGTGCAAGATCACTGTTGGGATCGGCAAAAATTGGTTTCTGTGTCAGGGAGGGCGTTTTAGGTGCGGTACTGGACACCGGTTCTGAAAGTGTCCACAAAACAAAATTTCTTCTATGAAGTTTCCTATTCGGCACAGATGACATATCTGTGCCGTAAAATCTCCTATTCTGCACAAGTTGTAAGAATGTTGGTATATGAGGCCCTATCATCCTAAAAGTCCCAAAAGAATCCATCTCTCAGGAAAGTTGATATCTATCCACATTACCTAAACACCGGCACCGGAAACGATTGAGCAGGGCAGAGCATTGTTACGTTAGCGTCTCGTTGTACGAGCAGCTTCCGACTCTCATCTCCGGATGTTAGCCGAGGTGCAACGCTTCCAACAGGTTCTGTAGAATATCCCCAGAAGAGACAGTGATTGGTGTAATTTGTAATTACATCAACTATTTTAGGACATTCTTTCTCTAAATGTTGGGATATTGGTGTACAAAGCTAAAAGATTCGGGCTTACCGAAAGGCAGGAACCGGAAATGATTGTGCCGGGCAGAGCAGTGTGGCGTTGGCGGTGACCCGTTCCACCTGCACTCGCATCGCATCGCCGGACGTAAGCCGTGGTGCAACGCTGCCAATAGGTTCTGGAGTAGGAGGAGGAGGAAGACAGTGAGAAGTGATGCACCAACATCCGGGAATAAAGACAACAACAAAACAGAGTGCTCTTGCCAATTAATTACGCAAAAAAAAAACAATGTCCTTCTATACATCAACGTCTGTACATGTTTCTGACCTCATCTGATCTTTCAAGAGTAATGCCAATTACGTCACAACATCCCACAGTAGATGAAAACCTTGAAACCCTTTGGTAAACAATTGACCAACGGACGGGTGAAAATTGACACTCGATGTGGCAGCTCACCTAAAGGCAGGCACCGGAAAGGACTGTGCCGGGCAGAGCAGTGTTATATTGTGCGCCTCTCGGATGTCCACGTTGCGGCTCTTGTCACCGGACGTAAGACGTGGCGCAACGCTTGCCAGTGGCTCTGCAGTAGGTGTGCAAAAACACAGAAGATGGAATTAATGTCAATGTTTTCCCTGGCGCTACTATGCGCAAAACTGTTTGACATTTGTTCTAGCTTGTTCCGACTTTTCGATTGCCGTGCTGAGAATTGGGATGCGCAACCGTGGCCGCTAACTCACTCACACACACGCCAATGGACCGACCGTTAAAGGTTGAAGGAACTAAAGACACGTTACCTAAACACTGCTATCGGGTAGCCCTGCGCTGAGCAAAGCAGGGCGATCGTATTACTACGCCTCACTTCGGCCGTCACGATCTTGGACGTGGAGTCTAGCTTGGGAGACACCCTGCCAAGTGGTTCTAGAGTAGAAGTAAAAGGATTTCAATTATTGTGTCAAGCTTTTTTCTCTCCCTTTCTGTCTGTTTTAATTGATGTAAACGGGTGCATTTGATGCGTGAGTGTGTGTGTTTGTTTGTGCATACATTCACCTCGTTTTACGCACGCGATTATCTCACCCGCAGCGCAGCATTGGCCGGATGAGATGTGGTGGATTGTTAGTTGATTTGATTAATTGTGAGGCACAACTGGAAGCACCAAGGCTAGTGCAAAACCGTACCAGGTGGGGGAGGGGGGAGATTGTTTGTGGCAGTATAAGAGGGGGCAGGGTATCGCTCTTTTTTTCTTCCTATACTGTGATGAGAAGCACTCCAACAAGCACGCGTGTGACACACCATGCACCGTGGTCCAGTGTGTTCTTCATAACTGTGTACGATTGTTAGTAGCACAAATTGTCAGCAATGTTGAACCGTGTTTCCGTTTTTTCCAACTCATTTTTTATGGGCAACACATACACCAACATGGTTAAAACACGAGCGATCTGATTTGAGACACCTATTTCTTGCAACCATTTTTGCTAAACTGATTTTGTAATTCTTCTGCGTCAAACAGGCGCCAGTAGGTGCCCGGACATTCAATTTTTCTACACGCAACACAGGGTACCCTATCCCAACATTCAGGCAATTTGTTTTGATTTGGAATTATGATTAGTGGTGGCAGCAAAATAAGTGTGAGATAGCATTTCTTTCTGTTTATTTTGCTGCCGGTGATCATCAGCGTCATAAAAATAAGATAAAACTCGCATCACTTTCAACGCAGCACACAACGTACATTCAGCTTTCCAATAATGTTATTTAGAGTCGCTTGTAATGGTAATTAAGGTAACTAAACAGGTTAATATGCATATGCAATTTAAGAAAATACTTTATAACCTACCAAATTAATTAAAGATAACATTAATTGAATGCAGTTTGATTATCTAATCTAATGAAACGACAGAATTTAACGCTAAATTACACTTTAAACTTTCTACAAGTGCTTACAATGGTGACACAATACTTCTTTTTCCTACATCTTTTAGTAAAACAACCTAATATACAATTCTTCCTAGATTAATTAAAAACTTTTACGAATCAAATCTTCAAATATATCTCGTGTTGATTATTACATGCTTGAAACTAATGGGACTAGAACGACGTCCGACGATGTAGGAGTCTAGTCACCTATCAAATAGACTAATGTCTCTCAGCGCAGATGAAACGTTAATAACGAACAAATACTACATCTAGTTCTCACTCAGATCACATATATCTACATGAAAAAGCTAAACTATTCCTCAAGCACGCAGTGACTTCATCGCTTTAATAATGGATATCTTACTTTACATTTCTCTACTCCAGCAAATTCCAACAGGTGGCCTTCGTGAGATACTACACCCTACCAACGCAAATGATTTTAATGGAAAGCTGAACATGTAGTGATCGTTGAACGAGCGACAATTCCACGAAACGGAATAACGGAAGCAATTGCTCCATCACTCATGTGCTTGCTTTCATGTAGCTTGTACTAGCGAAACGATTATTCACCCAGCACACAAAAAACACGCGAACCATAATATAACACAAATGTAACCGAGCACACTCACGAGGAGCATGGGACGCAATATTAGTTGTGACATGATTTAGTAACACAGCATGAATGGTGGTGCAATACACGCACAGAGTTAAATCTTTACTATTTTAGAACAAAACAGAAATAAAATCAAGCAGCTCGATAAAGCTGCAGATTCAATGGAATTGAGGTTTTATTATTTTTATGACGGATGACGGAATTAGCGCAAGTGATTGGAAGCATGATGTATAATAATCGGTGGGCGCGCGCGCATGATCGAGTGGAGGGCAAAATGGGCAGGTGTAAGACCAACATCACACACACGGGAAATTTGGAATGCGAACCGCGGCCGGATTAGTGTGATGGGTGAAGACGAACGCGGATCACGGATTCCAAACACTTACGATACGCTTCGGCAATCACTTCGGCATTATAATCACACATAGACACGTATAGGCAGATTCAGAAAATAATGTAAAGCATCTCGTTTGAAAAATTAAGTACAATATTGAATTCAATATGATTACTATTCTGCTTCTGCTTCGAACTATCACGCAAATTACTTCAATTAATTGCAATTTATGCTGAAAGATCATCACTAGATCACGTGTTATTGTTTAATCACGCATTAGAATACATTCGGCTACTCAAGGTATCTCCATTACCGCGTATCCTATGTGATTCTATCGTACAATTGAAATATCGTAACAACCCATCATCTCGACGATCATCCACCGGATAATCGGCTCACTTTCATTCCGATTACGTGAGTAAACTTCGAAAACCCCTTCCACATGCGCACCAAACCGTATCGTGTCGAAATGAAGTGTAAAAGTGGTGCAGCAGAGTTAACTGTGTCCAGTGCTCCGGCAGACTTCTGTCTCGGAGATATCGCATATCGATCGTGGGATTATATTACACATACGCGAAGCAGATGATGCGGTGCCACAAGTGCGGTGTATAATATAAATGATTCTGGGGGTGGTGGTATTTAATTTAGCCCTAAAAGATGCGATCTTCGGCGATCTGGCGATCGAAAATGCATACCAATGATGGTGAGAGCTCTCGGGAAGGGTGTACTAATGTGATGAAGCTGTGTTTAATATAGGCGCGCGCGCAGATCCATTTACGCGGACCAGGAACAAACGAAACGAAAAAGCGGTAATAGCGGGGCGAGAATGCTTTACATTATATTTCAAGTGATCGACCAGCGTCTCCCAGCGGACAGCAGCCGGCAAAGGCATCTCAGACAGACGTCACGTGTCTTAATATTTGAGCTCTTTCGTGCTCTGCATTCGAAATTACAAGAAGAGAACCAAAATCGGAACATCCTGCTCCAAACTCCACCGAACTTCTTTGCCGACTACTGACCGTCGATTGTGGCTACAAATGAGTCTATATGTGTGTGACGATGACCGAAGTGATGCTGAGAGGTGCGCGGACCAGGCGCATTATTAATGCGTGTCGTGGCCGAGCGATCCTGCCTTCAAATTACCTGTGATGACCAGTCGTCCCTTGGTGGCTGATAGGCGTGTTTCACCGGTCAGCCGGTGCTTGGTGCGACACTGGTAGCTCTTGTAGCCGTCTTCGGGTCCCACTTCGCGAATGTGCAGCTCACCGGAGGGTAGCACCATGTATTTACCGTCTACACAAGGCGGCAACACGATCGCAGACATTTGGGTAGTTGATGATGACGGGAAAGATAAGAGAAGAAATTTGTTAGAAACTATACGCGCTAGCAAAGAAGTAGGGTGTAACCCACAAACATGCATATCTTAGCTTCACACTCCAACATGCAAACGGGATGCCATTACTGGTCGGTGTCATACTGCGCGAGCTGGGGTCTGATGAAGAGCGAGCGTTTAGACATTTAAGTCCGTTTTGTAGCGATATTTATCTAGCTCTAGGCCTGCCCCCTTTCTACAACATCCAGGGCATCTTCAGATTTCGGTTTCCAAGAAAATTAACCTGTAGGGCCAACAAACTTGCCACGAAACCGTGAGGCAAGTTCCTGTCACCGGGCTCGTTAGCCCGGTGTTCTAATAAAGATAAGATGACGTGGGGAAGATAATTTATGCTACAAAACGAGAGCTACCGCCTTCCAGCACACCTCCTGCTCCATGTTAAAGGCATGAACCAGCATTGCGCGATGACTGTTCACACCCACCAACACACGAATGAAGGGTTGTGCTGCTATGCGGGTGGAACTGTTGCATCTCCATGTTGAGTCTGCCGGCATGATGACACCGACCAGTAGAGCGGCCGCCGCCATGTTGCTGTGGAATCTACTTGCCTACCCCGAACCCTTCTTTTCGTCACAACGATCGCGAGCACGTAGGGCAAATCGTGTGCCAGAGAGTCTTTTCCGTCTCAGGCGTTTCCGCATTTCCGAAAACAAAGACTCAGAGAAAAAAGAATTACAGACGACACATACACACACACACATTACAAAACACGCAACAGAAACGAGGAATGCGCGACAACTCTATTAGTTTGGTGCACGATGCAGGGGTTAACTGGTCGTTTTTTAGTATCTAATTCACTTTCCATTGGAAATGAAATGAAATCGGATTAAATAAATCTGTTTTTATAATGCTCACTTCTACCTTTAATTTAATTATGTTTGTAAAAGAAAGGAAACTCATATAGCTGTTTAAAATATTCATTAAGAAAGGAAAAACAAATGCAGCTGAAAATCTCCTAATGAATTTCTAATGAAGCCTAATATACAAGGTTTTCCAAGTCAGTTTCGAATATAATCATTGTTAAGCGAAACGTGCAAAATGTTTTTCCACGTCGATCTAACATTTCATTTTCGTCATAATAATTTGTAACTTCATCAGCATGATTTTCAACACTTTCAACAACCACTTCACTTCATTTTGCACACGGTCAATAACAATGTTTACATGACAAACTGACTTGAAACCCCCTGTAAGATGGCAGATGCATAAACGCTAACAAAAGCGTAGCTACTAACAGAGAAGTTTATAGTTTAATTTTGCTTATAATATTTCATTGGAAAAGTTGTAAAAATGCTAAAACTACTCTTTTAGAATAATTTGAAAATAATATGATTTATTCTGAGTCCCCTTAAAATGTATTTTCTGTCCTAAAATTTATATTTTGAATTAAGCTCATTATGATCATTGATCCTCAATTCATACTGACCGAATCTGGTTTTAATATTATTAAAATTTATTTTATCAATTTGAAATTCAATTACCAATTTCAACACAGGACTATCAACATTATTTGTTGAAGAATGTACTCATAATTATTGGTTATATTTACAAAAAATCGAATAATGAACCGTTTTCCAAAACAAGCAGTAAAACCCTGCAATTCATCATGTCGCTAAACGTCCGCCGCCGCCCACTATGGAACACTATGTGGTTGGGGGGGTTGGTCAGGCGATTCGTGTTGATTCAAGCCGCTTAACCGACATAAAACTCTAACATCGCGTGAGTAAACATTAGCATCGCATTATGGCTGGAATTTGTCGTAACCATTGCCGCCACCACCACCACAAACGAACCAGCAAAGAGTGCAAAGAGAAATCAAGCATCGTTTGGTGCTTCTTCCGCACCGAAAGAGAGGAGCGCTTTGTTTCTGTTGCGTGCCGTATGTAAATGAGTCGCCGGCTGAGTTCGATCGAATCGAAACGCGGATCGTCTGAGAGGGAAACATCATCGATGAGTTGTTCTTCTTCACTGTCGATGCAGTTCGAACGTTCTTGTTAGAAATTCTTGTATTTATTTTCATCTTTTCGTTTGCTTTTTAACTTTTCTGTTATTTGAATGACAATAGGAATAAGCAATGCATTATTCTTGAAATATCTTTTACTAAGAGGATAAAGGTATGTCAACCCTATCTGAGTCTATCACCAATATAATGAATAGCTTGTTTTCCACAAACAAAACATTCTTAATTGATACCATAGCTCTAACTGCATTGTAAATCGAAAAGAACAACCCAATGATTGACTCATATCTATTTCGATACGAACATTATTTCCGCTTCATGGTGCCACAAAGCCCATGAAATCGTTTCGTAAATTCTCCCGATTGCTGCTCCGCATCGACACACTATTGCCCTACTAACTCCGATGGAAACAAATAGTGCTGCTATTGCTTTCTTCGTCCCAAAATAGATCACGATGGGTCCCCTCCGTCAGTGTATTGTGTTACCAGCACCAGCATGCGCGCTTCCTGTAACGCCGTGCGGTTAAAAATAACTGCAACATAAATGCATCCACAAACGGCATCCCACACGTGATCAATTTGCAAGATCGGCTCTATTTCTTATCCATCCAATTATCTACCTTTGTTGTGTGGATCGATTGAAATTCATTTGTTTGTTTCCTAGCGAAATCGAAAAACGAAATGTTTATTTACATCAAATTGTAGAGAAAATTAAGAAAAATAAGTTATTAAAATATTCAAGAATTTTGACCTTTGTAATGCGCTATTAAATCTAATTTAATGCTCTTTGCAGTTCCTGAACGTCATTGAAAAATGGCGCGTAAAATTGTCGCAATCCACCACCTATCGTTTCGTTTCGTTGTCGCCACCGTTTGACAGTAGAATATGCGAATTTATTTATTTCTCTTTAGTTTACCCCTCATCCCCCACCCAAACATACACACACACACTCCGACAAAATACCAAACGCGTTCACTGATACAAACCCCACGGTTCATTGAACCAAGCAGCGGCCGGTTGTAGTCGACGCCGGTATGGCAGGAAAATCCGCGTGGCCAGGCGCCCACCAAAAAGCACGTGCTTTTTACGAGAAAGCGTGGCGTAACCGTAACCGACCCCAATGCAAACCCCGTCCTGTTCCTCTCTTTTTGGCCCCTAACGAACGTCAACCTTCAGACCGATTGCTGAGCATGTGCCGAACTGTCCGATAGTGTGCGATTCACACCAACCATCGCATAACACCAACCATACGGCTGTCCAGGACTTTCCACCTTCCCACGTGCCACGGTCTCCCATTCAACACGGGTGTTAGTGAGCGTTCACACTAAATACTAGTGGGCACACACACAGCCCATTCACAACCTGTTGCGCGCTGCACCGAAGCCAACGTGTGTTTTGCTTTGCACCGTCCGTGTGAGTGCTCCACCAGCAGTAGCAGCAGCACCATGGCAACGCGGTACAAAAAAAGCGTGGTGAGTGCCCTAGTGACAACACCCCGGGACCCACCATCCTTGCTTTCCTTTTTCTCCACTCCCGGCCGACAGCAAAACAGAGCAGAAATAGTGTGCCTTCTCCCGAAATCGATTCCTTCTGTGCTGCTATAGCAACAACACATCGTGGCCCCGCAGGCACATGCGCAGTCCGCGGGCAAAGGTTTTTGGGCGCGAAAACCGTTTCCCAAGGACCTCCCTCACTAGCAAACGTGGATTGCCTCTTTTGCTCACCCTTCTCGAGTCAGCGAAAAAAAAATCTAGGACACACCACTATGGGGTTGTCATGAATGGAGTTGCGGTTGGTACAACAAAAAACAGGGTGCGTATTGTGCGTGTAGTAGTGGTACAGTAGAAAATATGTTGCAAAGGGCTCTTGCCACATTTATTGCAGAAGGCAAAAAGATTAATTAAATCAAATGAAAAGAAGCAATTTTAATTAATTTAATTGGCAAAAGAAATTAATGTATGATTTATTGGAAGTAAAATAAAGTAAAAAGCAAATTAAAAATACTTGTTCTATATTCATTAAAAAATATTAAAATAAATTTAGTTTACTTTTTATTTTTTTAAATTTGAACTAGATAAATATTTTTTTTTAAATATTTTATCGGTTGTTTGAAGGATTTAAAAGACTACTATCGCTTTTTTAACAAATCTGATCTTACACGAGGTTTGCAGAATGTTCGACAGATTTAAACTTATTTTTTTAATTTATTACAATATTGATACGCATTTTTGCTATATTATTGCGTTCAAAATATTCAATAAAATAAAATAAACTGTCAAAAATCCTTCTGAAAAACAAGACATAGTCAACTTGTTTATATTTTAAAGGAAATATGAATGCATTTCTATTCATTTCTCAGTTGAATTCAGTTTCATTAATTACTATTATTTAAAATGATTTAAAAAAGCTTATTTTTATAATCCTTTAAGCAAACGGTGCAACATCCCAAAACATTTAAAAAAAAATCTAGCGCAACGCATTATTCTTCTCATTTGAATCTTCCAAACAAATAATTCAAAATGACGAAAAAAAGGAAGCAAAATCAAACCCAACCGCCACATGAACAAACACGAATATTCAAATCGCCCGACGGTTACAAATTGCAACCGACTCTAACGGTCATTTGCAAAGGCAAGGGTCGTAAAAAATTAAACTACGCTTCGGCTACGACACACAGCAAACGCACACCCTAGCGCCGGGCTACGACACACACACACACAAAAATGTCCATAAATTATAAACGCAACCGTACGCGCATTTTTTCTACAAACGAACACGCTCGCTTGGCGTCGTGATGATTGGCAGCAAAAAAAAGACGAACTCAAAACAACACAAAATTATCATTTCATTCTCATCTTTCGCTGCACCCTCCTGTTTCCCTCGTGCACGCATGCTAAACGCGGTGACATACAGTGAGTCAGCTTCAATTCACAAAAAAAACACCACGACCCACACACACATGTGTGGACCAAATGTTTATTCAACCAATGCTTTCTAACGAGAGCATTTCGAGCGGGACTGAAAATCAAGTTGTTTCGCGAAGTTGGACGGCATTTTGGCAAAGTAGTTCTGCCGCTCCATGCACTAAGCACACCAAACACCCAAACGGTTTGAAGAAAATAGTCGTGCTCTCTTCTTCTTCCTCTTTTCAAATTGTCTCATTGCAACTCCACCAACTGGACCGCTTTCTTGAGCCGTTGTTTGGTGCCGTTGGTGGGTAGAGGATATATGTTTACATCAACCATCGCCACCACAGCTGCCACGATTGGATAGATTGAATAAACGAGGCCGGCAGTGGGAAGATCGCGCTTTTTTCTCTCTCTCTCTCGTTGATCATCCAGCACGAACGGACAGACCCATACGCATTCAAGATCACCTTCGATCTTACGAGCTGCAAAGCAGGCACGAAGCTTTCTTCGCGATATTATGCTGCCACACGACAACGACAACGACGATGACGATTATGGTGGTAAAGGGGGAAGCAAAACTGTAGCATTACGAATAAAGACACACAAAAACATACGGGTGTGTATGTATGAAGCTTTTTTGGAGTTTTAATTTTCATTACAAACACCTGCCGTAACCGCAATCAACGATGGAAGCTAAAAAGTGAATCAAGAAAAAATAAAAAATAAAGATCAAAACCATCTGTTCGTTGTTTTTTCGTTTTTGTGGAAGCGCTTTTAGGTTTGTTTACGTTATTTTCGTTTTCTTCTCATTCACAAGCGTTTGCTTGGAAGGCGGAGAACGAGCGCTAAATTTAATGAATTTCAAATCGATCGACAACGTTTACGAACTATCTTACAAACTACCGGGAAGGAGGATCGCATGGAAAAGGTAGGCCGTGAGACCCGTGGAGTGTTGGAAAAGGAAGTGGAACTGGGATGAAAATAAAACAAAAACCGTGCCAATCATCAAAATAATTCAAACAAAGCAAAAGTAAATCTGCAAAAAAATGATAAACGAAAAACTAAATTGAAAGCATCCTGAACACGCCATTTTAAGAAAGTGTGATGAACAACATCTCAACAACAACATGACAACAAATTGACTTTACTCGTAAGATAATCATGACACCATTATTAAATCGAACAAAAATAAAAACAGAACATCAAAAACGCCAGACAAACGCGAACTGGATGGAGGGAAAATACGCAACAGCAACTAAGAGTAATGCAATTATTCATGTAAAAAAATTACCAAACGTTTCATCTTTCTTGAAACTAGTGCCATCGGTTGCGGTCCACTCAATGATCTCGACATGATCGGCCACAAACGACGGTATTTGGCACTTGAACAGGGCCGTATTGCCGCGGATTACAAACACATCGTACACCTGGGCTTCATAGTATTGATTCACAACTGTAGAGCAGGGAAAAGGCGAATGAAATCGAAGAATAATAGTCATGAATCATGAACAAACAAGAGTCATAGGCATATTTAGATGAAATCAATCAACAATGAATCATGATGTTGAACAGAATCTATATCACACCAAGCGCTGATCTGTAGCAACGCTCTTATGGTGTCGTTGCAATGTCGTCGGCATGACACACCAAAGATCACGAGTTCAAATCTAATCTTGACAACACACCATCAACTAACTTGTACTAGTAGTAGTGTGAAATAATTTATCATCATCATCATCATATCACGCACGATCTAGAAAGATTCCTAAGATCATTAATCTAAAGCACAAAGAAGAAGACAAAAACAATAGAATATTTGAGACAATTATCTAATACCAGAACAACTGTAAACCAATGCAGAATCGAGAAAATAGTGGGGATATTTTGACAGGAAGGATTTTGTATCACAAGCAAGTTACTCTATTCTTAAAATATTGTAAAAATATTCCTTTTCCTATCCCCTCGTACCGGTGGAATCATCCATTTCAATCTCCGTGCCATCGTCGGCCAACCAGCCGGTAACGCTAATAAAGTCCGACACGAACGACGGTATCAGACACTTCAGGATGCCTGCATTACCATTCAGCACGTACTCATCGATCACGCGAGTATTGTAGAACTGATGGATCACTGAACACAAGAAACAAAATACCAGAAATACAAAAACAAGCAATTTGAGATAAATAAAGACGCTTCTTCTAACCTTTTCCTAAATTGAAAGCAAACCCAAAAATCTAAATTTTCATGACCTCACAACAATGTTCAAAGTCCTCCAAACGCAAATACTAAAGACGATGAAGGGAAAGCATCAGGGACATATAAGGGGGGAATCACTGGAGGAAGATATCAACGATCCTAGAGCTCGAAATTACCAAAATCACCATCTGTGACGGGAAGATACTCTTCACCCTCATCCGTCAACCAGGCGTCCACGAACACAAAGTCGGAAATGTAGGACGGGATCAAACACTTCAGGATGGCAGCGTTGCCGTTCAGCACAAACTCATCCGTCAGTCGCGTCTGGTAGTACTGGTGGACCACTGCGGATTTGCGATGTAGAGAAATGTAAACCCTGTCATAGGCACGTAACGCAACATTGAGGCTAACGAAATTAATGATAATCTTATTCTGCCAAACCTATATTAACTGAACTTTGGTTAAATCGAAGGAATTTGCAATTATAGCAATCGGTTGCTAAATTCTGCTAACACTAGGGGACTTTGTCGAGAATGTGGGGGGGATAGGATGGAGAGGAATTATCAGTCGAACGCTCTATGAACCACGGTGCCAAAGCAAGACCAACCGTTCGTCGATTCATCCGCATCGATCATTACGGTCTGATCGTCAATGTCCCAGGACTCGATGGTAATGAAATCCTGCAGAAAGGACGGTACCAGACACTTCAGGATGGCCGCATTGCCGTTCAGCACGAACTCATCGTTCACCCGGATCTGATAGTGCTGATGTACAACTGAACAAACGAACGTATGGAAGGAGGGTATGAGATGAACTATTACTGACAAACATATTCATAAAGAAATCCAACAAAAATTGAAACCAAATGTATCTTCTAAGGAGATTTAAAGCTATTTAGGATATTCAGGGAAAATCAGACAATCAGGAGACGGAGCTGGGACGAAGACGCAAGCGAACATGACCATGGGGTGTACTATTTCCACGCCTACCATTTCCACTTGGCTCTGCGCCCGGATAGTATTCGTTCCCATCGGAATCGGACCAGAGATCGACGGCGACAAAGTCGGACACGAACGACGGTATCTCGCACTTCATAATGGCCGAGTTGCCCCGAATGACGTACTCGTTATCCGCTTCCGCTTCGTAGCTTTGAATTACCACTACAGTGTGGAGGAGTTAAGGGCCCCAATAGGAGAAGAGAAGCAACCAAAAACAAGTGAAAAACCTTGCATTGGACAACATATTTTCAAAATCAAGGAAAAAGAAAATACGATTTTCTGTAACAAAAAAAGACATTTGTATCATGAAGATTCGTAGAACGGGAAGAAAAGGAACTTTGGGATATTCAGGAATTTCAGGCGTGAAAGTAGCTTTGAAGAATTGGCCCCTTGTTAATTTTAGCTAACCCAATTGTTCGCTATTGGTCGCTTGGTTGTACTCCTCGCCCGAATCGTCGATCCAGGCATCGATCGACACAAAGTCCGCAATGAAGGAAGGGATTTTACACTTCAAAATAGCCGAATTGCCCCGGATGATGTACTCGTTCTCGGCCTCAGTCACGTAGTACTGATTGACAACTGGAGATGTGATGTGAAAGATGCGAAGAGCAACAGTGAGAGGACCTTGAAATCTACGCGACAACTTGGAACCATTTTAAACTGATAGAGTATGGGTTTAATTTATTAATTATTGTTTTAAGCAAGGACATCACTCTTTGAGACATAAGAGACTTAAAAACAGAAACTAATTGTGCAAAATGTACTACTTTATTTCAAAATAATCGAAAAAAGGACAGAAAACAAAAGGAAAGGCTTAATGGATACAGGGAACAGGGACTCCTTCCAAAGATCAAACCTCTCCCTCGCTTCTTAAAAGCTAACAAGCGTAAACAAACAACCGTAGTCATGCTCTCCGCTATGATACTCGATGCCATCGTTATCGATCCAAGCCTCAACGTGCACGAAATCGGCAATGAACGATGGCACTTTGCACTTCAGGATGGCGGAATTGCCCCGGATGGCATAGTCGGTTTCACCGTCCGTCTGATAGAACTGATTCACAACTGCAACGGAGGACCGGAGAGGACCATGTAAGGAACTAAATTGTTAGCTCAAAATTGCATCTAATTAAGTGAAACAAATGTAAATTTTAAACCAAAAGAAATGCCAACAAACGTGTGAGAAGTACAGAGATTTGGGAAGATGTGAATGGGAAGTAAGGAATCTCGAAACACTTGCTAATCCTATCCCTCTCCCCCGGCAATCACCATTGCTATCGTCGGTACCCTGATAGTGGTACTCGTTCCCGTCGCTATCGAGCCACGTCTCGACGAACACAAAGTCCGCAATGAAGGACGGAATTTTACACTTCAGGATGGCCGAATTGCCCCGGATGATGTACTCGTCTTCCGAGCCGGTTTGATAGTACTGATTAACGACTGGAGGATGACGATGACAACATAATTATGAGCAAAAACAACAACAACAAAAATGGCAAACCATAATTCTAAAAAAAAAAGTGCGCGCACACACACACTTCCACCAAAGGTTGCTGACCTTCATAAAGCGACAAACGATAAGGATTGATGCATCTGCGGGAACTGATTCTGGGAGGTTATGGGAAGGGCTGGGAAATGTTGGGCAGCGAATGACAACGTCGGATCCTAGCAGTAGGTACCGTAGCTTTCCGACTGGACAAGCTCGTTGCCTTCCTCGTCGATCCACGACTCGACGCGCACAAAGTCGGACACGAACGACGGTATGGAGCATTTGAGAATGGCCGAGTTGCCCCGGATGACGTACTCGGTCAGTATTTCGGGCTGGTAGTGCTGATTGATGACTGACATACGCAACGAAACGGGGGAAATTATAACCGAAAAATGGAGAATTAAGACGTTTAGAAATTAAAACAAAATGATAAAATAAGCAACTCTTGTAACTGAGATTGAAATGTTGAAATTTAATCGACATGTGGTGAAGGAATTGCGGGATGGGAGGATGATTTTACGGGAGATTGTTTCGTTTTGCCCCAAGACGCTGCAAACGCTGCTAACCATAGTTTTCCGAGTGAACAAGCTCATTATTCTCCTCGTCTATCCACGCCTCAACGCGCACGAAATCGGACACGAACGACGGGATGGAACACTTCAGGATTGCACTGTTCCCCCGAATCACGTACTCCATCAGTATGTCCGCGCCGTAGTGTTGATTAATGACTGTGAAAGGTGAAGACGATGGAGGTGCACGCGAACCAGTAGCGCGTGGCGTGTGTCATGTTAAACGTAACGCAAAAGGAAGCTCTTCCGTGTTTAAAGAGATTGCTACATTGAAACAATAAGTTGTAACGAAACTATTTTGATTGGGGGATGGGATTTTGGGACCAATGGGAACAGCAGACGACCCCCTAGCCCTACGAGGAAGACCCTTGGGATGTACCAGTATCGAAGCTCGATGCATTGTAAAGACTACCGTCGCTGCCGATCCACGATTCTACCTTCACGAAATCGGTCACGAAACTGGGAATGTTGCACTTGAGCACCGCCGTGTTACCTTTGATGACGTACTCAGACACCACCTCCGCCTCGTAGTACTGATTAACAACTGTGTGTGTTTGGTAGTAGAAAAGAAATGATTCTATGATAACGAAACATAAAGAAACATATGGCCAAAATGGAGAAGTATAGAAATTGGAGTAAACTAATCCATCAATGCTAGAAGAGCCTCAAAAGGTTGTTTTTAACCAGCAAAGGAAGGACACTGGGAATGCTTTGACAAGGGACGAAGGGAATTTTGGACGAAATTGCCCCGCAAGGAATGCTCTCAAACTCAGACACGAACCAACTTCCAGCTCGGCTGACTGGACGGTGCGGTTGTCGAGCTGTTGATAGACATTGCCGGCATCATCGTTCCACGACACAACCGCAACAAAGTCCGCCACAAACGACGGTATCGAGCATTTCAGTATGGCCGAGTTGCCGCGAATCACGTAAGCATTGTTCACCTCCGAGTCGTAGTACTGCTGGACCACTGGAGAAGGATGGGAAGGAGCAAAAACATTTACCAAAGCCCCTAGGCACTCCTCAAACCATCATACGAAACTCATAAAGGCTCTAAAGTAAAAAATGAATTATTCGATA